>NW_027286985.1:47613818-48008818 GCF_022747635.1 Hetaerina americana | reverse complement strand
CCTGACTCTAACTTTACATCTGCCACTCACACCCGTGTGGCCTGAGACATGTACAGATTGCAGACAAATTGCCTATCCCACCAATATTCTACTCCTATTTTCTGCATTAAAATCATTCTTCCCATTCACCCATAAAATAATTTCTCTGAATTTCACAAATTGCCTATCTCACCAATTTTCTACTCCTATTTTCTGCATTAAATTCATTCTTCCCATTCACCCATAAAATACTTTCTCTGAATTTCCTGAATGTATTCTATGTTCCTCTCTTTTAGTGACCTCATTGCTGCTATTGCATAACTCATACATCTCCTCTATCTGAACCCAAACTGATCATCCCCTATGTAATCATTTGACCTGCTTTCCATCCTCTTATTAATGATCATGAGAATCATCTGAACTGTATGTCAAATCAAACTTATTGTTCTGTAGTCCTAGCATATGGCTGCCTTTCCCTTTTTTTAAATAGTAACTAACACTGATCGGATGAAATCTTTAAGCCGAATTCCTATATGCTATACTCATTCACAAATGCTAAGAATCAGTCCATAGCAACTTCATCCTATATTCTCTTAAACCATTAAGAACTTCCATGAGTATGTTATCTACTCCCATAGTCCTACGAGTATGTGATTTTAATTCCCTTAATCCCCTTTTAGATCTTTCAAATTATTTATAATGCCCCTTACCATATAGTTCCTCTAAATATTCCTTTCATCTCTCTTGAATCTTCCCTGGTCCAATTATTAATTTTTCTGACATATCTCTGATTTTCTGCGTGGATTTTCCAACCTTACTTCCTGACAGTGCTTTCAGCTTCCATATCCTTGTACTGAGTCTTACAGTATGCTTGTTTTGCTCTGGATGTTTCCAGTCTCATTTTATTATTCAACTCTTTGTACTTTCTTCTACCCAACTCTGTGTTTCCATTGTTTCATTTCCTTCTCTATCTTTCATCTATCTTTCTAATCATCTCTTCTACAGTCCATTATTTCCTGGCCCTTATCCTATTTACTGTTCCTATGGTTTCAGACCAGTGATCCCTACCATTCTTCCATCTCACTTCACACAGTAAAAATATATTAATATTTCTTCTCTTCATCTCCTACTTAATTTATTCTAATTTTCCTGTCCTCTACATCATCCTAAAATTTCCTACACTTAGTTGTTCAGCCCTCTTCTTTGTCTTTTGTGCTGCTTCTGTTGATTTTCCTTTGCAAGGACATCATCAGATGATTACCACAGCCTTACATCTCCCACTGCTGGGCATGGTACATGCTCCAGGAGGCCTAGTTTTGTGCCTGTAAATTTGAGGACTCATTAATGGCCACCATTGTTTCATGGGATGATTAATTGAGGTAGTTTCCATTGCCTTGCTCCATAGCGTTTTAATGTGATACCATTCAATGTGATACCAATCAAAAATTCAACTCACTGCGGTCAGATGCCTGTGTGGTTGCCTATCTGAGGAATAAATGCTGAGAAGGCTACCTTTTATCTGGCTCTTATCCTTAGACTTATCTGTCACGAGTTACCCTACCAGAAGTAATTATCATTGCTTCCACCACCACAGTTCTAGGGTTCGTCAAAAGGCTCAAGCCTTTCCATCATGGCATGGTTGCTGTCCATCGGAATGTACCATATAAATAGATAATAAAATCAATGCTTCTTCTAAATGATGCCATTAGGTGTCAAAAACTTAAGTGAATCCTAATTTTACTTGGTATGATTGATACTGATGTGTTAGCAACAAAATAGTTGAATGACAGATGGGCGCAGGAGGTTCAGTGTATTTCGAGGTACTAGATTGTTATTTCATGCATGGAAAAAAAAGTATGGATGAAAAAGGATGTAAAAAGTATTTAGAGGAGATGTTTTATAATGACAATTCCTGTTTTTATCATGCTCAAAATAACTTATTTTTTTGTTGTGTTGCTATACGTAGTTATTTGCATTAGATCAGGGACAATATTAGCTGTATCGGTTGACAATGTTTATTATAAGAGAAATAGTGAATAATTGAAATTTGAAATATTATCTTGAGGAAACATAAAATATCCCTTGTCTATTATGGTAATATCGAGTTATCAAATTATAATGCAAGATAATTTATTAATGTAACAATTTCAGAGTGTAAAAATCATTCGCCTTATCCCGGTCAAGGCGAATGATTTTTACACTCTGAAATTGTTGCATTGAAATGCATTTTATCGGACGGCTATGTTAATGGTTACTGTAACAGCATCTCCCACAGTTTTTTTGGAATTAATTAATTAAGAATTCAACTTTGAGCTTACTCAAGTTACATACCAAACTATAGAATTGTTAGTGAAACCTAATTTACCTGGTTGAGTTTGAAACTGACCTGCCTTCCCTAAGCTTTATGATTTGCTCTAAAATTCTCACTGTTATTAAGGTAATTCCCTGTATTAATGGAGTAAAATAAATGAATTATTTCAAAACTATATATCAAGTTGAAATTAAATGATTCTCATCATAATTTTCAAGCTCTTGAGAGATTAACAACGGAGGTCAAGAAAGACAAGAAATCCTTGAAGGGGAAAGTGAAAGAAGAGATAAAAGTGGAAATTCTAGATGATGAGCTATATTTTAAAGCCGAATATAAGAAGAATTCAGAAGATAAGGTAAGAGCAAAAACTAATTAGGTAAGTACTTCCCATGCTGACTTCTATGACAATATGTATTGTCCTCTCACCACCTGCAATATTCCCTCAGCAGTATACTGTATGAATTTGGGTGTTGAATTTACAGCAATCAAAATTATTTTCTCATAGTGGAAAATTGCACCTATTAAAAACTACTATATGGTTTAAAAATATTTTCGTTGTTGGTACACATAATGAGTCTGTAACTGAAAACAAAAAAACTAACTTGTCACTATTTTATACTGACATTATGCTATGCTTTTGTTCATGTCTTAAGAATCTATGGTATATCGCTCTAATAATGATGTTAAATAATAACTATTAAACATAAAGATTAATAAAATTTCAATATGAATCATTAACATGCTAAGTAGTTAGAATTGATGAAATTGTCATTGGAGAGAAAGATTAACCTAAATTATTGACATACCTAAGTTGGACATTACCTCCTTGCATTATTGGTGCATAATAGCAAAAACAGCTTTTGCAAATACTACTAAGTAAAAATGAAACAATTGATGCATGCGTATTAAACAAGCAAACCAAAAGGAGCAGTAGAAAAATTATATAAATTTCTTGTATATTGGTATGTAAGGTGGAAAGGTTTCAGCATTACGTTCTTCCTTTCTCAACTTCAGGAAATATTGTATTTTCATGCAAATATGGAAACTAAAACAGTGTATGAACTGAACAATGAAAATGTTGTGTAGTATAATATTGGAAATTATGCTTTCACATACATATAATGGTTTGCAATCATATCACCAGAAATGTACATTGGAAATCATCACACAATAATTATTTATATTAAGCCACAGCAAGAAATACTATTTTTCATTTTGATTCCAATGGCCATAGATAAAGTGGTTGGAAACTGATGTAAGCTGGTGAAATGGCTTAAATTATTTACAGTCTCTTATAATCCAATCACTTATGTAGCTAAGTCACTCCACAACCCATGCCTAGCCTGAAGGCATTTGTTAGGTTCCAAAAAAATTCAAAATGGGTAAATTTGGGATTTGATGATCAATGGGCATTTCACTCCTTCGCCTTTCTCCTCCATATAATAGTAAAAAGTTCAGTCTTTACAACTTTCATTAATTCAATGTTAAATTACCTCTAGTTTGCCATATTGCTGGAAGAAACAGAGACAATATTTCTCCTTGAGATTACATGTCCAAAAAAAGAAGTCTTTAGTGAAAATGGTGATGAAGAAAAAAATAGCACTTCAACATTTTCATCTGAAAGTAAGAAGAAAAAGGATAAAAAGGAGGTAAGCATCTGAACTTATATGGAATTTTAATGTCATATTTAACTTGCTTGCTACATTATGCTACTTCTTACAATGTGTTTTTAAGTTAATGTCAATGCACCATTGTTTCAAATCAACATTCCAAAGGTAGTTATCATTTACCATTCACTTCTCTAGTAAAACAATATTAGCTAGGAGGGCATAACTTAGGATTCTACTTAATTGAAATGCAATGTGAGTATTTCTGGATTTTATACTCCCCATCACAGTTGTGAATTGAGCAATGATCAGTTGGCCAATGCTGTTTGATAAAATTCTCAATCATCGTATTTGGTGGAGCTTGCATATAGTTTTCCATTTGGCATTTTTGTCCATGCATCCAGTCTTACTGATAACCTTTCCTCATTAATCTCATTGTGATTTTATTGATTGATAGTGCATATGGGAGGAGAAAATCCCCAATGATGGGTTTTGGGACTTATGGGGATGAAAAGTTGGTACTGTTAACTTTCTTCAGAAGATTATCTTTGATGTAAAGATCCATTTCAGGTGTTTCTTTTTTTAAATTGTATATAATTTGTTATTTCAAAATTTATGGAAAGCTCATTTTTTGTGAACTGAGTGCTAGGAAATTAGTAACATTATTCTCCAGCAATAGGTTATTCTTGCTACTTAGTATTAAATTCATGTCATCTCTGCATATAGAATTATTTCATCACTGTATACATACAATGCAAACTTAGCAGATGAATCCTTCACAAGCTATATGTTAGCATCTCCAGGAAATTAGGGCAGTCAATGTACGAGTAATTGTCACAAAATTAAACAAAAGCAGTCAATCTGATAGAGGATGATGACTGCCAAGTGAAGATAAGTCCATATTCTCACTACTTAACTTATAAGTGAGTTATAAAAGTGGTACCCCTAGTAAAAACTTACTGTAAAACTTTGCCATTGTGAAGCAGGTACTCACTTAGATTGTTGGGTAATGTTTTTCTGATGTTTCCTTGAACCTTCTACATCTGAGTGCTGCTACAGTACTTAGAACACTGAATTGCCCAAGGGCATAATAATGGCCAATCAATTGACACTATTATTCTGTAAATATGTTGAAAAACCCTTCCCTGAAATATCAAGCCTTCATCCTTTGAGATTGATTTAGGCCTGCCTTTCATCATTATTGGCATTTTTGATCAGTGATCTTCAAAGTGGGGTAGACGTACCCTTGTAGTTAAACAAGGTGATACTTGGAAGTACACCAGGTGACAAAAAAGAAGAAAATCAGGAAAGAAGAATACATATTCACTGTTATTTTGCAATAAAATAATTTTGAATATCAAATAGACAAGAAATAGACAGTGGTGATGCTATCTAGTACTCCTAAGAGGCAGACAGGAAATCTTTGTAGCCATGCTTGGAGACACTACCTGTAACTATGCAAGTGACTGTGTCCTGCAACAAGTGAGAATTGGTCTTGCATTAGCAAGAATGGCAAGCTTTTTGGCAAAATATCGCCTCAACATTTGTGAAACTGAGGGCACTCATTTCCATGCCTGCACAATTTGGAATCCATATTCCCTGGTATTTCTTAGAACTTTTTGGCCACTCAGTCTGTCCTTATCACTCTTGTTTTCTCCTAGTGCTGTAGGACAGCTGCAGGTTGTGTCATCCTTTGATTTCTTTCTGAATATTGCATGCTTATAAACTGAGGTCAACATTCTCAGCCTCAGCCAAAGATTCACTTGTAACCCTTAGGTGGAAAGGACAATAGCAAGAAGCATTACTCCTCATTTCTTTCTTATTTAAACCTTAAATATTTAAATAACTCTGTCAAAAATTTCCAATCCCTACTGTCAGTAAGGGTCAATATCAATGGTAGTAAAGTAGTGCAACCCTGAGAGTGATAGTTGTGAATTGGCAAGACTGAGTATACTCTGGTGGCTATGAATCAGCACATAACACATCCTGGGGGTGGGGTGTACTAGCTGTGATTACTGTCACTTGTATAACTGAAACAGAAGCATCTCACACTCTGGTCCAGTTGTCAACTCTAATGGGAGTTTCAAAGCTGCCGCTCTCCATGCTGACCAACTTTTACACTGCACAGAATGCCTGTTCAGACACTGCATTGCCTTGTGGTGTTTCTCTAGGCTTCCTCACACTGAAGAACTCTGTTCTGTGGTGGTAGCTAGTTGCATCCCTTACACACTCAATTCAACCACGGTGAACCCTCACCACTTGCTTAGTGATTGACCACTATGTCATACAACAGTGACAGTGCAATGGTGGTTAAGTGGTTGTTACCTATGTAGATGTGATTAATTTTCAAATGAAATTAACCATAATAAAATGTTCAGATCCTTAAAAATATTGCTTGTAAAGAAACCACAGGGTGAAGATTCTTCTGATGGTGTTTCTACCTCAGGCGAAAAAGAAAAAAATAACAGTGTTGATTTTTTAAACCTTTTAAGATCATTTTCGATCATACTGAAAGAACTCAACTGATCATCACTAATATTTATGGATCTTCCATGCATAATCTTGAAATTACTTTAAAATTCACCCTTTTTGCCTCTCCACAGATTGTAAGAAAAGTTAAAATAAGCCATGAGACCCAGACTATACTACCATTACAGATTGATGCTCAGGTGGCAACAATTAATCCTCTGAAAAAGGTAAATATGAAATTTAATGGTGTAATTTCACAAAATGGTTTCATAATCCCTCATGGGATATACATTTACAATTGAGATGAATTCTTAATACATACAAAAATTTTGATATTTATAATTGTGTACACTTTTGAGCAAACAATTATGTATAACTTCTAAAAAGAAGAATACCAAAAAACAGACTAAATAATAAGTAGGAATTATATCTTGTAGGTTGGTGCCAGAGTTAATAATAATAATGCATTTATTTGTCCGGAGATTTGGTCCATATTCACACATGCACAATTATAGCACAAGTCTGATGTAAACTTCACAATTTTAGATAAAATAAAATATATATGCGTAAACATATCAAATTACTACTATATTTGCATATCATTTGTTTAAATCCAAATTGATGTGTAGTGGTAATTCCAAAAATTCATTTGCAGAGTAGAACATATTATTTTTTAATAAGTTGAACAGCCTTTTTTCTTGATAATAGGTACTTTGGTTACATATTTCAAGTCATGGGGAAGTTTATGGAATAACCTCAAGCCCATTGCTTTGGGCCCATGAGCAGAATTGTTTGTTCTGACAAATGACTGGTGTAGGTCATTGCCGGTCCTTATATAGTGACTATGGTAATTGCAATTGGGTCTGCACTGGGAGGTATTACTATTTGCATGCAAGATTACATTAAATATACAAGTATATATTCAGGTTACTGGCAATAAACCAATTCTTTTGAAAAGAGTTTTACGTGGTGCATCACAAGGAGCATTGCTCATAATATGCATAATTCTCTTTTATAACTCGCAAAACACAAAGATTAAATTATGTTTTCCCTGGACTCCATAAACATTGAATTATTTCATCAGATAAATGAAATTTAACTTAATTTTTGTTCAGCCTAAACTGTAAGGGTGCAATGATTTTACATTTATGGTCCAAAAGTCCTCACATGCTGCCATTTTATTCATTTTGGTATAGGGATCAAAGTTAATACATGCAGCATTTGACCAAATTCTGTCCTGATTCAAGCTATTTGTTAGTCCAAAAATTTCTTTTTTTCATTTTCCCCCAACTTTACAGTAATTTTGTGGAGATTTAATCTGTTCCTCCTGATTAGCTTGACTTCATTTTCCATAGTCCTTCTTCTGTCTTGCTATCTAATACTCTTAGAACCTAACAAACCACATCTACACATCTCTTTCATTTCTGAGCTAACTCATATTCTTCTGAGGTAGGAGGCTAGATAATTCTTTTCATTTTATATCTGATCATTCAACTATTACCTTAACAAATGTTTCCCAATTATTGATAATATAAATGGATTGATTTTGATATGCAAGTCTATCAATTTTTTAAAATGAACATACATATGCTTGAATAGCAGGAAATGCTGGTCATTTAACTTTACTGGTTAGACCTTAGTCATGAGGAATATGAACGAAAAGAAAAAAAATGTTATGAAAGATTAAAGCATTGGTACATATTTGTTAAGGATGACATGCATATATACAAACAAAACTTAAATATCCATCATCATGACACATTCTAAGCTTGACATACACATTGAGGCAAAAACATCCAATATGGGTAGTGAGGGACCACACCACTAAGGAGCCAAATGTTTTAACCTGCTTTGTCCAGATTTGAAAGCTTCTCTTTCAAATACTCTAAATCGTGATCTTAAAGTATTCTTGCAAATTAAAAATGTTTACTCTGTGAATCAGCTTTGTGCATCATGTAAGGAAAAGTCTAAAATGTTGTTTTTTTAAATATCCCTATGCAATATAAATTACCTTTTTTCATGTGATGTTTTCTAAAAAAATCAATACATGTTTTTTGTTTCATGATGAAACCATTCTGAACTGGCCTAAGGTGAAGGAAGCAATAAATAAATAGATACTCATCCTCTGGTGCTTTAGATGGCACAACAAATTTCATAATACTGGTGCATAGTCTCTTAAAATGAAGGAAAGTTTGGGCTAAAATAGATGCATGTAGTCTATTGGGACTGAAGGGAGAAGAGGAAAAGTTATGTGAGTGAAAAGTTGGTGGTCAGTCATTGTATTGAATAGGAACTAGTTTACTCAGGCCATTATAAAAACACATTAAAATGGATTGACCTCACTAAGCAAATGTTAGATTGCCTACCCATTGATACAATGCCCATCAAAGTATTTGCCTTGGAAAGTCCAAATCAACCTATGGGCCCTTAATGGCATGTGACCTCCCAGTCCTAATTGTTTCATGCAAAGTATTATATCTAATTATCATCACTTAATATAAATTTCTGCATTCTCCCCATTATTCTCCTTCCTCTCTCTTCAACATACCAATTCAGTGCACCAAAAGTCATTTTTGTAAGCATCACTTTCATGTTAGATTTTCTTTTTTTCCCCTTTGCCTTCCCAATATCTCCTCCTTTCTTCATTATCCCATACACTCCCACCACTCACAGCCTTCCTATCTCATCATTCTTTCACTCTTCATGCCATATGCTCTCCAGCCCTAATTGCCTTCTAGGTCTTTGAATGGAAAAACTCAAGGTTTTATCCAAACAAAACTAAATTATATACTCCCCCTTTCCCCATTCCCTGCCACTCTCACTTTACTATGCAGAGAGTCACTCAAATGTGAATTAGAAACTATATTGCTAACCTGAAAATTCACTAAGTAAGTTTTCTTTATCCTTTACCCAAACCCAAGAAAGTTTTGTGTTTTCAGCAAAGGTATGCCAGATTATGCAGACTTTTTCATCATTTTTTATTCCCAATGCTTATTTCATATAAAAATAATGTCCCTTGTTCATTGCTTTTTACTTGTGCATTTAGAGTTACTTTACCTATTTTTTTACAAACTGCCCTCTGGGTAGCAATTTTTTGAACTGTTGCTATTGTTTAGTCACTCTAGGACTTTGAGTGACTGTTTTAGTTTATTGAGAGCAAACACTCCAAGAATAAGCATAAAAAAGCATGTTTAAGCTTACGTACTTTAATAGAAAAAAATGTTTTATTTCCTTCAGAATTTTGGTACCTATGTGACAGATTCCAAGATTTATGATGGCTACCAAGAAGTTGCAAAACAAGGTATCACAGAATTTTCAATTTTATAAAAATTTATGAGGCACTTCAAGAAATTTCTCAATTTCATGTTAATTTAATTACTCCAAACTGATAAGGTTCTGCTTAATGATTTTTTGTACACATGTTATTATTCTATTTTTTCACACACATATACAAAATAAGTACATATATATATATATATATATATATATATATATATATATATATATATATATATATATATATATATATATATATATTTAATACTTTTATGCATGTATGTGTGTGTGTTTAGAAACACACAGACACACACACACTGGGTGCGTGCCAAAGGTAATGCAATTATTTTTTAAAAGTAATTTATTTAATGGATTTGCACAAACACTTAAAATTCTTCAAAGTACTGTCCTTAGGCTACACATTTTTTCTAGTGATTCTGCCATTAATGGTACGTGCCCTAGAAGGTGTCTTCACGGATCTCTCTCAAGGTCTTTGTCAAGGCTGATTGGATCTCTTCTATGGATGAAAAATGGGTTCCTTTCAGGGCTGCCTTAAGCTGAAGGAACAAAAAGAAGTCTGCTGGGGTGACATCAGGACTATAGGGAGGGTTGCACAGCATTGGTTGCTGGTGTTTGGCCAGGAGCTCGTGGACTCGTAGTGCGTTGTGGCAAGGTGTGTTGTCGCGATGAAGTGGCCAGGTAGCGGACATGTCTTTTCTCGGCCTGATGACCTTTTTTCAGAATCTTTCTAGCACATCCACATGGTAGGCAGCGTTAACTATCTGTCCTTGTGGAACAAACTCCTCATGGACCACTCCTTTACTGTTGAAAAAGATAATTAGCATTGTTTTCATTTTTGATTTGATCATTCTTGCCTTTTTGAGCTTGGGGGGCTGGTCGGTGTGCCACTCAAGAGCTTTGGCGTTTTGTTTCTGGGTCGTATTTAAAAAACCAGGTTTCATCACCAGTGATGAGGTTGTCCAAGTAATCAGATTCATTTTCAATACATTGCAAAAGTTCACTTGAAATTTCCCCTCGGTTGATCTTTTGATTATTCAATTGTTCCCGGCTCAACTTTGTGGAAATGCATGTTTATTAAATGAAGAATACAATGTATCTTTCCACTGTCTGTGATCTTTTGATGGCCTGACAACACCTTGGGCACGAGCTTGGCGCACACTTTCCACATTGCTAAATCTTCAGTATCAATGTGAAACAGAGCAGTAAATGACAAGTTCAGTTCATTGGCAACCATCTTGATACTCAATCGACGGTCACAGTCCAACAATTTTCGAGCACAAGCCACATTTTTGTCACTTTTGCTGGTTGACGGTCACCCAGAGCGTTGCTAGTTGTAAACCTCTTCCCAGCCTTCCACAAAGGCCTTTAACCACCTCAAAACTTGTGAGTAGGATGGAGCAGAGTCCCCGTAAGCCTCACAAATCATTTTGCTAGTCTCCTCAAGAGATTTTGTCAGCTTTGCACAAAACTTAATCGCGTAATGTTGCTTGGTCGTTGATTCCATTTTTTTTCATGACATGGTGGGTGGAGAGGTTTACAATAACTTACGTCCTGCTGCTTCCACAGCTCACAGAGCACTATAAGACCATTTTCACGGCAAATGGTGTACATTGTATGTGTGTATATATATTCATTCATTCACATGGAAATATATGTACATATGTAAAAGGAAAGGGAAATATAAGGAAAATGGTCTGCTTGATTCTACCTTCCCCACTTCTTGGGTGTTCATCGTTTATGTGTGTTCCTATCCCTTTTCTATGTATCTATTTCCATGTGAATGGATATATATTTATATATGTGTGCGTCGTGGTAGTCTAGGGGGTAGAGCATTGGACTAATGACAGAGCGTCCTGGGTTCGATTCCCAGGCAAGTCTCTGGGCACCTGCCGCTCCACGCAAGCTTTGTGATTTTTCTGGTACCAGATCTTCCTGGGAAACCATAACTGGCACAGGGAAAGGAACTGGCCCCCCTACCCTGATGTGTGAATTTCACATGCCGTCAGGCTTAGTGCTGGGTGAAATCTACCATCACCTACCAAACCGACCTTCGGGTTGATTACTGTGTCTATGGTTTTTTTATATTTACACACACACAGAGACACACACACAGACACACACACAGACACACACATATATATTTATACATAAAAAAAACCATAAACACAGTAATCAACCCGAAGGTCGGTTTGGGGCCAGTTCCTTTCCCTGTGCCGGTTATGGTTTCCCAGGAAGACCTGGTACCCAAAAAATCACATAGCTTGGGTTTATAGGGTGCAGGTGCCCAGAGTGCCTTGCCCGGGAATCGAACCTGGGACCTTCTGGTCAATAGTCTAACGCTCTACCCCCTGGACTACCGTGACCCACATAAATAAACTTGTTAAACATATAATACACTGCTCTCCCCAAAGCAAACCACCCAACATGCCCTTATGGCACCATCTTTGTTGTCTTCAGAGTTGAAGAAATGGCCTCTATTCACAGCATGAAAAGTCAGTGCCCTAGGTATGGGATGAGAATAAGCATGAACAAAACAAAAGGTATACAGTTTTGAGAAAGAGAAAATGAAATTAAACATAAGTCTCAGTTAAACATTAAAATCAGTTCATAAACTTGAGTAGGTGGAATCTCGGAAGTGTTTTGGACAAAGATAGCCAATAGGACAAAAAGAACTACCAAGGAAAAGAAGCTTTTAGAAGGTATAAATTGAAGGCATCAATTAAGTGATGTTGATTAAGGCAGATACATGATAATTACATATAATTCATTGAAGGTAGCATGCTTCAGATAAAAAATGATTCTCTGATCAGCAAGTCAGACAAACAATACTCTGAGTACAATCTAATCCTGGGTCAATTTACTGGAATGTACATAAGCAGTCCCTTCTGCTCTGTAGTGATGTGCCTCTTACTGTATACTTTTGGTTAAAATTTGCATGACTTACATTGTTTTTACATCACACTTACTTTCTTATCCTTAAAAATTTTGTACCACTCAAAAACTTTTGTGAAGCTTAAGGCATCATCCCCATAAGCCTGTTTAATGAGTTCAAGGGTCTCCGACGTGGATTTCCTGAGTTCAATACAAAACTTCACAGGGTAGCATTGCTCGACGGTGCGCTCCATGCTGGTGCAACAACACCACTAACAATTATACACACGCATGCCCAAAGGCGACTGAACTAAAGTGCGCCTGAGTGGTGGGGGACCCCTCTACCGAGCCGACCAGTCGGACCCCCATCCACCACTCCGTTGAGGCTACAGCGAACCAGTCACGATACTTATTGTACCTCAGCTAACAATTAATGACCTAACAGCAGTGATGAGATGGGTTATGAAAAAGAGGAGCTGGAGTGAGACCAATGGTCGGGAATAAGGCAAGCTTAAATAATTCCTCTGGCAGCCTCATTCCATGCTCAGTAGAAAACTATTATATCTTGTGAATGCTTTCCCACTAATTTTATCCTCCGATTTTCATTACATTTTTCCTAGTAAGCAATGTTTTAAGAGATTCATAAATAGGATGCTATTGCTTTAACTTACTGGTAAAGATTAAAAAATGATTTTGAGTATTTTAATTACAGATGAAAGAAATATTGAGAAGGAAATCAATTACTTTTGGCAAAAACTTAGTGACATGATGACGAATACTGACGGTAAGTTAATATTATGGCTAGAGATATGCCAAAGAAATATATATATATTTATATATATTTTTTCTTCCTATCTCTTCTTGCCTAAAAAGAAAGGAAAAGTCTAAATAAAATATTAATCCTTTCAGTTTAATGAGTATTTGTACTAATAATTTATTATTCTGTAAATAAAATAAAGTAAAGAAATTTCTAATTATATTGCCTTCCATTTTTATATGCTGAGCAATTTCAGTGGTGCTTTTTGGGGATAGGAATTTTCTGGGTAGATAAAGATTCGCAAAATATAATATGAAATTCATTGTGCCTATGTGGAAAGAGTTGTGATATGGTGAAATAGCCTAAAAATTGAACTCAGCCTGAAAAAATAAAAATATATCTCACAAATTTTTAACAACTTCCATTTGTACCATGGATCAGCCAAAAATAATATGAAGAAATACAACATAATACATTCATGCTAACCTATGTATGAGAGATGAAATGACCATGAAAAAGACTGTGGTCTTGCATTAAGGGTCCAAAATCATTTCTTTTGTAAACACATTTTAATATGGTTTTAGTTCAAAGAGCAAGGTAGCTTCCCTTTAATGCCTTTTTATGCCTGTAGATAACTTCAAAGATGCACAGTCATGCTCATATCTTCACCTGACATTTCTTTGTTTTTCTTCTACTGATAGAGTCTAAGTCCCCATGTTTACTGAACAAGTGTGACAATCCTGTGTTCAGTTACATATCTAAATTTACTTTGTGAATACCTGTTATTACTTAAATTATGCCTTTTCTGTACTTCATGTAATATCAATATATTTTCATCTTGTGTTCACAGGTCACTTCAAAAATGATCTAACTTATATCAGTTTTTATTTAAGAGTCATGAGAGGAGAATTGCAGAAATTTAAATGTGAGTAAATGAGAAAGTATCCTTTCTCAATAGTCTTATTTAAAGGCACTTATTGATTCTGCAGATATCCCTTAAAAGTCTGGTCAATGGAGGGTTGGTAGAGTTATCATACTGGAAAAATCCCCTTGATCAATTCAAATTTCTGGGACTATTGTAATGTACAAAATTTACAAATGGATTTGTATATCCAGTGGGTAGCCGGAATTACTATTCAACATAGCCAATATTTCTAAATGATGTTCTGGCCTTCAATCAGAGTAAGGAATGCCTTTCAACATTTATTCTTTAAAAATCTTAGTACAAATAACTGAAAGGGTAATACTTAAACTGTCAAAAAATTCTCCATCAAGAAAACCCATCTAAGCACTGCTGTAAGAGCTATCCAGATTTCTTATATATTACAATGGTTTTTTCAAAATCCTACTAGAGGCCAAATTAATATCAGTTCTTCCTTCATCTTGCCTGAAAGAAGTCAGATCTTTCTTCGCCTCAATAAGTTGCTTGGTTCTCAAAGTTTCAACAAGGCTGAAGGATGAAGAAAAGTACTAGAACAGATATATATCATATGAAACATCAATACTAAATATATGCTTGGAAAACAATGTGAATTAGCAATAGAAAATGGAGTAGAATTGTGCCAACGTTTTAAGCATAAATAATATTTTTCTCTGTTTATATTTTTTAAAGATCACCAGCCTTATGTATTTGACATTTATTAACTTTTTTTAAAAATTGCTCATAAATGTAAACAAGTAATATACATTTTACAAGCAAAGACATTCAATTGACTGGTTTCCTCTAAGTTACAGAAACTTGAACTCTTCGGACCATTATTGGCAAAAAGAGTTGATATGGAAAATTAGAATAATTTTATTCACTGAGGAGTTAGTTGTTCATAGGATATCAACAAGCATGGAAAGTAAGGATATACATACGAGCACATACCACAATTAAAGCTAGATCATACCGATAATCATAAATAATAATAGAAAATTATTTATTCCATGTTCTGATTGAATCAGCATAAAACTCATGGCAAACAATACTGTGATCTTTTTTGTATGCTAGAAAAAAACCCTTTATATAAATCCCTAAAATAGCCTAACTGGTGGGAAAAGATCATCTCAGGGGTGTGCAAAGCTTCCATATTATTGGTTTAAAACTTAATAAAATCAAAATGATCCATTCACTGAAATTAGGGTTGGTCTTAAGAGCTTGCTTGGATTTGCGATTCCTTCCTTGGAAAACTTGCCTGATCTTAGCATTTTTGCACCATATTTGCACATTTATTTCAGACTTACAAAACATCTTTTCCCATCTTATCTCACCTGAGATCCATAAATTGCTTCCTTCCAAGTGTTTCTTTCATACGTACATACATTTATTCACATCGTTTGCTCTATGTATACACTTTTAGTGTACACTCATTTAATTGTTATGTTCACAATTTGCTCTCACCATTTACTTAGTTTATATTCATCAGAGAAACAAAATATATGTGTGCCTGATGCTTAATTTAAATTTCTAACCAAAAATTTGATTGAATTTGTTTCATAAATACTAATGCTCCATCCAAATGATGTAGAGCATTAGTTTATCACAACCTAAAATTCCTTTTTATATCTAATGCATTTTATAAATTAACTTTTCCGTAAGAACAGATAATGAACAGCTACAAATCATTCGCCAATTCATCAAAGATTATGAAGAAGATGCAGATAAAGATCAGCTGTCAAAAGAATTAGGTATTTAACCTTGTAGAGGTTACATTTTTAATGCATGCACATTTACTTTGCATACTTTTTTATTCATATTTGAAACATGGGTGCATTCATTTTGAATTTTATGTATGGGCAGAGAATGACTATGATGGACTCATTAGAGAAATCAGGAAAGCGAGAGATGAAATGTACCCACCAGAAGAAAGAGGAGGTAAAATTCTTACTTATATCTTACTTACCAGTTCAGATTATTTCCTAACTTGCAGTAAACTTTTAATTCAATACACTAGCAATTGTATCAAACTAATAATTAGGGGACATAGTGGCTGGCCACTAGGGTAGAGGATTATGATAGAAAATGAGGATTAGAAGAGGGTTGCATCTGAGGGACAAATGACTCTGAAGAAAAGGACCGTAGAAAAAGTAAAAATAGAGGAGGAAAAAAATGAAGCCTCAATGATATCACATCACCACAGTGTCATTAATGAGTCAGGAAATGTGAGATTACAGAATGATAGATCAACTGACTGTGGGGAAGGAGATGGATATGAAATTAAAGCAGAAGAGGGAATGGGACTGGGAGATGGCAAAAGAGGATAGAGGGAAGAAATACTTGTGGGCTAAGTGTGTGATGATCAGCAAAAGAGGGGGAAGAAAGTGATGACCATGTATAAATCAAAACTGTTGGCTGATTTTCCAAAGAGATACATACATAGGGGTTAATGAGGTGATTGGGGAGGAGGGGACTATTTTGGAAGGTGAAAACCTGCAGATGTGGAGTGGTTAAAATCAATTAGATTATTGGTGGCCCTGGATTTTTCTGGAAACGAGGGAGAAAATGTTCCTCGACTCTATTAGGATTAGGCATTTGATTTAGTCAGTATATGCTTTGTTGGAAGGTTGGCTATTTGATTTGATAAATAACAGATTTTTAATGTTCTGGGTAATATCTTTTGCATGGGTAACAGTTTATTTTTCTGGAGAAAGATATAAATCTATTTTGGTGCTTGAAAATATAGGGAAGAATTTTGGTTCAAAGGAATAAAATGAGAGTTTAATGAATTTTTTGCTGGAAATTTGGGAAAGGGTGGTCGCAGACTCAATTTTTTTAATTTTTGTGTTCAAAATGTGTTTCAACTTTTAGTATGACTTGTTATTTCACACATATGAACATTAATTCCCTCAGACAAAATATCTTTAGTACCGTTTCAACATTTTGTCTGCCAATTTTTTCCTTACAAGCTGTTTCAGTATTACTGCCCCTGTATTCTAATTGCAACTTTCATAGTTTCTTCTTGTTAGCGTGGCTCTTCATTTGTTTCGATTCTTGAACTTGTTTCATTATTATCAAATTTATATTGAAGACACAAAAGCAATTCTGGTGAGTTTTCAATTTTTTGCTTCTTTATTTCTATGATTAGCAGCATCTGCTCAAATAGAAACGTTGTTATTTGTCATGTATTTACAAAGTATGTATTAATGCAAAGACATGCTCAAAAATAGCAAACGATATATGTTATCCACATTAACGATATTCTTGTAGATAGAAATCTCTAGTCACCACCTAAATCTATTTCTGTAGCAAGTGGTATAATCTGCTAGAGCATAGGAGATTTGAAAATGTGTCCAAATGGCTAGTATAATGTTTGCATACTATCATGTAAATATGATGGTAAAAATAAAGCTCATACTGCATTCCCTTTGTGCTTGCAGCTGCTCAATATTCCCAGTTTGGATTTACAATTTAGTTTAATTAACTTGATTAAAAACTTTCATTATTATTGCTTCATTCCCATTTCTTTCCCTCATTTACCAAATATGCTGAAGCCAAATTTAGATCCAGGAGGCTAAGGTACCTTGCACTCACTGCACCTCTTTTGTGGTGGACACTGGATAGTCTAAATCACTTTATTTAAATTTGTCGTTCCAATTGGACATTGAAGTGACACTGAAATTGATTTCCTCGTTCTTATTGTCATAAAAATGAGTCAAATACTAATCCCAACTCATTTGGAGTTTATATTTTAAAATATCAATTTTAACAGAAGGTGCTGAGGAGATTGAGCCAGCAGTGGAAAAAATGGCAGTGACTATAATCCCAGGCTTTAGAACCGGTATGTACATTGATGTCAGCTATTAATAGGCATTCTCAATGAAAGATTGTAATCTGATAAAAAAATTATCTGATGTCCAATTGTTGCCATTGCAAGAGAAATTCTCAATGTTTGTTATACTACTACAACCTGGCTCTAAGCATGATCTTGAGAAATCACCGTAACAACACAATTCCTAGTTGGTGAAATAGCAGAGTGCTAATGGCTCTTAGGTCCATATTATGCTGGAGCTTATTGCAGGTTAAATTAAAAATCTGCTCTTTCAGATTAGATTATGAGCTCATGAAAGCTTACATAAAAATTGCTGTGGCTTAGATGACTCACTATATTTAATGGCATTAGACTGAGGTTGACGAATACCTAGATAATTGCCAAAGCATGGAGCTCCATTGCAATATGTTAAGTAATATGAAATAAACTGAGAATTTTTCTTTTCCTTAATACTACTTGATAAGATTTGATAAATTATATAAATGCCATTTCTTTTCTTTGGTACACATAATTAAGCCCAATAAATAAGCATTAAACCATCGCCGTAATAATTTATCCAAAGGTTGATTTTCATAGGTAAGGATAGATATCCCTCATGTATATATAGTGTGAAATCCACCTGCTCATCAATTACTTTTTCTGTGACATCTGCAGTTTTCTATCAATATAATTCTGGTATGCATAAATCACACTGCTTGGTGTCTTTATGGTGTTGCTTAGAGGAATTGGCTGATTTTGAACACAGAATCTTCCTTTATCAACTGCGTAATCTACCTACCATCAGGATACCATGTTGCCATAATGAGTGCACTGAATAATAATGCTCTCAATATATATTTTTTAAAATTAGCGATTCATGAAAATTAGAAATTTTGCAATTTTCTTGTTTTTTCATGTGAAATCTGTTTAGGTGCAAACCAGATGTCAGCAACCCAATTGAAATTCATTTTAATATGTGAATAAAAAAATATTCATATTTTAAAATAAAATTTTTATTGAATCTATAAGAAAAAAATAGTTTAACCCATGATGGCTTTATGAATGATTGTTGTTGATAAGAAAGTTTATGAGCTACTTCTGCTTTCACTAATATGACTAGCATGATTCTTCATTAGTTTCAGAAAATTTGAAATGCTATCATTAACCATATTCTGATTAAGCTCTTAAAATACCAGTAAAATTAAATTTTTTTGGCATTTGATTTTCCTGAAGAGACCAATGAAATTACTAAAAATGAAATACCAGCACAGTTAATTATGGGAGAAAAAGGCATTAGGAATTGAGGAGTTAAATCCTGCTCTCTTAGGTAACTGATAGCCAAACCGATGGTAGATTGACCCAAAGAAATCAACTCCTCCAATTGGTGGTATTAACAGTAAATTACCATTTTCCCCTGTTGCGTAGCATGCACAAATACTATGCATGCATGTAGTTTTAGTAATAATAACACACTCTAAGCTGGTAGTGCATTTTCAGAGTTTAAAGAACTTTTTCAACTTGACAAATTAGGTTTTTCTTTAAAAAATTACTTATTCGAAATTCACCTATTGGGTGAAATTCAGCATCAAAAAATAGGTGTATTGCATTAAAAATATGACTGTTCAGATGGCATTTTGTTTTTAAAACTCTTCATATCTTGATACATTTGATTAATGCATCTATAAAATCTGCGTTTTGATGATGTAAAACAAAGTTGCCAAATCTCAGTAAATTTTTGTCAACATGGTTGTTGTAAACTTAAACTATCCTAAGTGTTCAGCAATCCACCATGCTCACATGTGTGTTGAAACCCACATAGCACAATGGGGGAATACCTATGCATTAATAAATGCGGAATGGTGAAAACATATCGTCATAAGTTGTCATGAGAGTAATGGGTATAAAGAGTGATGGGAATTACAAATATGTGAAGGATGATAGCAAGAATGGAGGAGAAGTTGGAAAAAAGCTGAAACTAAAAATATTTTTTCTTTCACCAGAAATCATACTATATTCTATTTCCTTGAACTCTTTTATAAACTTTATATATAAAAAAATATCAAATTTCTTGTCACTTATTAGACAGTGTTGGACTTTGATTTTAAATAGCTATCAATCAAGAATTTATTCAAGATATATTACAATTGGATGAGTTTGCAAGTTACCCATCAAACAAGTTAAGCCAAACTGAATCAGAGTTTAGCAGAATATCAAAAAGTCAAGAGTTTTTGTCAGCTTTGACTAAAATGGAAAATATCTTTGCTTATCAGAAAGAATATAACCGTCTAAAAACAGCTATGGCGGTTGAAGGCATTGCAGGTAAGATAATTAACATGCAATTAGTCTAATGTTAAGTTATTATTTGTGCATTAATATTAGTCAACTTTTATCTGAATGAATCAAAATATTTTCAAAAATAATTAAGGGTACAAAAAAGAAAACACTATCACCACCATGATTGTTAGTAGTATAAATGAAATGCTGAAAGTTAGTAATTATTAAGTTATTTAGGGATAAGTAATAATGGGCAGGATATGGAACCTTTCCTGTTTATGCTTATGTTTTCTTAAATAATACTAGCACTAAGCCCATAAAAATTAGTGTTTATAGATGTGTCAATCAGATTTTTGAGGTGGTGACTAGGCTATACAGGCCTGTACATCAATCTTTATGAAATCACTAGCCATCATTTTACAAACCCATGCTTAATTTTGATTATACAAACAGTCAGTAGTGTGAGCATAATTATAAATCTTGTATATTTGAATATTTAGAATTATTTTATACATGCCATCCATGGAAGAGTTATTTTAAAAACAGTTTTTGATTTTACTGTAGAACAACCTGATGCTCAATCCTTGTATAACTTGGAGCTTCTATGGGAATTCAGGTATCAAGAGGCCAAAGGGAAGGCAGTCAATTGCATAACTTGGTGCAAGGCGTGTCCGGTAAGATTCAATGCATTGGGTTAAACAAAGCATTGTTTTACAAATTATATTATAGTGTTATTGAAATAAAACAAAATTAAATTGCTGTCATTAGCACAAATACATATATGTCTTTGTAAATAGAAATAAAACAAAAGTTCACAAAGTCCAAGAAACTGCAGGAGATGCCACCACTTTTACCGGTAACTTTCAATGGAATCATCTGTTACATATGCATTACAAGGGCGATCGCATAAGTAACCGACCCAACAACGAAAACACAAATATTTTGGAAAAACATGTATTAATTTTGCAACACAATCTCCTTTCAGCTCTTTAGACTTTTCCCAGCGATGTTCAATACATTCGATACCCTTTTTAAAATAAGAACTGTCTTGATCCTCAAAATAGCCATTAACTGCCGACATCATTTCTTCATGGTTGGAAAATCTTTGACCACTGAGCCATTTATTCAAGTGTACGAACAGAAAATAATCCGAGTGGGCTAAATTTGGTGAATAGGGTGCATGAGGTAGCAATTCAAGATTTAATTCATGAATTTTGGCCATTGCAATAATGGAATTGTGAGGTGGTGCATTGACTTGATGAAACAACACTTTTTTCTTAGCCAAATGTGGTCACTTTTTTTGATTTCTTCGCTCAAACATTGCAATAAGTTTGCATAATACTCGCTGTTAATGATTTTTTCTTTTTCAAGATAGTCAACGAAAATTATCCCACGTGCATCCCAAAAAAGTTACGCTACGACCTTGCCTGCCGATGAAACGGTCTTCACCTTCTTTGGAGCCCGTTCTCCCTTTTGAATCAATTGTTTTGATTGATTGTTTATTTTTCTTGTGTGTGAAGCAATGGGCTTTGCCCATTACTTCACACCCGACGCTTTCACCCTTGCCATACGCGTGCCCATCGCAGTGCCTTTTATTTGCAAATATATTTTGTCGTTGAATTGGAAAAAGTATTTTTGGTGAGGACGATTTGGCTCAGTTCCATGAGGAAATCTGTGAATGGCGTGTGTGGTGTGGGTTGTGTATATATATGTATGTATATATATGTGTGTATATATATATATATATATATATATATATATATATATATATATATATATATATATATATATATATATATATATATATATATATATATATATTTGATGAATGATGATGGTTTCTCAAGGGAGAGAAGGAAAGAACCACGAAGCCACCCTTCTCAAGGGAGAGAGGAGTTCCTTTCTTCTCTCCATTGAGAAAGGTGGCTTGACCACCAAAAATTCCAAAACGTGTGAGTTTTTTTTCTTGTTTCTGTGTTTGCTTTGTTTGCTAGTACTAACTTGACAGACAATATTACTCACATCCGTGAGGCTTTCACAATAGTTTTATATACGTATTGTATTTTTTCTATAACTAAGTTTATATCTGAAATGTCCTATATTTATGCATGTGTGAGTATGCACTAAAAATATCCAGAAAAGTAAAGGCATTATTATTATAACAATATATTTAATAAGCCAACAAATTTCTTCAATGCTAATTACCTAGCATCATTTCATGAATTGCAGTGAAGGTATTGAAGTCGGCTAGCAAACTGTTATATTCTAAAAATTATTTTGCTCATGACTGAGTCCTTTGTGGGTTTCTCTGTTTATAGGATCTTATAGCAACTGGCTATGGCAGCAAAGGATATGTTAACATCTTGGCTCCACTTGATAAAGGACTTCTTTTAATATGGTCTTTTATCCTTCCTAAAGAGCAGCCGCTTTGCAGGCTTGAGACAAAATCTTCTGTAATCAGCATTTGCTTCCATCCAGAGTCATTCTACCGTATTGCCCTGGGTCTCATGAGTGGTGATGTTGTTCTTGCACAAGTTAACAAGCTAGTGTCAAGCATTTCTTGCATCGCAGTGTAAGTTTTACAAAATAATCTCAGTTTCAAATTAATGTCAATAATATATGTCAAAACTATGTAAAAATATTCCTATGAAACAAATTATATGCACATTAATATATTTTTTGTGTGCACACCATTCAAGGTTGTTACAAATTTTGATTGTGAATCAAAATAAAAAAAAATAGTGAAAATATAGCACACCAACCTTCAGCAACATTGTGACAACACTATGTATGTAGCATTGCAAGAACACGTAACAAAGTTTAACCTCATAGCACTTTGTAACAAGATTAAGTTCAGGTTATAATTTGTGATAATGCTATCAATATAACCTTATGGTGAGATTGAAATGAAAATATGAATTTAGTCTTGCAATAGAAACCTTGTGGTCTAATTAAAACTTTGCACTTGCCACCTAACTTCAACCTTGTAGTGGCAAATTTACTACTGCTTTGCTGTGAGAGCATTTATCTACCCTTGTGGTAACCTTTAACCACCATATATGTGGAATATACTCTTACAATATTGAAGTTGAGTCTCATTTTTTGGTCAAAACATAAACCTGTAATATTATTTAAACTGGTAAAAGGAAGACTATTTTTGTTCAAATATTTAAGAACCCGATTTCCAAAATCAGAATTAAATTAACCCAATGATAAAATAGTGCAAACATAAGTCTCAAGAATAAAAATATATCACAGAAACCAAGAGAAATGTATACCGTTTCAATAGCCTTCAAACGAATGCTGTTATCAAATATTGTTTGGATATTGAATCCTCTATTGCATTTTTCCCTATATAGTCAAAAATGGGAGTTTGTTTTTGGATATACATGTAGCCCAGACTTCATTGGAGTGGATATGATGAGTTTCAAAAATAGACTGAAATTGCTGCTATCTGTATCAAAATAATATTTGCATACGTATAAATAATTAATCAATCTAATATGATATTCATAACAATTTCTAAAGGCTCAATTAACTTGATGTGTTTCTATAAGGAAAAATATCTACTGAATACATTTTAGGCTACAACAAGCTGCCTCATTTGGGCAAGTACATGCCCTTGCATGGTTTTTGAGTGAGCAAGATCAGTCAAATGAAAAGGACCCAGACGACGTTCAACTAATAACTGGAGGATGTCAGAGCACTCTTTTTGCTTGGAAAAACTCAAATCAATTCTTGATTTCTGAATGTAAGTAGTTTAATCTCATTTTATTTCATGTAATTAAATTAGAGGACATCATGCTATATGTGATACAGTGGGTAGTATTTAATACTGGAAAGCTAATCAATATTTTCTCCTATTAGGTCATACATATATGAGATTGTACTCTAAATGTAAATGGCGATTTTTAATCATTTATAGTCATGACTTAAATTCATACACTAAAATTGATTACCTCCCTATGGAGTACAACCTTTATGTTTTAGAAGAGCCTGTGTTTTTTGATGACCCCTAGAGGAGGGAGGGAGTACGGATGGAGTAAGGATGATTACACCCAGTAGGGTTACCTATGCCGAATAGGCTGAGAGATAGGAACCAGACAAAACCATTTAGTATCTATTCGTTTTTAAGGTGGTTGCATCTGATCCAAGTGGTGCGGCTGGTAATGAAAGTAAAAGGTTAAAAACATTGAAGCCACTGAGAAACCAACTCCATTATTTATTCCACTAAATTATGATGGCTATTAATGCTGTTATGAGACCTGGCCACTATAGAACTCAGCTCTTGGAGGGAGAAGTTTTGTCTGCTAGTGAGGGAAGCAATACCTATGAGGTCATCAAATGAATTGACAGCAGAAAAAATAAGACTACCTCCATTAGACTTGGGATTTGTAGGTGAGGGTGATGTGGAGGTCAGAGAAACCAGAAAGTATCATATAAAATATGGATAGATGGGCTTAGGGCTGTATAATGTGAGATAGTAGGATAGAGTGAGTTATTGAAGTAATAGTTGTAGAATAGTATATATTAGAGGGGTAGAGAGCCCATGAGGGTAGCAGTTATATTGAAGAAAAGGGGTAAAAAAAGAGTAGTAGACAATGAATAGGTGAGTGATAAAATATAGTAATTAGAATAAATAACAGAGTGAATGAATTTGGTTTTGATTCAGGTTTACATGACAATGAGTAATTGTAGAAAGGAGTAGATAGTGTATTCGACCAACCATAGGAAATTATTGTAAGAATTCACCAAAGAAAATTCCCAAGATTGATGGAGGATTGGAATGCAGTGTTGAGCAATAGGAAAGATGAGATTGAGATGGAGGAATGAGATTTTGGAACAAGAAATGATTCTGAGGAGAAAAACATTAAATAAGAAATGAATGGAAGAGGCTTGCAAGAAAAATAGTTCAATCATAACCACTGCATACCTGATTCAAATTATCAATTGCCTAAATAATTTTAAAGACTTCTCATTAACATGGACCCTTATTAGCATTTCTTTCTGTGAGAATTGCATTTATTTTTACGATTTCTCTAATTCATAGCAAAGATAGTGATTTTTTGGATAACTTTCTTAATTACGACCAGCCAAAATTTTAAAAATGTGGTAATCAGCTGTCGAAGGCAAAAGAATTCCTTTAGCAGTAATGGTATGCATATGGCCCCCTATTTATGTTGAGCAAAGAAAAAAGCAGAATTTTGTGTGAGATACTCATTGATAATCACAGAGTAGTTTAATACTTGCATAGTAGGTGTGAAGTTTAAAGGTGACATTTTAGCATTGGCATCATTCTGAATTGATTTGGACAGAGAAAGGCTATATGCAAAATAAATATTGCCTAGAGATTATTTATGTGAATCACGATGAGTATAGGGCCACCTAAAGTATTTTCTGATCTTTCCTACACCCCAGAGCCTGCAGGGTCAGTACATACCAAGGACATTTTTGTATATGTATACATACTCAACTTTTACCTGTTTGCACAGGAAAATTACTTCATGTTTAGTTTACATCCTGCACAGATAAATATGCTTTCCTTGAGTGTCTCTCTGCATCAAAACTAAGTTATGTCAAAAGAAAGCCAGGACAAAGAATATTGAGAAGTTTTCCAGCAAGACCTCAGCATGAAGGCTAGTTTAATAGCAGAGGGTTGAGCTCACAGCTCAGCAGCATGTGGAATTAACATATCAGGATGAGGGAGGCCAGTTCATTTCCAGCAAGGGTACCATTTATTGAAACAAGTCCTTTGCAACCCACATCCTGAACTAGGACTCAAAGAGGAAAGTTTGTGTAATGTTACCATGGTTGGCATATTTTCTGCTTGATAAATTCAATGAGTACTTCATAAATCACAAATTAAATTGGAAATCTTAACTGTGATAATTACAGCACAGCTACAGCTTTTGCATTTCTGCATAGTCATTTCTCAGGTTTTAAAGGACCCACATATACATTCAGAGAACCTCACCAGTATCCCACAACCTGTGGTTCCTGTAAGGGAACAGAGGAGAGAACAGTAGCAGTCTTACAATAATCATTATTAATAATTCTGGAAACTATTATTTTCTGGAGTAGGATTTTTTGATGCTATATCTATGCCCACCATCTTGATAGTGATATTAATGCCAAAAATATTAATGATTCATTATCAGGCTGAAACCGCTAGAGTTAACATGGTGTTGAAAAAATTGTGGCTTGGGTAGGGATAAAGGATAAAATATAGCAACATTAGTAATTCTACCATAATTAATAAGTTGTTTACAACTAATATGAAATTGAAATTTTGGGTCATATTTCAGTGAGAATTTTCCATTGGCCTTTTAACATTAGAGATATATAGAGAGAGAATACAAGGGTCATTAGGTAAAAGTGATTTTAGCCAATTGAGCCTGAGATTATACATATTTGACTACCATGAGTGCTTCAAAGGGATAGAGGAATAAATGCTACTCATAATTATTCAAAATTCATGAGAAATAAACTGCCTGGAAACATTAGTGAACGTAATAAGCAGATACGCTAGTGATAGCTCAGTTTTTGGAGCTAAGAGATAGGTAACATAGTAAAGAGATCTAGCTTTGATGTTTAAAATTAACCAGATATGCAAATGTGCTGTTAAAATCAGGTTAGTAGCTGAAATATTCACATACATGTGTTGAGTAAGCAGTTGATTTAATTCATTCGGTGGTTAATGTTAAGCCTATAAGCTCTTTCTGAAGATTCTTTCTGGTGGGAAGCCAAAAATTGTCTTGTCACTGGCCTTTGTTTGGATTCATTTTCTGAAATTTTCTTTTTGTTTTCTTTTCATGAAGCTGTACTCACACTTCCAAAAATTTGTGGAACAGTGAAAGGCATTCAAGACATTCTTCCAGACCATAAAATTCCAATGTCTGTGCCACCAAGAGCTTCAGTTACATGCATTAAAATGCATCCTAGGGGTCAGAGAATTAAAGAACCAAATGATACTGATATTAAAGAGGAAGCTGAAATGAATGATATGCCTAAAACTTTTGAATATGATTTACCTCATTTATACTTGGTAGCTACAGATGATGGAGCTATTCATCAGGTAGGTAAATATTAGGGGCAGTCAAATAAAAACTGAACACATGGACATGTAGTGTTCACTGTACACAGCAGACATGTGATGATGAATTATGTGTACTGCAGCACCATTAGTTACCAGAAAATGAACCACATCTCTCTGCTATTCTTTGCTTGCCTCCATTCCTACAGCTGGATAAACACACTAGACTAGTCAATGCACAAAAAAGGACATAACCCAACTACTGCTTGGGCATTTGAGTTGTCACTATGTGGTTCTCCTTCCACAGCGGTGGCAGTATGAATACATAACAATAGTGTTGCCATCTTTTGCATGGACTGTGTGTTGAGGCGGGTGTTCAGTTTTCATTTGCCTGCCCATACCTTTATCCCAACCTTTGTCAGAAAAGATGCACAGAAGTCAGCATGCAAACTAAGCCTCGCCAATAAATTATATGTACTCCACAGTTTTGTTGAAAAATACATATCTAGGAATAAAGAGACATAGAACATGTAGGTACCTAAGTGTGCCAAGCGCTCACAATTTTGGTTCATGGGTAAAATTTTGCTGACACTTTCTTCAGTGGAAAGGCAACATCTTGATTCTGAAGAAGTTAGCTAAACTTTATGAAATAAAAAAAAATTAGAAATATTCGAGAACCAATCTCATGGAAAAATAAAATAACCAAGGCCATAAACTTGGGTTTGGTTTAGGGGGTAAATAAAAGAAAGGTGACAACTTTGGGGAGATAGCAAATCAAACTCTCAATCACTCGGGTGTGTTCAGGAAAACAGTTGTCCTTGTGAACTGCAATCATACACAAACAATTCAAACATAAATGAAAAGGAAACAGGGCCACAACCACTCATTCACTTGGGTGTATTAAGGAATAAGGAGGTGACCCTTGTGAATTGCATTCACATACAGAGTCATGGTTTGCAAGGATTTCTCCTATGCCAGTGCTACTAATTTAACATCTTAATAATAGGCATTAAATCACAGCGATGAGTTTGCAGGCTGTTAACATCTAAACAATAGGCATTGATGAGTTTTTAGGCTATTAAAAATGGGATATTCTTGTGCTACTAATTATTATTGGGTAATTTACCAGTCAAGGAAGGTTTGGATGAACAAAACTACCGAATAAATATTTCATTTCTCCTAACAAAATGCAACCAAACATCCTAATCTACAACAAACCCCAATTAATTTCTGTGTTTACTACCTTCCTCCCTTCATTCTGCCCAACATTCCTATCCTATTTCTGTCCCTTTCTCGTTTGCCTAACATTCTGCCCTCTATCAGTCTTCAACATTCCACTGGCGATCAATACGCTTTTCATCCATTTTTCATACCTCCTTATGATTTCTCCCAATAATCCCATCTCCTCCTCCACCATTTTCCTAAACCTTTTAGTAGTTCCGCAGGAATATTGTCCACCCCCATGGCCTTGTTTGATTTCATCTCCCTATGCCTCATCATCGAGTATGCTTGGACCTAAGCTTTCTTCATCTGCTTCATGTTCTCTTTCCATGCCTAAGCTTGTTGGTCTAACTTCTTTACTATACAGTTCTTGTGTATGTTTCTTCCATCTCTCTTGGATCTTTTCTTTTTAAATTGATCTTAACCGACTTTTATCTAATTGTTAACACAGATCTTCCTTGTCATTTTACTACTATCAATTCCTATAGTTTCTTTTGCAGCTTTCTATATCCCTTTTTTGATATATTTTCATTTTTCCTCAACAGTACTCTGCTATTTTCCCTCAGTCATCATTTTCTCTAAAGCTTGCTGATACTCCTTCCTTGTCATTCCAGTTAATGCTTCTAAATAACATACCCTAACCTGCTGCCCTTGCCTTATCTTTTTGAATATGATGCTACATTTCATGAGCACTAAATTGTGATTCTAGTCTGCATCTGGTCCTGGGAAACTGTATGAATTGATCATGTTGTTCTTACATCTGTGACCAAGCATAATATAATCTAACTGATCCCTTTCTGAGTCACATGGAATTTTCCATGAATACCTAGGCCTTTTGTGGGGTCTACACCAAGTGTTGGTCATGACTAACTCACGTTTCCTGCAGAATTCATTACTTTCACCCCTCAGTCATTCCTTGCGTCTAAACTGTACACGACCACCTCATCACCATCTCTTCCTTTGCCTACCGTTGCATTCCAATTCCCCATCACTATCAGATGTTTCCCTGCAGGGACACATGTATTAATGTCCCCTAACTGATCGTATACCCAATTGACTTCTTCCTCTGTATGATTACTTGATGGCATGTACACCAGTACACTGACCAAGTTCGTCGGTTCTGCTTTTATCTCTACTAGTAATACTCTCTCTGTTGCTTGCTCTAAGTTGACTAAGCTTCTTCTTACCTTTTTATTCAATATTATGGCAATCCCTTGTTCGCTATCATCCCTTCTGCTGTTTATTACTATATAACTATCACTCCAGTAATCCCCATTATCCTTCCCTCTCTCCTTGCATGGACCTAAAATATCTATATATCCTCGTTCCATCATTTGGTCTATATCCTCTAATTTTCATGTCCTTAACGTTGCCCTAACATTCCATGTTCCTATTCTAACTAATTTGGTGTTCTTCTTCTGCATCTTCTGCCCTGATGCTGGTGGTTTTGCTTTGCAAGACTTTCTTTCGCAAGATGATGACTGTGTAAGCCTCGCCTCTCCCACTTTCGGGCAGGACGCATGGCCGGTTGGGCTGAGTCCCTTAGTTGCCAGGACTATTTTTCTCTATACTGCCCATTATAAAAGTCTTGGGAATAATAATTAAGGTGGTTTACTGTTGCCTTTCTCAATAGTATTTTTAACGTCACTCTCAATGCCCGCCTGTCTGGGGTCATACGCTGCCACCTCACTGAGGAACAAACTCTCTGTGCGACTACCTTTCGTCTGGCTCCTAACCTTTGACCTATCTAGCATGGATAACTCTACCAGGAGCTATTGTCATTGCTCCCACCAGCACAGTTCTAGCGGTCATCAGAAAGCAGAGCCCTTCCACCACGCCAAGGTTGTAGTCCATGGGAGGGTTACTAACAATAAAGTTAGAGAATTAATTTTGCCACTATTAATAATTGTGTAATGGAAATCTACTTTATATATCTAGCATTAAAAAGGTCATGGTAAAAAATAAGTTTTACCAAACATTTTTTCAGTGATCTTTGGGTACCATATTTTAGCATGTGTTCGTGCTTACAAAGCTCTGTAACTTAGAAATTTAAAAACAGATATTCATGAGACAAAAGATACTTAACGTCACTTGACATCCACTCCGTAAAATTTTACTCCAACTTTATGGACCACTAAGTGTACCACATATGTATATCTTCATCACTTCAGGAGTAATCAAAATTTTTATTTCAAAGTTTTTCTTATAATCTTGATGATTCTCCTAAATTAAAATTTAGTGTTCCATTTTGATACTAATTTATTTCCACACTTAAATACTAAGGTTGGTACAACATGTAAATCAGACTAATGTTTGAAATGCATCACCTTTTTCTTTCAGTGCTACTTCAAGAAAATTCATTACCATCTAGATTACTTCAGGGCACACAGTGGACCAATCTATTGTGTTTCATTTAGTCCCTTCATAGACCGACTCTTCCTGACATGTGGAGGTGACTGGACTATTCGTATTTGGTGCTTAGGCGTTGGGGAGCCTATCATTACTCTCCTTCAGGATATGGTAAGAAACCATATCCTATATGTAGTATCTATAGAGAATGATTTTTGGAAAACTTTTCGAAGAATAATGAGATTCACCTATTGTGCTTCACACCACAAGAAAACTAACTCAAGGACGAAGCAGAGCATTCTGAGTTCAGCTACTTCACTGAGTAGCATGCTTTATTTTATCTGTAAGAAATGCTGGAAAGCTGAAACAGCCAGAATTAAATATGAGCATCTTATTTATGTTAGAGCATTCCTGATCCATTGCAAATTCAACTTAGTAGTTATAGTCATGACTTTTTGGTGTACTATCTACAGAAATCCTTGTTACTTCTCTACATATATTACCTTATACACTTTATAGAATGATAGGCTGTAGAATGAAAGTATCATAATGCATTTATCCATCAAAATGCTTAATTTAAAAGATATTTAGGTTCATAATTTTTAGACTGACATTTACATGTCCACTTTCACATATCAGATTATTTCTCTAAATCAACACAGAAGTTTGAATTTGATGACTGGATTTGTTGAGTCTCAATGTAATAGTATGATCTTTTAGGAGAATTTGATATGTGGTACCTATTATGATCTTTTATTTCAAGTCATCAAATGTTGTTTATTAAGTATTTAATGATTTTTTTATTCTTCATGGGTGGGTTGAGTGTCCCCGCAGTATATTTGTAGATGTATTTGAATTGGATATCTCTCAATTACTGAAACACTACCATAGAAAATTATGAATAGCCAGTGCAGGACACAAAGCCACAACCTTTGGATTTGGTATTAGTCTAATACACTCACATTAAACTGAGTATTAATGTTTGTCAGGCAAGGCATTTAAGTTAACAAAATAAAGTGTTTTAAATTATTTATTTTCGAGTATATTTATTGAAATTCAAAATGCCAATGAAAACTCATTGTGAAGTCACCACATCACACCTCTATGCAAAATATTTTGAAATGACTTCAGTGAAGCTACAGCATGGTAGATCTTCTGTGTATAGTCTGTGTCCCTTGATTGGCAGCCGCAACATCATTTGTGGGAGCGTAGCACAGAATGAGACAGTAGTATTTGGTTGATGAGTCTTTATTTAACCCTTTTCAAGCAATGGGGTTCGGGCACCTGGGGGTAAGGATGAGGGAGCTCTTACGGGTGTAGGGCGTCTCGGGTGTGGTCGTAAGCTCGACTGACGGACTCAGAGGCAGTGTATCGGGGGAGGAATGGGGAAGGGAATGGGTTCTGCTCCAGGATTATCTCGCTTTATAAGGGATCGAGATAGTGTGGCCATCACTCCTTCGGGGGGAGGGATGACTTCATAGCAGCTACATTGTAGCCAAAAGGGGGAATTGGGTAGCGGGCATTGTCCTGTTTGCTGGGGTGTACTCCTCCATGGGAGAGATGATTGTTAGTGGGGGTATCCAAGAAACCCACACTACATCACCATACACTGACGGGTATGCTGGGGGGTACTCCTCCTTGGGAAAGATAATCGTTAGTGTGGGTTTCCGAGAAACCCACACTACATCTGCACAAGTCTCCATTATGCTGATTTTTCATGCAGAATTGCTACTATGACTCTTAATCAATCTAAGATAGACTAATATTGGACAGTGGTATTAATGAGTGTCAATTTTCCTGCCAATTATGCTTGCCTTGGATTATACTACCTTGATCAAAAAGTTCCCGGAATAACCACCGTGTGGCGCTCCCATCGTTCCGATTTGAGTTCTGTTTTTTTTGTTAAATTGGTACATCTGTTGTTGATATTCCCTTTAAATCTTAGTGTCATAACTTGACATTTGCAAAAGTTACGTAGCCAAGAGTACATCTATCTCTGTGTGTGTTGGCGATTTTTTACAATTGCAGAAATGGATTTAAATTTGCAACAACGAACTTGTATTAAATTTTGCGTAAAAAACGGATTTAGTGGCGCACGGACGTTGGAAATGTTGGAAAAGTGTTTCGGCAACGATTCTCTAAAAAAAACGGTCGTTTACCAGTGGCACGAGCGGTTCAGAAGTGGTCGTGAGTCAATCGAAGATGATGAACGCAGTGGCAGACCATCGACATCGAAAGTCGGTGAAAAAATTGATAAAGTAAAAGAAATGTTGGTCAATAACCGCAAATTAACCATCAGAGAAATAGCGGAGGACTTGAACATTGCCTATGGATCCGCCCAAGACATTGTGGTTAATGATTTGGGTTTCCGTCGTGTAGCAGCCAAAAGACCTCAATTTCATGCAAAAAAGAGACCGTGTTGACGTCGCAAAAGACATGATTTGCGAGGCTGAATCCGATCCCACATTCATCAAAAGGATCATTACTGGAGACGAGACGTGGGTTTATGAGTACGACACGCAATCCAGACATCAGGCGAGTGAATGGCGTTCACCAAATGAGCCGAGACCAAAAAAACCACGTCGTTTTCAGTCAAAAAAGAAGGCAATGCTGACGGTTTTCATGGATTACAACGGTGTAGTGCATCATGAATTTTTGCCAGAAGGCCAGACAGTAAACAAAGAGTATTATTTGGGCGTTATGAGACGTTTGCGTGAAGCAATTCGCCGAAAGAGACCAGAAATGTGGGCAGAAAACTCGTGGATTTTGCACCATGATAACGCACCGTCGCACAGTGCTATCATTATTCGTAATTTTTTGACGAAAAATGCAACAAATACCATCCAACAGCCACCGAATTCACCTGATTTGGCTCCCTGTGACTTCTTTCTGTTCAATCGAGTTAAAAAACCATTACGGGGAACGCGTTTTAGCAGCCGAGAGGAAGTAATGGAAAAATCGCAGGAAGCACTGATGGACATACCGAAAACCGAATATAAAAAATGTTTCGAGGATTGGATCAAGCGCTGGCATAAGTGTGTTGCAGTCGATGGGGATTACTTTGAAGGGGACAATATAGATTTAGATGAATAAACTTGTATTTTTAATTTTCTGAATAAATTCCGGGAAATTTTTGATCAAGGTAGTATTTCCATTAACTCTTTCACTGATGTAAACGTACGCAGTATGTTCACATAGAAGGCTGTTGTGAATATACCTTTTCATCCTCTCTGTGGTGTGCTATCATGCTTTAAAATATATTTCAAGTATGTTCATCAAAATAAATAATTAAAAATTTTCCATTACATTAACAGTGAATCTATATAATTTTTATTATTTTCATAATTTTTCTGTTTATATTATTTTGGGAATAATAAAGGCTAAGGAGTTGCAATACCTTCCCTTTCTACCACATGTGAGGAGTAGGTTTCCAGAGAGTAAGCCCAAGCAAAAGGGTTATTATAAGGCTTACAAAAAGGACACAACTATTCAGTTATTCCTTAGTGAGAGTTGTACTCACTGCTGTTTTTGCTCAACCCACTGTTGGTGTTTTCAATTCTTTCTCACTTGTAAGCATAAGGTGAATTTCCTTCATTTTGTGCATTTATCATAAATATAGGCCAATATGTATGTATACCAAAGCAATCTGCCAAAATATAATTCTCCAATATCATCTTTAACCAATATAAAATATGTGGATCGAATATTACCTCAGCTGGATGTTTTTATCAAACCCTTCGGCTAAATTTAGTAGATCTTGGATAACTCATTACAAAAGTGAGGTGAACACAATTTTTATCCCGGTCAAGGCGAATCATTTTTAGACTCTGAAATTGTTGAATTTTAATGAGATCTTAGTGGATGACACCGTTAATAGACACTGTCACGGTATCTCTTGAAATTTCTTGGAATGAGAAATATATTTGTCTACCATATGCTAAAATATTTTCTGATCCCTCCCATGGACCACAACTTTGACGTGGTTGAAGGAAGAAATGGTGATGAGGTGCGTTCCAATGATCCCTAGAGCTGTGCTGGCAGGGACAATGACAATTGCTCCTGGCAGCGTCACCCATGCCAGATAGGCCGAAGGTTAGGAGCCAGACGAAACGTAGTCTGCAAAGAGTTGGTTCCTCTGTGAGGCACCTGCAAAGGCATATGACCCCAGGCAGGCGGCCATTGAGGGTCACGTTAAAAATGCTCTATTGAAATAATATTGAATAAAAAGGTAAGAAGAAGCTTAGTCAACTTAGAGCAAGCAACAGATAGAATATTACTGTTAGAGATAAAGCAGGACCGACGAACTTGGTCAGTGCACTGGCATACATGCCATCAAGCAATCATATAGAGGAAGAAGTCAATTGAGTATACAATCAGTTAGGGGACATTAATGCATGTGTCCTGGCAGGGAAACATCTGATAGTGATGGGGAATTGGAATGCGATGGTAGGCGAAGGAAGAGATGGTGATGAGTTGGTTGTGTACAGTTTACATGCAAGGAATGACTGTGGGGTGTAAGTACGTAATTCTGCAGGAGATGGGGGTTTTTCATCACCAACACTTGGTTCAGACACCACAAAAGGCCTAGGTATACATGGAAAATGCCAAGTGACTCAGAAAGGTATCATTTAGATTGTACGAGGATTATTTGATAAGTTCTAGGAATGGAATAGAAATAAACGACTTACCTCAATGAAACTTTTTAATTTTTCAATGTAGTTGTATGTTACATATCCATGTGGTATTGGAATTTCGCCTCCTTACACTTCAAATTCTAACTTGCTCGTTATTGGATAAATTTGTACTGCATCCTAAGGTGCCATTATTTGTTAGATGATAGTATATGTAATTGCATGCGTACAGAATGAGAGGATTTTTATATGAATTTATACGCCGTGGTGGGTATAGTTTTGCATGTATGTGTTGATTTTGCATGTGGTTTTATTCCTTTTTACGGATGGTTACCGAACACCCCCCGCTACACGCCCTTGCGGAAGCTTGCGGGTTATTATGTAGATGTAGTCACCCTGTACACTAATGCACTTTGGTCCAACGATACTCAAATGTCTTGATCCTATCTCGAAAATTAAATCGCTTCAGGTCTGCAAAATACCCGTATACTTCGGCTGTTAGTTTTAGTTAGTCTTCGTTTGAGGAGAAACTCCGTCACTAATGTCTAACACGAATCGAGAGGAATATAGAATACAATCAGGACGTATTTGCCTCTTTCGTAGTTTTCAAAAATGCGTTTGATAGAGCGAATTGGGAAAAACTAATGAGGATTTTGAAGAAAATGGGAATAGATTGGAGGGAAAGGAGGCTAATCCGCAACCTGTACATGTCTCAGACTGCTCAGGTGCGGGTGGGAAACGGGGAGTCAGGATGGGCAGTGTTAGGAAGGGGTGTAAGGCAGGGTTGCCCATTATCACCGTTGCTGTTCAACCTGTATGCAGAGGAAATGATTAAAGAGGCATGGGAAGAACTCGAGGTAGGAATGAAAGTGGGCGGGGAATTCGTAAAATCAGTTAGGTTTGCTGATGACCAAGCTTTAGTTTGTCAGTCAGCCAAGGGGCTGCAAGCATTGCTGAGTGAATTGGAAATTCAGTGCGACAGCAATGGGATGAGAATCAATATTTAATAAAACAAAGGCTATGCGATTTTCTCGAAAGAAAAAGGCCAAGCTAAACATTAAAATAGGCGGGCAAAAACTAGAGCAGGTAGAACAGTTTACGTATCTCGGTAGTGTTTTGGACCAACACGGTCAAAGTAGTAGGGGAATAAGGAGAAGAATTGCGTTAGGCAAAGAGGCTTTCACAAGGAGGAGGGAGTTGAATACAGGGACGTTGAGTAAAGATTTTAAGAAAAGACTCATTTAAACTTTGATATGGAGCGTAGTTATGTACGGCACGGAAAAGTGGTCACTGAAGCAGGATGATAGAAGTAGGTTGGAGGCTTTTGAAGTGTGGGTCTGGAGAAGAATGGAGAGGGTGAAATGAACCAAAAGGAAAACAAATGAGGAAGTACTTGGTATGGTGGGCGGGGACAGGGGTTTGTTGGGAGAAATCCTATGTAGACAGGAAAAATGTATGAAGGTCGTATTGATCGGCTGTGGCATGTTAAAGACTGTTGCGTGTAGAGTAAAGAATGTCAAGCAAATGAAGGAAGGGCAGGAATAGGATAGGGATGTTGGGCGATATGAACGGAGGAAGGAAGTATAGGGAGATGAAGAGGGGCTTGTTTTAGAGTAGGATGTTGGCTTGTGTCTTGTTCGGAGAAACAAGATATTTATTTGGTGGTTTTGCCCATCCAAAACCTTACTTAACCGGTTTATACTTATCAATAATGTATTTTTTAGTTATGATGCAGACAAGGAAAGTGAAATGTTCACCAGTTTAAATCAGTATGCAAATATTTCATGATCTAACTAGACTAGATGACTTGTCTTTCATTATGATTTGCTATTAATGTAGTATTGTTCATTTTCAGGAGCATGTAGAAACTGCTCAGTGGTCGATGCATTATCCAACAATAATTGTAAGCCTAAGGAAAAATGAAGTATGCATTTGGGATTTGGCCCGCCGAACATCTTCTCCAGTCTCTGTTTTTGTTAATCCAAGGAAGCACAATTTTACATCTGTTAATTTTAGCACTGATGGCCTGGTAAGAATAGTTTCATTTATATATAATCGAGCAAACCACTATATATATATAGTGGTTTGCTCGATTATAGAAACAGATATAAGGAAAAGGGATAGGAACACATATAAAGGACGAACACAACAGAGGTGGGGAAGGCGGAATCGAACGGATCACAAGAGTAAAAATATTTCCTCAACCGGGACTCGAACACCGGATCTTTCCACTTGCCGGGCGGATGCTCTTAACCACTTGAGCTATCGAGGATAGTCAATTTACCCTGAGATCCGTGGGTCTAATATGTCGCCAAGCGCCCCGACAGGAACAAGTGGAAAGATCCGGTGTTCGAGTCCCGGTTGAGGAAATATTTTTACTCTTGTGATCCGTTCGATTCCGCCTTCCCCACCTCTGTTGTGTTCGTCCTTTATATGTGTTCCTATCCCTTTTCCTTATATCTGTTTCTGTATATATGAGTATTTATTCGCCGTTTGGCGGGATTTCGTGTTTGAATGTGTATTTGGCCAATGTGGCTCATCTCTTTCTTCTGGCTATGCGTGCCACGAAACGCACTGTTCCTTTCCTGTATGATGTTGTATGAATTCTAACCCACTGTCCTTTCCTTTCCTTGTGTATTGTCTATTTCTCCTTTGGTGGGTGAAACAGCCCCCTGACGCCATCTCTTGGCTGAAAGAATCGGGGCGCTTGGCGACATATTAGACCCACGGATCTCAGGGTAAATTGACTATCCTCGATAGCTCAAGTGGTTAAGAGCATCCGCCCGGCAAGTGGAAAGATCCGGTGTTCGAGTCCCGGTTGAGGAAATATTTTTACTCTTGTGATCCGTTCGATTCCGCCTTCCCCACCTCTGTTGTGTTCGTCCTTTATACGTGTTCCTATCCCTTTTCCTTATATCTGTTTCTGTATATATGAGTATTTATTCGCCGTTTGGCGGGATTTCGTGTTTGAATGTGTGTATATATATATATATATATATATATATATATATATATATATATATATATATATATATATATATATATATATATATATATATATATATATAGTGCCATCTTCTCGATTCCGCCTTCCCCACCTCTCCTGTGTTCGTCCTTTGCATATGTTCCTATCCATATGAATGAATATTTGTTCACCACAAGGTGGGATTTCGTGTTTGAATGTGTGTGTATACCTGTACATATATATATCGCGGACGACTGCGTCAAAAATTACAGCTTAAGTATTTCTCTCAGTTTCCTTGAATTTATTGTAAATTCATGTCATTTCTAATATAAAGAGGGGAGATAGAAAATGAAATATTACTTCATCTCCTACCATTATTATCTTATTTTCTTCCGCAGAACATTATAACTGGGGACTCAGAAGGCAACCTATGTATCTATCACCTCAAGGATGTACCATTTATTTCGAAATTTCCAGTAAGTACAGTAATTCCTTTGGATGATATATACGATTTTTACATTCATGCATTGAGAAGTAGAAATATTTTGAAATTAATTGTAATGTTGGATGATTGTTGGAATTACGAGTAAATGATGGAAAAATTCCAGATAATATCGTAGTTTTGCTAAATTTTGAGAAAAGAATAATTCTATAATAAAATTATTCCTTGTAGCCCTTAAAATTTTATCACTTTTCTCGGTACAGGTCCAGCACCTTGTAAAAGCTATTAAGAAGGCTCTTGTGAATAAGCCGGAGATTTTAGCGGAATTGGAAGACACTGGGGCTCCATTCAAAAAGGCTGAATAACAGAAAACCTAGGTTAAGGCTAAACGTATGACAAAGTACGTTGAGAATAACTTTTTTTTTAAAAATTTTGTTTAGAAACTTAATTTGAATTTATCTTAGATAGTATAAATTGATAATAAAAATATTGTAAATTTATCTTCTTCATTTGAGCATGGAAAAATTGGCCGGAAGGACAGAGGAAAATTTTCTGATTATAAACATATACTCAACTATAATTTTTAATTAGCAAATATAAATTATTTCATATCCAATAGTAGAAAACTAACCATATTGAGACCACGAAAGGCATGAGAGATATATTTTTTCTTAGATATTTTGGTGTAACATGGCAAACACCCAAAGGTAGAAACCATTTCTATATTGCGTGCTATACTTTTCTGCTTAAATGGTAATTATGGTCGCTGAGAGAAACTTCGTTAACTGATGTAACCCAATTAAAACGACGTCAAAAACACGTCAATGACCGCTCGTCATCTGTTCGTATAATCCTACCATCCCTCACGCCAAATCCAACAGGCCATAATTTTGAATAATCATGTCGACGATATTTCGCTATAATGTTGGCGATTAAATTCACCTTCGAGCAACGAAGACATTTTTTGAGGCAATAGAATGCACATATTATTCATTCTGAAATACTCGGAATAACTTACTGCCGAAAATACAGGGTACGCAAATCCACGACCCAAGTTGATGATATGAGCAGAATTTCGCATATCTCATTCCTGCTCAGGGCCTCTTCTAATTTTAATCCTCGCTTCCCGCGCCGTCAGAGCCACCTAATGGATCCTTAGGACAGACAGGCACGAGGGACCGTAGAGAAAGAGTGAGCTCTCGAGAGACAAATTAAAACCACGATGTCTTTTTACGTATTTCTATTTGCCTTTCTCATTATATCGTCCCGTTGAACCTCATATCATTTCGATTTAGAGCAAGGCTGAACTCGAAACCCTTAATCTCCGATTCCATACTTTAGGGATACTTTTAAAAGATTATTTATATATTTTTTAGACTAAATGTTTCTTCTGCGACACTTAAATATGCCAAATGTCTACAGGAAAGTTGCTAAATTAAGAAAAAAGCGTTTATTATTGGACTGTTTTGACGTTTAAATTTACTTTAATTAAATCGCAAATGTTTTATCTCACGCTTTCCAATGGAGAGCGTGAAATTATTCCTTAACCACACGAAGGGAATGTGTTTATTGAGTATTTACCCGATATAAAGAGTGCTGCTTAGATCGAGTGCTCATAAAATTCAATCCGGCATTGCATCCTAAATACCTTAGTACTTGGGGCAGTCAAATGAAAACCTAACGGATGAACACACTAGGCCAATCAGCGCACCAACAAGAACGTGACCAAACAACTGCGTGCGCTTTTGAGTTGTCACTTTGCAGTTCTCCTACCTCTGCGATGGCAGTGTCGGTACATAACAACAGTGCTGCCTTCTTTCGCGAGGACTGGGTGGTATGGCAGATTCGGTTTTTTCATTTAACTGCCTCTATTGATGTGTAACCTGTGTATTGATTTTTCTATGTTTTTAAAGGTAACATATGCATAAGCAACTGTTTCTGGCGCACAAGGTTCTGTTACATTGATTTGACTCCAGTGATTGGTGAGTGGCCGCCATCGTTGAAATATATTCAGTCCGCTTACACCTTCTTCTAATGATGATAAGCCCTTTCTACTAAGGTGTTTCTTCACATTGGGTAACGCGAAAAAGTCATACAGGGATAGGTCTGGAGTGTTGGGGGGATGAAGAACAACTTCACACTGATTTTCGCAAGATATTCCGCGAAAATATTCGCGATATGAGGTGGTGCATTATCGTAGTGCAGCATGCTTATTTGAAATGTGGCCTTTTACAAATAATGTGGTCTTGGGGAATTTTCAGCACATCCCTATGCTGTATGCTCCATCTACAGTTGTGTGTGCTGGTATGACATTCTGATATACCATTCCCTGAATAATTGAGAATAATATTACCATAACTTTCCCAAGTGAACTCTCTTTTTGGCTCATTTTGGTGTTGATGATGCCAGAAGTTTCCACTTAGAGCTTTACTGTTTTCTCTCAGGATAGAAATGGTGAAGGCAAGTTTCATCTGCAATAGCAAACGTTGAAAGGAACTTCTCTACTTCCTACGAAATGAAATTCAACTGTGAACACCCATACATTCTTTATTATCAATATCGAAACTAACCACTTAAAAAACGCGTGTATTGGGCCCTTTCTCTGTTTCCAACATGTGGTTGACATTCAAAACATTTTTCAATATTTCTGATGGTGCTTTTAATATGTTTGATGATCTTCTCTCAGAATGGCATCATATGTGTTAATATTTATATCTCTAGGAGCAGTGTTTGGAGTCTTGGATTCACTTGCATTTGATAATATTTTTGTCTCCCATTTATACATTTCAAACCATTTTCTAGTTGCAACATAGGGAAACACACTCTCTATAAGCCTCCTGCGGCTTTAAATAGACCAAGGTTGATGATTTTTTAAGGTGAAAGCAAAATCTCAATGCTACGTCACTTGTTGCTTCTCTAGTTTCCGCAGGTGGACTACACTTATTTCAACTCGCTATGGTTGCTACGGACGAAATACAGTAAAACATTTTTCACAAAAAATTATGGATATAAAAAACTTGTGGTCACTTTTATCGAAAATCTCTCGCTCATTTAATACTTCATAAATTCTCATTGGGGATGACCAGTGAGTAGAGTGTTGGACAACTGACTGGATAGCCCGGGTTTGATTCCTGGTGACACCTCTGGGGACCATCAGCTTCACCCAATCTGTGTGATTATTTGGGTACCAAATCTCCCTGGGAAACCACAGGGGGCACAAGTAAAGTTACTGTACTTAGTTGTAAGTGTAGTGTAAAATTACTGTAGTTAGTAACTACTGGGGTCATCGGAACGCACAATCCCTTCAACCACGTCAAAGTTGTAGTCCATGGGAAGGGTGTTCATTATTTGTTATTTAATTCATTAGGCTCTTTGGTATGCAGAAATAGATTTTTTCAGATACAGAAATTGAAATTAATGGTACTGGAATATTTAAATATCAATTTAAAAAAATATTTTCATTACAAAACCCAGTTTCAACAAATCATTATCATCACCTGGTGTTGACGTCAATGTTTTGTTGAAACTCTTGTGAAATAAAAAGATATAATTGGAAAATCACTCCAAGTCATTTCACCCAGCATTCGTGATTTCCAGTTATTAACGGCTAGGCCAGATCATATTGAGATTACCTCATTCTGCGTAGATAGCTTCGAATGAATTAATTTTTCTAATACTTGCCGGCAGAAGAGAAGCGCATTTGTATGCTTGGGGGAGCAAGGGGGGTTTAACTCAGGTTTTTGGCTTTTCCGACAATGAGAGCTTCCGGCAAAGGAGGTTGTCCCTCATGGACCGGGGACGTGGATTGTGATGAAGCCATCGAGGGGGCGGGAGGAGGCGGCGGAGAGAGCTGGTTGGGAGGGAGTAATGTACACGCACGCCATTGAGTCGGCCAGTCGCGCTGGATTTGGAAGAGAGATGAGAGCAATATAGGCTCGAGAGGATCGAAAAGGTGACCGTTAAGAACGTAAATCCAAGTAAATTGGGTCCTCCAAGTCAGCTAAAAGAATATCAAAGCGAGTTATGGGAAATATCAAGGCCAAGAGGTGTGGTACATGTTTCTCAGTTCAGATTACTTTTTAACCTACGGTTCAGTGAAGGAACGACAGAAAATGAGGGAGAGAAATAACTATATTGTAATGAAAAAGACAACAATTTAAAGTAGAGAAAATTATTAGCCTGTGCAATAGGTTTCTAATGTGATCTAAGTTATAATCTGAATCGGCATCCTGGGAAGCTGTGAGCAATTACCACGCTGTTCCTGAATCTTTGCCCTACCATTAAATAGTCTAAAAAATACCCTGGCATTTTCCATGTATACTCGTACCTAGACCTGTAATTATTAAACACAGTCTTCTCCACAAGGCTATTGTTTTCTCCCCGCGGTCATTCTTTGTTCCTAAACCGTAGTCCCCTACCTCACTACCATCACTCCCTTCGCCCATCGTCGCGTTCCAATTCCTCATCACTCTCAAATGTTTCTTTCCAGGAACACCCACAATTGTGCCCTCTAATTGATCGCTCATCCTGTTGATTTCTTCCTACCTATGATTGCTTGGTGGCATGTCGAGCTGAAAAATAGCTAAGTTTCTTGGTTCCGCTTTACTAAAAATATTTTATCACTTGCCGGCTGCGCTTTTTCCTACCCACCTGTATTTGTTTAATATTAATATCACCCCTCACTGGCTCTCTTCCCCTTCGCTATATCTTACTCTATAACTATACCTCCAATGCTTTTCAATTGACTTATTCAATGGTGTTTTTAACATGACACCATCACTCATATTGCGACTCCAATGGGACCAGGCGCCATTGTAGCTGTCCCACTGTGGAGCAGACGCTGCGCGGATTACCTTTCGTCTGGCTCATACCAGGAGCATTTGTCATTGCTCCTTCCAGCAGAACTCTAGGGGTCATCAGAGCGCACAAACTCTTCCACCAGATCAAGGTTTAAATCAATGCGGAGAGGTCTTTTTATATACTTGTAAACAAATTTTAATTTTATCTTTAATGACCCCCATTTCACAACCATTCTACTCGCTCAAAAAAAATGATACTGATCCAAATCTGCACTTTTATTTCTTCTACCTGAGTTTCTATTTTCACTCTGCTTCAGTGATATTTAACAAAATTCCAAAGGACATCAAATGTATTCTGTCGCTGCTCTTGAAAATGAACGTTCAAAAGATTCTCTCTAATAATGGTTGCTGAAGTGCCAGCGAATATGTGGAATACGTTTTAAGTTTTTTCTTCAAGGTAATTCATTATTAATATGAAAACGTGTTTTTGTTGTTTTATTACTAATTGTATATATTTTTTACCATAACGTGACTGTGCAATATGTTATATTCACTCAATTACGAACTCTTGCATGAATATACTACGAATGAAATAAACATTTTTATTAAACAAATGGATCAAGGAGCTTGACAGAAACGTGGGAAACTTTGTATTTCCGAAAATGTTAGGTTTCTATTTTTTATGGTTTCACTGTAGGAACAATTAACAATTTCAATATTTTACAGGTATATAAATACCATAATGAATAGTTGGTGTTATACCATGTACTCGATAAGCGGATAGTAGCCATTAATCCATAGCTTTGTCTGATGCTAAGAGCAAAGCATAATTGTATTAATAATGAATTACCATGAAGAAAATACCTCAAATATCTTTCGTGTATTCACTGGCACTTAAAAAATATAAAACACACGGGATGTGTAAATAGCCTGGACAACATCTGACTTTTTTCACATGATAGAATGGATATGAAATCTCGTGTAGGCACCGTTATGTGGTTACAGGCATCGTTATGGCGTTACGTCGGTCATCTGCATCTGAATCATCGTATTCATTTGTACCCATCACTCGACTATGCCACCGCATGTACCTTGCACTTCTTAGTCAAGTTATCAATGTGGCTGCCTTCATCCCTCCTCCAACTACCCTCCCTGGATCTCGAACTTTTTTCCTACCTCCCCCGTGTCTGAAAAACGTTTCTTTAACCTCTGCCACGGCGAAAGGTCTCCCTGAAATCTTTTACAGCTTCTGCTTTTCGTCAGCCCCAAGGCAACACAATTTGGAGAAGGAAGGGAGGAGAGAAGACGGGTTTGCACCTAGCGGGAATTATGTTTTTTTCCGTGGACCGACCGGAGCGAAGGGGTCCGAGAGTTGGGGGAGGGTAGAAACGCTAGAGGACCACTCGGATAAACGATGAGAACGAGCTGGGAGGGTGCTGGGAGAGAGACGGGCGTGGGTGGACGGGGGTGGTTTCGGGACTCGAATTCCCTCCCACGCGCCATCAAGGTCCCGAGATGGGGAGGAGAGGGGGTGAACCGGGAGGCAGGTAGCTTGAGGTGGGACCGAAATGGGGGAATGGAAGGGTGAAGAGGGTGTAGGGGGAGTTGGGTGGCGGCTTGGCGCTCGATATTACGATGTGAATCTGCGCTGCTTGCCACCACGGCTTCCGCACACAGCCAACACTAAACCGTTGCCCATTGCCGCTCGTCCACCCCCACAAAGGATCGAAAAACCACCCTCCTTCCCTCTTTCCTCCTCTCCGGTACGTGTTCTCCAGCACTCCCCCACGCCTAATACCGCTCCACACTCCTCCTCCATTCCTCCCCTGCTACCTTCGAACGTACTAAACGGTCCCCTCACCTCACGCGCCGAAGTGTCCTCCTTTCCGCCTTCCTGAACTCTCCACTCACTCCGCTCTTCTCCCACATCCCTCCTCCACCTCCCTTCTTCTTCCCTCCCTCCCCTTTGCTTCTTCTCATGTCTCCTGAACTCGTCTCGAGTCCTAAAGTCACTAGGCTCTAAGCAACGGCTACAACCCCCCCCCCCCCACACACATAGCCCTCCCTCCTTCCATCGCTTTTTCCCCTTCTCCGTTCTTATCTTCTCCAGCTTACCACCTCCCACTCTCGATCCACCTATTAAATTAGCATCCTCACAACATCACAATTATAGGTTCCTGGGCCTCTTCCTCCCTTCCCTAAGAACTAACACTATAGTCAGTTTTCTGCGATACACGGCATCTTTTAGGTTCCCCGATAGATAAAAGACTGGAGAGGTGAAATCAGGAGATGTATGCGGAGTATTCCCCAGCACATTTGCCCTATTCAGAGTCTTTGCAAATTCTTAATCAGATAAGCTAGCACGCCTTGGTAGAAGAGTACTGCTGCGCCATCTTATCGATTAAAAATTTATTCTACAAAGTTCATGCGTGACAGGTAAGATGGATGCGCGAAGCAAGTACCTTCCATTATTATAGCCGAGGAAGTAGTACTTGTTCTATACGAGGTCTGGCGGATTAGTTTGCTATATTTTTTTGCGTACTTCGTCTGTTTGTGCTTGAAAAAAAAATATATATACACATATATATGTATTTATTTATTTATTAATTAAATTAATCTACCGGTTAAGGTAGGTTTTGGATGGACACAACTACCAAATAAATATTTTGTGACTCCTAACAAAACACAATCCAGCAACCTACTCTACATCGAGTCCCTCTTCATCTCCGAGTACTTCCTTCCTCCCTTCATCCCGTCCCACATCCCCATCCTTTTCCTGTGCTTTCCTCGTTTGCCTAACATTCTCCCGTCTATTAAAGTCTTCAACCTCCCACTGCTGACCATTATGCCCTTCACCCATTTTTCCTGCCTCCTTAGGATTTCTCCCAACAAACCCCTCTCCTCGCCCATCATGCCTAGTACTTCCTCATTTGTTTTCCTTTCGGTCCATTTCACCTTCTCCATCCTTCCCCACACCCACATTATATACTATATATATATATATATTTACACATTTGCGTATGTGTATGCATAAGGTGTGATAAAAAAAGACTGATTTTATGACTTGTTTATTTCGACGAATACAGCTTAATCGAATTTGTCGCTCTCAAAGACATGCCTTGGCTGACGACAGACTTTTGAGAGAAGGAAAGAGTTCTTTTCTTCTCTTTCTTGAGAAAGGGGCCTTTGACCACTGAAAATTCAAAAACCAGTCAGTTTCTTTTCTTTTTTGTGTATTTCTGTGTTTTTGTCTTTGTCCACTAGTGCTAACTTCATATACATTATATATATTTAATATATATATATATATATTATATAATATATAATATATATTATATAATATATAATATATAATATATATATATATATATATATATATATATATATATATATATATATATATATATGTGTGTGTGTGTGTGTGTGTGTGTGTGTGTGTATTTATGAAGGCGGAATTAATGAAGCATAAAAGTTGGAATAACTGGAATTTGGCAAAACTGCAGAACGATCAGACGAACCTAACCTAATGGACTCTAATTGGCTAAGGATGCTAATGGAAACTCTTGAATAAAAGGTAAACTGATCAGGCCATTTTATAGGCATAATTACTCGATGATGAAAATGAGCGAAGGAAGGTTCTACGGAAATGAATGTAGGAACACCGCTGAGCGCATTTAAACGTGAAATAAAGAGCACATTTATAAAATGTAACAATGGAATGCATTAAAAACCTACTAAATAAAAGAATCGAGAGGAGGGTATGGAGATACGGACCTGGCACTGTTGATACTTGATAATCGTGCATTGTGACAATTATTTTTTTCAGAATATTTTTTTGGAATAATGGATTGCTCTTCAAAACATCAGACGCGATAGCAGCTTTCCATCCCATCTTTCTATCTCCTTGAAATCCATAAAATCTTTCTTTTTTTTTCTCCACACCATGTTACCCTTAACTCCCACCCACGGATCAACGGCAGAATCGCGATTCCTCGCCGCTTCCATCATTCGCGGGCTATAACGTGAGTTTATCACGATCTAATCGCCCAGTTGTGGATAAATGTATTTGATTCCTTCAACCTCTTCGGTAAATTATCTCCAACGCTGTTGCTAAGCGCATGTCCTCGACCTGCTTCTGACCATGTTCTTTCCGTGTGCATTTTTTTCCCAAAGTTTCATCTTCTGTTTTTACTTTTTACGTGGTCATCTTCAACAATAATTTCTCAATGCGATCTCATTTCTTAAGTGCCTTTTAGTATCTAGCTTAGCGAGGGAGAGAATGTTTTCTGCGAAATGAGTGACTGGCGCACGGTTAAACATGCATAGATTACTCGTACAACTTATGTACTACTTCGGAACTGTTCAAAACTAATAGTTGAATGAATAGGGATAGGTAAGAACTGAAAAGAATAGGATGGAGAGAAAGTTGAATTTGATATTAGTGTATTCGCTTCGACATTTGTCACAATGCCTACGGTTTCAAATCGCTATTGATGGACGGCATCTATTAGATTCCTCAGCAAAATACCCTAGCATTAACAGGAATGTCAGAAAAAAAACTGACAATCCGCATGAATACAAGATTAACATGGTACTCCTGCAGCAACACCTTTCTTGTAAATTTTCCAATAATTTATAATTTAATCAGGATGGGTCTAAGGATTGATCTTTATTGAATTCGTTTTTATTCCTTTTTAATGAGAAAATTGAAGAATATTTAATATACTTTCAATAAAAACAGTTATGTGATTGCTATGAATTCAAAAGCGTAAACATAACGAATATTTTGCAGGAGATTTGATGGCTACCATGCTACTGAAACCAACTAAACCTTCATTGCAAAATGCTACAACACATTTATCATGATTCTGAAACTCTTTTTGTGAAATTTAAAATAGGAAAAACACAAGGAAAACCGTGGTGGGCAGCGGGCAAAAAGCTTAAATGGCAAACAAGATTTGCTAATTTTTTACGTTACTCACAGAGAAAAAAATTAAACTAGCTATTAAACCAGTCCGGGTATTCATTCACAATAAGAGTTAAGGAGAGATCAACCTACTGAATAGTCTACGAATATAAAACGTATATCACAAAAGTAGTTCGGAGATAATATCCCTTTTTTCTTATATGGGGTAAGGGATAGGACCAATCTCGATTAATCAGTTCCATACACATAGTTTTTCATGTCCACCAGATTAACAGGGGTAATTTTAGAAATCGATGCTAGGGAGAAATGATAATTGTCGTCGATATTACTGTATAGACGAATTATATATATAGCAATAATATCAATGTAGGAGATATATTCGATGTGAGAGCATATAAAATAGGGTTCATATTACGATGCAGACGATATTGGCATTATTGACATACCCTGGTCGAAATAATGCTAAATCACTCGAAATGCTCGATAATTATCGCCAGGTGATTCGATATCTGTGTTATATCTGAGATAGGTATTGGAAAATGAATGCCGCACAGCCATATTTGTATTTCCACCCCTCCGCCTTTTTCTCGCACGACGGCATGGACGTCATTTTCCAACCCCAGCTGCACACCCGAGGGGCGCATCAGCAAATACGTCCACGCGCTCCCAACGCACCACTCTTTCCCGCCTCCTCCACCCCATCCGCCATTCCCGAGGTCCAACCGCCCCCGCTCACTTCCCCCCTTCGAAAACCACGCAGACCGCCTCCCTGCCGAGCCTCCGTGTCGTCTTCCCCTTCCCTTCCCAGTCCCTCTCCACTCACAACCCTCTCCTCTTCCCCCCCCCCCCCCCAAGGACCCCGCCCTGCACTCCTCCCAGCCCCTCCACCCGCTCTCTCTCTCTCATCCCGGGCTTCCATTCCTCCTTCCATCTGGACCCCGGGCATCATCCCACAGCTTGTGCGGAGCACACACCTCCCACCCACCGACATTCAAGTTTCCATCGTTCGAACCACCCCTATATCTCTCTCTCTTTCCCCCTCGCTCTTAGCCCTCGTCCTCTAACAGCCCCTTTCACCCCTTCGTCGTTTTGCCGCCATGAGCTTTTCAACCCATGGAATTCTCCCCCGCCCTTCCCCAACTCCCGCTTACCTCCTCGTCACATCCTACTTCCCCTCCTACACTCCTCCGAAAACCCCACGAAGATCCCGAAAAGTAGGACATTTAAAGGGAACCTGACGAAGGGGGTTTTGGGGAAAGATCTTCTCCCTCTACTCCCCTCTATCCCACACCACCACGCCGCTGCCCCTCGCGTCGCGGCGGCGTCACACGCTTCGTATGCACGCGGGTTTGACGGTTGCCAAGGGAGACAATCGGAGGGAGGGGCCGGGGGCGGGGTATGTCGTCTTGAGGGTGCGGATGGAGGCTCAGTCCTCCTGCCCCTCTCTTCGCCCCGTCCTAGGAGGCCGCTCCTGGTCTTCGGGCGACGGCGAGGCAGCACACCGGAAGAGGGGACGCGCGCGCCTCGGGTGGCGATGGTTGTCGACGGGAATCGGAATCAGCGAAAGAAGGATTCGAAACTTGTGGAGCTCTCTCTCCCGCTCAACACCATATCTATCTCCACACGTGCGTGTACATTTTCAAAACGGAGGGGTGAAACTCTACGATCCGATGGGCTGATACGCTGTATCTTAATCACTTGCTGTCTATTGGTCGAATGAGTGAACTACATTTTATGGTAGCATTTACAGAAGTAGGAATGTGGCTTGTAATGCATCTCTGCCAATCAAATACATATAGCCCGAAAGTCAACCAGCATGCTTAATATGGCATGTCTTTTACAAAATATTTAAATATTCAAATATGAAATCGTAAATAATTTTGAGCCCGTGTTATGATCAAGTGTCGATGAGTATGGTACATGATATGCAAATGTGAATAGCCGCGGAACGGTACATTCAAAAAGTCCCCGTGGGACCCCTAAACACATGAAATGCCAAGTATTTCAATCCATCATTTTAATATATGTATACATTGTTTGTGGGTCGCGGTAGTCCAGGGGGTAGAGCGTTGGACTGCTGACCGGAGGGGCCCGGGTTCGATTCCCGGGCAAGTCTCTGGGCACCTGCAGCTCCACGCAAGCTATGTGTGGGGTACCAGATCTTCCTGGGCAATCATAACTGGCACAGGGAAAGGAGCTGGCCCCCCTACCCTGATGTTTGAATTTCGCACGCCGTATAGGGCTTAGTCCAGGGTGAACTCTACCATCACCTACCAAACTGACCTTCGGGTTGATTACTGTGTTTAGACATTGTTTATATAGTAGTTGCTCTTCTTTCCGCGTGATGGTGGTGAAACTTTTATTTCCTAACAGAGAACAAACGAGAGTAAAATAAAATATTATCTTGTGTATTGGTTATAATTATTATAAAATCACAATAAACAATTAATAACCTGACAAAATATAGGGGATTACACTACATTAGTACTTAAAATGAATGTTTTAGCGAACTCGTTCATTTTCCGAAGCTAATAGCTGAGAGATAATTTAAAAAAATCATTTTGGTTAATTGCTTCTGGGTCTCTTAGTTCTCTTTATGAAGGCATGGGTGTGCACAGTCACATTAATAGCTACCAAAAATTCAGGGGGCTATATTTATCACTAATTTAGTCACCCTTAAGGTTCAGCTCGTTCTAAGTTTTTCCTTTTTTATCGTTACACAGTTCTTCTGAAATGTAATATTTTTGCGTTTTCTGTACCTCTTCGGTACAACGCATCTAGTGAATGGGGATCAATGCTATTAAACTCCGCATATAAGCTTTCCTCATTTGTAGCTGTTTTTTCACAACTGAATGCACCATGGTTGTCCCCAGCGCAAATTAATAAGCACTATTTTGTATGCCACTCCTTTTCCGAAGATAGTTCTCCCCAATGTTAGCAAGTTACGCCTGAACTGAGAAACTAATATTTCACTGGTATGATAGAATTTTTCTCTCTCTCTCTCCAGTCGTTTTGCCAGACTCCTGAGTTTCGGAGAGAATACAAAGCATGATTCCGTTCCCTGACCCAGACTGATACACATGCCCTTAAGATAAGTCAGATATGGTCTCAACGCTCAAACTTTCAGTTTTCGCACTTTTCCTCAGCTTTCAGGGGTATTTCGGTAATGGAATCCCGTTGACACATCCGATTGATACCTATTATTAATTGAATATGCTAACAATTTTTGAAATACCAGAAGAAAAATATAAACTTCCAATTTTTGTAAGATTTGATCACGCTAGAAAATTGCTTAACGTTAGATGGACAACTAGAATTCCAGATATTCCTTTAGTATTGGAATGAAATCAAATTATTTACTTTGTAATTCCATGCAATTTCACTTCATTTCAATGTGTTATGCAAATTCCATAAAGTTACGCTGGAGACAACCAATTCCTTTAGTAAATATGTGAAACAAAGCTCAAGGAGGAAGTTTTCGCTGTAGTGAATATGGATGGTTTACCCAAGGTTATTTATAGAAGATAGCAAAGATAATGACGCCAAACTCAGTGTGTAGGCGTGGTTGTTGAACCAGATGACTAAGAATTAAGTGAAACAATATGAAGTCGTGTCCATAGCCCTGTTTTCGTTTGGAAATCCACAATCGAAGGCCAGTAATTGAAGTGCGCTATGGCCAGAGGAAGGGGTAATGAATAAGGATGGGAAAATGAGAATGGTTTTCACGGGTTAAAGAATTGAATGCACGGGCAAGTCACTTATAAGTCATTCAAGCGTATTGTTTATGCTAGATATTTTTGTAGTCCCAAGAAAATGCCTGCAAGAATGCAATGAAAAACAAATGCAATACTGGACCTTTGTAAAAAGGAAATGTTAAAAAGTTACTGTGATGGGTTTTAGAGCATTAATGCTTCGAGTATACCAGATAAAGGGTTGCTTGATATAAGTGCGGAGGAAAACGGGACCAAATCTGGGTAGTGTAATGTGGTATAATGTCAAGTACAGGGTGTACGTATCGTCTTGTTGCACTTCATCAAATCCTTGCTATGCTATGAAAAAGGGAGAAAATGTATTATGCTCTTGCTGATTTGGAGAGGGCAAATAACAGAATAAGTGGAGAAAATTGCAGAAGGCTTTGAGTGAATAGGGCATATGATCGAGCGGTTTAAATGAATCGAGTATTGAATGCTACAATAAACTATGCATGGAAATGGTAATACGAGTGTAAGAGCGAATGGAAATCAAAGTAAGCGTTTTGAAAAGAATCATCGAGTAAAATAAGTATACTTTGGGATATCATGAATGATTAATATTCTAATGCATAAATACGTGAAAAAGTGATACGTGTATTATCTATACCACTAGTTGGAGATGTACGGCAGAGCACAGAGGTAAAAAACCGCGAAGACCTGCCTAGACGCACTTCGGTCCAATTTGAACTTCGGTAATGCTCGTGAGAGACATTTCCTTATCGCATGTCGGTAGCATGTGAGCGTAAGAACGCTGTTGACGGAGGAGGAGGCGGGTGAGGTAGAGGCGATGGGGAGGAAGGCAGGGAACGAGAGGAAATAGCGCAGAATTGGCCGGCCCATGAGTCCAGTTTGATGGAATTGCAACCTCGGTGATGATACGCGAACGGCAAAGAAGAAAGAATCTTTTCTTCAATGTTTAATCGACAGCGTAGCGTTAAGCTTGAAATTCAATCAAAACAAATGAAAACAAAATAATGCACAATAAAATCAAAATTACACAATGCTTATAATTATATTGAGAAACATCATGCTGAGCGTGAATATATGTACGAGTTGTATAGAAGAGCAAGGAGGTAAAAAGCTCATTTTAATTCTCAAATATGATCGGGAAAGCTCGTGCGCCGGACACAAAGTTCATTGCATTTCAATTACGAAGAAAATGAATTTTTCTTGCAAATAAACTGAAGTCGTTGTTTTATATTTTCTTGGTGATTCGAAGATCTGGAATTATTTTCCCTAAATCCGGTATCCTGAAAAAATGTAATATAAAAGCAGTCAGGTCTCAATCGTGGAGGAATTTGTAAAAATCTACGCTAAAATAGAAACCATTAGTTTGTGGCTAACTTATTTGGTAGTGGTAACTTACCAGTTATATTATTACCAAAGTAACTTATGAGCGCACCACATTCTTGGGCGAATAAAAGGCAAGAAGACAAACGAAACGGATGCAAAAGGAATAACTCGATTGGTTATTCTCTTACGGGAAAGTTCACACATGGAATATTGAAGTACGAAAATTATATCACGGTACATTACCAAGTCTGTTGGCTAGAGTAGAAACAGTTATTAGGCAGGCTGGGGGATTATTGGAATTTTCATTCCAGTAAAAATGAAATAATTAAATGTAAAAACATTTCATGGAAATGAATAATATTGGAAACCAATGCTGAGCCGCACTGAGCTGTATGATGCGAAGAGTTTCCGTAGGAACAAGGGAGTTTAAATTTATTTGATTATGTTTAGGTCACAAATGAAAAATGAATATGAAAATGAGCGAAAAAAATAAAAAGTAATATTTCGAAGCTAAAAAATGGCACAAAAGAAAAAATAAAGAGAGGTGAATTTAGCATTGGTATGCGTATGTAAAGGTATTACAATTTTAATGAATTCAATGAATAAATAAATATCATCACATACATTTAACAGTGAAAAAATATTACTAGAAAATTTATTATACACACTATTACCTTAACTATAGATTTCTCAATTTTTATCAGAATTACCCATTACTCTAAACATAGATTTATGCATAGTACTTGTAATATGAGGTGGTGAATTGAAAACAACTTCCTTGAAGAACAGCTTTGCAGAAAAAACGGGAACCTAATCCTATCATTGGAACCCTAGTCACATTCTAATGCGAATAACGAAACGTGAGAACGAGAAAGCCTCTTTAAAATCTTCCGAGAGATTCAAGCGGAAATTAAACGTCAAAACGGCAGAATTTGGCAGCATATCAACTAACCATCATCAATTGATGAACGCAACGGTTCATTCCGCGTCCTCACATTTTAACGCTCAAGCCCACTCAAGCGATTAATGAATACCGAAGAGGGTGCGTAAAAAATTAGTTGTTCAAGGATAGGAAGTGGAAATGTGAAAGCGAAGACAAGAAATTCTGTTCTGTTTAATTCGAGTTACAGCCGACTTCGTGACTCGATAACAGATATCGCACAACATACGATCTATGACGCAACATGAGTTTTACGGTAATCTTAAGGTTTTTGGAGGGCTTTGTGACTTCGAATAAAGAAGTCTTATCTACATAGCACCATTATTTACATGACAATGTTTTAGAAATGACAATCGCAAAGAGCCACCACAGAATATGTTTCTAGTGACCAGGACGATATGTAAACGTATTTACTGCGTTTGAATGTACAAATGATCGCGAGATTTCTTGTCGTTTGTGCAGAGGTGTACTTTTCCGTGCCGTTATAAATAACTAGACCATTTTCTGCATCGAGGGATGCCCTGCAGTTATTGTCAAATTTTTAATGCCGGACATTCTGGCAGAGTACGTGATTGATTTTATTTTCACATTCGGTATTCCTCACCGTGACCAGGCAGGATGAAAACGAGCTAAAAGTGAAGTCGGGCCCGGGAGATAGGAAACGGCTTTGAAGATCCGTATTTGAGACGGCGACGGGCAGAGTCATGACGGGAATTATTCTCAAGCGCCGAGTACGAGGGAATGGCAAGGCAAAACCAGGGACAAAGGGAGTGAAGCGCAAGAAAGGGAAACGTGGAAGTGGCGAGGCAGAAAGGAATGGCGGGGAAGGGAGGGGGCAGCGGTTGAGATACGGGTCGGCAGTCAAATCTTTCAGAAGTGGTTCGAAGACGGCGGCTGGAAATGGGGATAAGGCAAGGAAAGGGCAATGGTTAAAGGGGTCGCGGGAAAGCGGTTTCCAGTATATTTCTTCCTCTGTGGAGGATTTGAGGTTGACTCCATGGGAAGGGGAGGCGAGTATGGAGCGCGGAGGAGGGGTGAGGAGAGAGAGAGAGAGCAGGGATGAAGTTGAAAGGGAAGGAAGGAGGCTTGATGCTCTTTTCTTTTAACTTCAACCCATTTTACCCATCCTCCCCATTCTCTCTCTCACCCTCTCTTTCTCTCCCCACTCTAATTCAAGGCTTTCTTTGACTTAGCTCCTCGGGCGCATTTCATTGATGGGCCATGCGATTCTGGGAGGAGATTTGTTTTCAAATATCTGGAGTTTTTTTTGTGAATACCACACAATGGCTCGATTTTTATGGGATGATACAAAAAGGGGGCCAATTAGAGCAGCAAAATTGACGAAAATGCGTACTTTTTTATGGGCCCATTGTGAGCGTCAAGCTCGAGTGTTTTGATATATTCCAAGAATACGACAAATCCGCAATAATACGAAGGGATAAATTGGAAAGTAGCAATGGGAAATATCCTTTGGCGAACGTTTGTTATAGTTTTCCTCGTCGCCGGAAGACTCGCTCTTCTATTTCCCAGTAAATTACATGTGCTTTTAGGTTTATATTCTTTTTCATAGTTAATTAGCACGATTTCTAGAATTCTCAAATCTTCTGACGACAAGAAATATGTACGCTAAGTGTAACCCTAGTTAACTATAATACTCTACTTTAATGAGATATCACAGAGGGTGCATTTTAATGAGCTTGGATACTGTGTTCGGACGCTGGGTGTAATGAATAGGTTCTGGCTGAAAATCTTCATTAAACATGTTTTTCTAGTAAAATGTTATTTTACGATTACATTTACTCTTCCTGCAAAGTTCATTTTTCATACCCATAATAACTTTCCCCCTATAACGTCTATATCTCCACTTATTTCATGCATTAAATACCCGTCCATTCTCGTCTTTTTCTTTTATTATCTTCTTACTTCTAATGGGCTCCTCATTTTATCTTGCGTAACCAGGCATCCTGGTTTTTCCGCTCCAATTGGATCGGCTTTGTTTTCACGCTTTTTGCATAACTGGCACTCTTACGGTGGATCCATATTCCTATATTTGTTTTTGCTGCAGATTTTTTAGAAGCCCTACTATGCTTTTTAATTAAAGGAATATTTATTATGGGAGATAAAACACAATGAGGAATTTAAAAAAAAACATATGGAGGACAAGGCGTTGATGTGAAGATTTTCTTGAATAAATTTCGGCTATTATGCTGGAAACAGCATAATTAATAATTTATGTAATCTAATCTATTGGTAAACTTTTAAATGCCCAGATAAATCTGCTACTCTAAATTCTCACTTCCCTCCTCTCTATCTCGTCTTCCTTCGTCGGCCTCTGACTATCCGCTGGTGAGAAGATGAACTTCTATTTTAGCATATCTCTTAAAGGAGTAATAAGAATAGCGCGCAGGTAAAAGTACGGAGAAGCTCATCAAAGTAACTCTAGAGCACAGTAACTTGAGAAAATGAAAGGAATGGAATGAGTGTAATTGATTAGCGTGTTCAGATTAAGCCAAAGGGTTTGTCTAAAAGTCACATATCGTAGTTCGTCTAAAAAGCTAGAGCAAAGGATATTTTTTCTTGCCGGCATGAAATAAAATACACACACACACAGGAAGAGTGGCATTTTCCTTTTTAGCTTGCATTGTTCTCTTGATTCTTGTAATGAAGAAAAAGAACAATTTTTGGAGAAGCTAAGCACGAGAGAAGATGAAATTTCAACACAGTGCAATTACTGATTCGACTAGCTTACATTACTTCGATTTACACTGAAAACACAGGGAAATTCTTTGTATTCGATCGATACTACCAGGAACCATTGCTTAAGTCCCCAAGTTTGAGACATTCTTTCACTTACTCCTGCACACACGTTGGATGATGTAAGTTGCGTTAGTAGAGGATACAAAGTATATTCTTTCAGCATCAAATAATGCATTTTTTTATTCCAAAGTTATTTTTGAAGGAGAGGTAGCCATCTAATAATAGAGGAATGAGTATAATGTTATCGGATTCAGCGTTAATAGCATCATTAATATAGGAAATACACCAATGAATTAATTTGGTAAGATTATGTCGTGGGTAAAATGATATCGATTGTGTTTACTTTTTCCTTGTTAAGAAATGCATTTTCGCATTGCTATTAAGAACGTATTGATGAAAATACGGTGTTTAAAAGGACGGACACAAATCAAGCGGACGGATATAATTACCAATGAAAAAGTTCCATGAATGATCGAAGAAGACTAAAATTCTTTGAATTCATTATGTGTTTATTTAGTATTTTTCAGTACCCTGTAAGCCACCGCTAGAGTGTGTGGCAGGGGGTGAATACACACTAGACTATTATTGACCCGAACATTTTCCCCGTAGTGCGGTCGGACAACGTTATTCGCTGCGGTTAGTGAAACTATTAATGAACATAGTGCAACATAGAGCACCCTTCTGAAAACAATCATGAAAGGAAGAAGGGATGATAAGAAACACGAACGAAGAGAACCGAAAATCTCGGGCAAATCAGGGAAGATGTGACTACAAAATGGAAGTCATGGGCTTATTGACAAAATGGAATAGTGCTACAAGCAAACCAACCCGAGTATTCACAACTACTGCTTAGGATTATATACATGAGGCAGAAAATAATATTTAGAGATTTTCAAATAAATTAAAATCAAAATTAAAGGAGGAAACAAAAAATCGAAAATATTGTTGTCCCGGAGCAAGATGAGACGATGAGATGATCGCGATCTCTTAATTATTTGCGAGACATATGAGCGTGTTGGTTTCAGTGCGTAAGGATTTGCGCTGGTTTATTTGAGGACATTCGCCTTAGCAAATCGGAGTTGGCGGGTGGGTGAACAAGTGTATATATCATTTAAACTTATATTATATCACATGAGCCGCCACGAGGGCATTCGGTGTGGGATGCCACGACACCAGTCTCTCATAGTTAAGGTTAATGTGATATTTTCGCAGCACGAATCTCAAGTTACAATGAGTTTCTTTTAGTGCGGTTGTTCAAGTACCTTGGATTTATAGCGATTGTGGTTGGTGTTAGGAGAAAAATCGCATTTAAGAGTATGGAGTGTATTTCTCTCATTTTAATCAAGTGGGACCCCAATAATTTCCACTGTGCTCTAGATAAAATGCACTCACTGTGTGTTTCCAAGAATCGTAGTCCTGCATGGGCATTCCGTGCGTGGAGATTTTCTTTCGTAGCCGCATCTCTTGTACTTTTCTTTCGCACCAAATTTATACAAACCTTGCAAATATCCATTAAACTTCATCCAAATCCACAATTTATGTCTTCTCCGATAGATTCAGAATACCTGCCGAATTTCTATGAGTCTAAAGGCTTGGGGACCAGATGATGGCGCCTTGGAGAAGTTATCGAGTAATCTTTAGCCTCCGAATAGAGGAGCGTAACCGTTGGGGTCACGCTGTCGTTGTCGTTTCATTGTCTCCCAAGGAGTTGGAGAGATTAAAAAGCGCCAGAGCAGAGAGAAAATTCGACTGATTACACCCATGGGTATGCCCTCCCTATTTGACACCACGAAAGGTTTATTACACGGCCGGGATTTCAAGAGTAAATCCTCATGAAAGTACTCACTCAAAGCTGGTCTCCAAGGCCCATCTCACTGGGTCAATTGCGCGAAATTTGTGAATTTTGTAATCCACCACGAAACTATCCTCATGACTTAAAACACTCCGACGCCCTACTCAGAATTAACGTGACATATGGGATACCCCCACCTCCTCATCCTTCCACCTAAAATTCCCACTTAGAATCTTCTAGGCGGTTGGGGAAAGGGAATTAATAACCGGTTTCCGCGCGATCGAGACACCCGAATTAAGTCTCGTGTTTAATTAAGGAGCCCGATTTAAGGCAGGAGTGGGAGCGGGGCGCATCCTGCTGCTCTTCCTACCCGCATATAATTCGGGGATTCAATGGGATGACTTTCACCCCGCGCTTGGGACACAAGGGACTGGCTGGGAGGGGTGGGGGCGATTCACGTTTTTGGGTGGATTAAGTACTGCTCGAGCGATGGGATCCGAGGTCTTCTAATGAGCGGATAAACGAAGGCAAACAATTATGGGGTCGGGCAACTTAATTTCTCACCTCCACCCAAAACGTCATTGATGCGCCGCAAGCAGTTTACGCGGCTGGAGGCCTTAAAGGGGGAGAGGGAGAGAGAGAGAGAGACAGGGATGGATAGATGGAGAGAGAGGGAAGAGAGTGGCATACGAGGAAGATGATGATGAAGATGAAGGAGATGACGATGATGCGACCGGGGAAGCAGGTGGCGGGAGTCTTTCCAACTCATTTACATCCCCTCACCAATTTGCATTCTTAACACGCCAGCCCTTCCGAAAACTCAAGGCCCGCAAAGTGTGAGGACGAGGTTTTCCTTAGCTGTGAAACAAATTAAAAACGATGGGTGGGAGGGTGGGAGAAGTTTTGAGGGATGATTTTTGGAAAAATGTGCGAATCCAGACGCTGAGACGTTGAGCGTCCAATGTCGGAGCAGTGCGGAAAATTCTGGAGTAGCAAAAACATCATTTGGGAGCGTTTAGCTAATTTATTTTACTCGATTAGGAAGTAAAATTCCACTGAGTTATTTTTGCTTTCACAATTTCGGCACGATAATGCTTGATGTAGTGACACACCTTTTCATTTATACCTTTGTCTTCTATCATCTTCTTACCTCCTCATTTTATCTTGCATAACCAGGCGTCCTGGGTTTTTTTCCCGTATCAGTTACATCGGGTTTATTTTCAATCTTTTCACACAGAGTTAGGGTGGATCCATTTCCTTATATTTGTTTCAACTCTAGACATTTTAAAAGCTCCATCCTGATTTTCTATGCTAGTAAACTAATTAAGTGTTACTAGATTATTAAAATTCCATCACATTACATTTACTTTCACAATTTCGGCCCGACGATTCTCGACTTAGTTAAGATCGATGAAGCAGCTGCAGGATCGTTGAGAAAGCTACAGAAGCTGTGAGAGGATCCAAATTTCCGATTTCATTGATGTTAGTTGCATTTATTGCATGTTAATAACATCTCCTATTTGCTCTCCATCTATTTTCCAATTGCCACGTCGAACAAAACACGAAGATGCCATTCGTTTTACGCTTAATCGTCAGCATGAAAATCTTTAAACGCTCGGGCGAAACGCTGATGGGAGTAATCTAGCCTCATGCAGAGTAGGCACAAGGCGTCGAGAGTTCGAGAGAGGGCGGCCGCCCTAATGACGGTCTGTTCTCTTAGCTGCCTTCTAATGAGTTAAGAGCGGGTGGTCATTTTTGCAATCCCGTGAAGTCGTCGCAAAATTCTCGCAAACTTTCAACCGAGGGACACAAACATTTTGCTAAATATTTTCCGTCGACAGTAATTTGGCTACTGGCGTCATTTCTGATTTAGCTATTGTTTGGCGGTAATAAGAGTACATGAGCACCAAAGGCCGGCCCTTTAGCAGCGGTAATGTTTTAAGGAGACACCACGGCGTCAAAACTGAACATGACTGCTGCAGAATTCAAGCGCACGAGATTCGGATTAGCTGGCGAAAGCGATGTTGAGTCAGTCGGAATGTCATGCTGCATCATCAAAATGTAAGCCAATCAATATTTGTTATCTTTGACAGAAATATTAAAAAATGTCTAATAATAACTTTTTGGTTCGCAGTTAAATGCAAAATGCCTTTCTGTCCTGATTCGATAAGCACGCGTGCGATGATAAAATTGCTGTCGATAATCACATTTCTTTTGCACGAACTTGCTTTTGAAAAATTACGTTGCTTCTATTACCTCGAGCAAGATAGGATACACCCTATGCTATTTTAAAGATGAAAATTCAAATAAAGTATAGATTCTTTAAGTCCAATTAGATTCAAATGATAACTCCATAATCGTGTAACTTCAAATTAAGTTTTCTTTTAGATGGAGAAGGTTGCACGTGCTCAAATATATGTACTTTTACCTACATCAATATCGGCCGAGAGCCAAAGAGTTTACATTGAATTTTCATATTTTATCCATCAAACTATTGTCATATGTAACTGGAGCTAGGGAAAACTGCATGTACACATGAAATCACAGAAGACCTCTAATTACGCTTTAATCATTGAACCCAGTGGCAAAGTGTATCTGGAATTCGTATATTTCGTAGGTGTAATAACACAAACTTTTGAAATGTTAAATACCATCATCAATGGAGTAGTTCCAAACGGTTGGGCAGTTGAGACAATCGAGCCTCAAAATGATTTTTAAGTGAGGGTAGAGCTACTCTGGCCCTAAGACATACGGTTTGTGAAAACAAATACTGCATTGGAGCGGGGAGGGTAGTTCCTGTTCCTGGTGACTTTCCTGCAAGTAATTGCATTCAGAAAATTGCACAGGTTGAGGAACAGATGGAAGACCCCAGAGATGTCCCCCGTGGATCAGAGAGTCATGGGTTCAAATCCCGTGTGATGAGTTAGAACGATCCTGTACAAAATTGAAGCGGTGCACTTTTTCTTATCACCAGAACTTCGTAGGAAATTGAATCGTGGCACAGGAAATGAGTTTTAGAGATTGATTCGGGGTTAGCTCTAAACTCGCTTATTAAAACCTACCTTCTCGTCGAGCACCATTGTTTTGGCGTAAAACACAGTGGTCAATAAAATTATGAATAATTTCATGTACAATTTTACCTTGGTGACTCAGGAAGAATTAATAATGTTGATATGTTTACCTTGAAAATTTGAATGGGTATATTTGAGGTTTTTAATGCACATGTCTAGTAGGAAACTCTGTTCCTTATGTTGCATTAACGTCATATGAATTGACAGAAGTGTGTAAAAATAAAGATAATATTTTGAAATCAAGTGAAATAAACACATTATTAGATCAAGATAGCAACAATTTTTATTTTAAACGGTGACAATTTTTCATTACAAATCAATAAATGGCAACATTTACATGTGTCATTACGTCCACTTGGTAATAATTCAAGTTATTATTTACTTACTTTTGCCATAGCAAAATATATATTGCACTTTTTCATTAATTGAAAGATTTCATGAACAAATCTGAATTACATTTACATTATGGTAAGCGTGCACACAATCATATTCTAATGAGATGGCATCATAAATCAGGCCGAAAAAAATGAAGCGCGAAAAGTTATTGATAAACCATGTTGATGGGAGTATTCACGGAAGTGGCAAATTAGATTCTTTCTCCTCCTCTTGGATCTCGTCTTTTTAACTTCCTCTCTCTTAAAATAAGTTAGTACATACAGTATATCCTCCTTCGTAAACACCTTGGCCAAACTTTTCGCCTGTCTTCCCTTCGTTCCTCTTTCCCTCTCGCCCTCTCTTTCCTCCTGGTAGAACGAGAGATAAAAACCATAGCAACCACGTCCTTGCATAAACACGGAAACAAGGATGGGTCATTAAAAGAGCGATCCAAACACATGGCGAGTAGTAGCGTGACGTTGACTCCGAAACGTTTTCAAGGGTACCGCAAACAATTTTTTTCATCTGAAGCTGGCGCTGTAGGAGGGTGTGCACGCATTGATATGGGAACTTTTAAATACGTATACATTGAACAAGGTAAAGGGTTTCAACGGGCATTTATCTCCTGCACTTTCTTGCCTTCTCATTTCCAATTTACAAAGAAGAACAACCAAAGAAATATCTCTAACAAACTTGGACTCATTTTACATCTCCGCTTCCAATGCGGTATCCACCTTCAAGATATCGTACACCCCATTTAACTACTTACAACCTCCATCTCTAACTACAGGATTAGGTTCCCGATCATACTAATTCATTTAAGATTATCCAATATCACAGTGTAATTCCTTGCCTATATCCTTACACCAAATGACGTTCTCATAATACATTCCAAAGAGATTAAGTAATTTAATGAACCAAAAACATCTGTGTTTACGGTGTGCTAGACATCATGCGGTGAATGATTTCTCACAATGAAGACCAATTCTTTCATTTTGCAAGGCTCTCCGGGCAGAGGCATATTGAAGCAACCGTATACTCGAAACTTAAACTTTGAAATCGTCTTCTAGAAAATGCTCGAAAAAATAAATGCAACCATAATACATATACGTAGAATTTTTTCTGCATTAAATTGATCCCAGAAAATGATAAGCGAAGTCGATCCCTAAAGTTCAATTCTGAATAAGTTATATGCTTTTGCAAAAAACTCAACTTTCGCAAAAGTGGATGAAATGGGTCAAGTTAATATCTTTTGTTGAATACCATTGAATTAAAACGTGAAAACAACTATAACTATTAATCACAACTATTGTTTGATGAAATTTTAACATTTAAAATTCACTTGCATTGGAGATATTGACAATCGGTTAAGGCGACGTTTCTGAAATTATACAGTAACAGAAAAGGTTGCAGCGCATTCGATGGAAGAAACTATAATTTTTGTAAAAATGAGTTGAAAACGGCGATACGCAAATTAATTCATTAATATTACCAAAAATTTCGCATTCATCACATAAAAAAGAGGACTGGTACTATATTCATATTGACTTGCGAAATGACACATTCTTGACAATGATTATCTTGAAAATAAGATGCTCATAGTAAAACTTGGCTATTCAATCAATCAACCAACTTGCAGCTGAAAACTGGGACTAAAAGTCCGTGGTAGTCACGCGTTCTCTGCAGATTGTGCTTAACAGCCTGAAGGTAGGGAAGTATATTCCCGGAGAATGCTGGTGGGGAACACAATTATTCAATTTTAATGAAATTTCCTTATAACTTTAATTTTATTTTGTAAGCTACTCTAAAAGTTACAGTTCATGTTGCACACTCTACACATCGCTACATTTCTGCCCATAATCTTTGAGAAATTAAAAACTTATTGTATTTCTTCAGGCACTGCTGTTCTTCTACTCGCCTACTGTACACCAAAAAGCCAATAGGTTATCTGGAATACTTTCCATCTTCTTAGCTCAACAAACGTCGTTATTCGCAAATATAACGGATCAATGAAAAACCCTACTTTTGCATTTCTCGTTGCCTACCCTTTCCTAGGATAAATAAACGAGAAGAGTCAACAGGAAACAGGGACAGTCAATTGAAAATATTGAAATTTAGATTTTTAAGAGAAGGTAATAACTTAATGAGACCATATATTTTGGTTCATTCAGCAGTCCAGCATCGATTTATACATGTAGATGACATTTGGTTTAAATCAGTGTTGCCACAGGATCCATGCCCCGCAGAGAAAATATAAATCCCTTAGTAAAAAAAAATCTGTGGTAGTTTGATAAATGAAATATGCTATTCCTAATGCTTTACATATTATAGAAGGAATGCATGGGGATTGACATATCCGTTTCAAGATGAATGTATTCCCCTCAGCGAAGACACGCTTTTCAATCATTGATTCATTCTTTCGCATTAGCAGGTCGGGGTCATTAGAAAGAGGGATTGAATTTGAGGAGTGAGGCAATTTCTCCGCGGTAATTTATAATTGGCCATATTAGGTCTTAATCCTGCACCTACTCTCGCGGAGGCTTTGGGAGGAGATCCACGTAAATTGTGGAGGGGAAACAAAAGAAAACGATTCAGGGGGCCAAATTCCTTCTCATCGCCATCTGCTGGCCTTTCACGAAACCAACCCTATATCTTTGGACCCATTCCAGATTTCCAGCCAAGAGCAACTTTCGGATTTCTTGAGCCATCAAAAGAGTCGTGATTTTTGCTCAACTTCACAAGTGCTCCAAGGCGTAAAGGACAGGTCCCGTTAATAAGTTAACGTTTAACATCCCAACACAAGAACCCGAGCGAGCCGGAAGGGAAGAAATTTTTAGCGGCAACTCCTCGAAGGATGAGTTCGTTAGTCATTCCGCAAATCTCGCCGTTCTATGTTCTCATTTTTTTATTCGGGGTAAACTTTCAAGTTTTAAATGCTTGGCAAGAGACATGAGCAGAAGACAAGACTTCGGATGAGTTTTTTTATTGGTTAGTTTAAGAGGGGGGATTTATTTTTTCAAAAAGTCGTCGTATTCAACTTTAACAACCCTTTTTGGAAAGGGGGGGCTGCTATTTCAACGCACGCGAAACGACGTAAAATGGGAGACGCAAATCAGAGACTGATCTGTTTCAACTGCGTTGCTTGTAAACATTAGTTGTTGTTACTAGTTCTGAGAGCAGTGAGTCTGTGAAGGAGAGAAAACTTCAACGCTTTATCTGAACATTTACCATGAGGTAACGGCACGACCGAGCATAAATTTGCTTGGATTTGCGGAGGGGAGGCGGGGAAATGCTGAAAGGGAGCCACTCTGTTGTGAGGGAGAAAGGCCAAGAGATATTTTACGACTAAATCATGGCATCATAAATTATTATGAAATAAATAATGAAAATATGAGGGGATTTAAATAACTTTAAATTTTCTCCAACAGTAAGTCATTGAAAGGTTTTCCAAGCAGAGGATCAGGAAGGATCAGAAAACGACCTTTTTCCTCAAACATTTTAAAATCTCTGACGGGAGAGTGTTTTTGCGGAAAAAATCAAATGAGTTTCTTTAGTTTTTTAATATGGGTAGATTGTAAACGGGGGACGAGGTATTCCGGGGACAGAGCGTTGCACCGGAGGGGGGGGGTTCAATTCCGGGGAAGCCTCTAGGCGCCCTCAACTTTACGTGAGCTGTGTGATTGTTCGGGAACCATAACTTCCTGGGGAACCATGAGCGGCACAAGGAAGGGAATCGCCTACCCTGATGTGTGAATTTCATACGCCGTTGGCTTTAGTATTGGGTGAACTCTAACATCTCCTATCAAACCGACCTTCAGGTTGATAAAAATGTTTATGGTTTGTATCGCAAATAGTTTTATTTGTATATTGTATCAATTCCTTCCCCAAGAACTATGACCTTGAAGTGGTGGAAGGGTTTCTATGTTCTGATGACCCCTAGACCTGTGCTGGAGGGAGCAATGATAATTGTTCTAGCCAGGGTCACCCATGCCAGATAGGTATAAGGGTAGTAGCCAGATGAAATATAGTCCGCGCAATGTCTACTCTCAGTGAGACGGTTCTAAAGGCATCTGGCACCAGTGGAGCAGCTAATGGGGTGATGTTGCCACATTAAAAATAATATTGAGGAAGTTACCGGGAAACCCTTAATTAATTATCTAAAAAATTTAAGGGTGGGCACTCTAGAAACAATGAGTCGTGGCCACTGCGAAACTCGTCCCAATCGGCCGTGCGACGTTCTCGGCAGAAGCAGGGCTTCCACGATCGCCATATTATGATAACCTTGCGAAGCGGAAGTGACAGCAGCACCCAAGAAGACACAGAAGAAGACTGAAATAGAATATGTGCTTGAAATAAAGAGCATTGCAAAAAACGGGGAAATGAGACAATCACAATTATTTATTAATCTAATGCAAGAGATGGTAAGAGTAAGGAAATTTTCGGGTTGTTCGAGTCGACATATGGGAAGAAGAGTTTTTATCGACTATTTGCACTAATTACATCGGAGGAATGAGGCCGAAAAATTTCGTCAGATCAGCATTAGTTTCCATCCTAAAAAAGGAAAAAGCAGCCATAGGTGAGGACTATAGAACAATAAATTTGATTCCGCAATCAGTTAGTGGATCATCAATAAGAGGATAAAGAGAACGGAAAATTATTGCTCCAGTTTGGGTTCAGAAATGGGAGAGGTACGCGTAATGACATGGAAGTAATGAGGTCATAATGGAGAGGAACATGGAATACAATCATTCTATGCCTGCACAATGTTCGTATGATGTACTTGGCAGTTTCGTAGATTTCGAAGAAGTTCGGTAGAATTGATGAAATAACCACAGGAGTAGATTAGCGGGATCGGCGATTTATTCGCAACCTGTACATGGTGCGGCAACATAACTTCCTTTTTTGAAAGCGTTTTGCGTACATGCCTAAGACCGCTCACGGACCAGTGGTAGAAGGGGAATCTGGATGGGCCAGTTTTAGGAAGTGGAGTAAGACAGGGATGTCCCTTATCACCCGTGCTTTTCAACGCGTATGCGAAGAAAATATGTTAAGGGGAATATGAAGAACTGGAGAAGGGGATGAAAGTCGCGGTAAATTCATACATACAGTAAGGTTGGGGATCATCAAGTGTTAGTTGATCAGTAATTCAAGGAGTGAGTACATTTGAAAGTCAGTCCGATAGGTATGTGACAAGAATCAGTAAAAAAACCTACTTTCTAGGATGTGGAAGGCTAAGTAAAATATTAAAAAAGGAGTTCATAATCTAAAACAGGCAGAACATTTTAATTAGCTTGGAAATTTTATCAAATACAAGCTCTGTCTCAAAGGTAGTAGGACTTTTTTCCCGGATAGACGGACGGATGGTTGTTTCTCTGGCTGGGTTCGGGGAAGAGGAGCCCTAGGAAAGGTTGGAGGCTGGTGGCAGTTGGCTCCCAGCCTTTGCAAAGTGCGGCTCGTTCGTTTGCGCAACCTCTATTACGTGACCTCGTTACGCTCCATCATGAACCAGCTATTGGAACAGCGCTGCGCCATCAAATTTTGTGTGAAACTGGATAAAACCAGGAAAGAGACCCATGAAATGCTCAAGGCAGCTTATGGTGACAACACCATGGGTGGATCAGGTGCTTTTGAGTGGCACAAGTTTTTTCGGGAGGTTAGAGATGCTGAATACGCCGAACGTTCAGGACGCCTTTTGGCCTCAAAAAATGACGAAAATCTTACAAGAGTTCAGGCTTTGTTGGACAGGGATCGTCGATTCGGTGTTCGCATGGTTGCTGGTGAACTTGGCATCCCTTTAAGTGATGTGCATCGACTTGTGAACGAAAACATGGGCATAAGAAAGAATTGCATTAAGTTAGTGGCGCGAGCGCTCTCTGAGTAACGGACTACCAGACCCAGCACAACGTGGCAACCGTGCCTCAGCCAGTCCACAGCCCCGACGTTGCCCCACCAGACTTCTTCCTCTTCCCCTGCGTGCTGAAAGGACGTCCTCACGGCTCGGTGGAAGCGTTACAAAAGGCCTTGACAGGGGTGCTGGGTAGCGTTCCGGGCGCCACTTTTCAGAAAGCGGAGAAGGCGTGAAAACCACGCTGGCAGTGGTGTGTGGACGCACAAGGGTGCTACTTCGAAGAATTTTGAGTGAATGTATTAATTTTAGCAATAGATTTTTTTGAATCTCTTCAGTCCTACTACTTTTGGGACGGAACTTGTACTTAAAAATTCGATTTTTTTTATCAGGATGTCCCAAAGTAGGGTGATTATTTTTACAAATGCCACTTTCCGACCATCTTAATATTTTTATCGCATCTTACGTTACTCAGTACTGGATATACGAGGGTCATCCGGAAAGTAGTACCCGTCCGTGCCGCATGAAGTGCTGACGACGTGAGTAGCCGCTGGACGAGGTCAGATAGCTTCAGTGGCTTGTCTGCCTTCTCTGAGCCAAGTTGCGTGACGCTAGCATTGCCTGTGTTGTTTCTGTGATTGTTTACAATGTTTAAAAAAATTGAGAACGCCGCCAGTTGTGAAGTGAGGGCAGTGATTAAATTCCTCAATGCAAGAAACGTTCGCCCATGTGATATTCATCGCCAATTAAAGGAGGTGTATGGAGACAATGTAATGGACGAGTCGTCTGTTCGGCGGTGGTGTCGCAACTTCAACATGGGGAGGGGGAACACACACGACGATGAGCGTTCGGGTAGACCGTCTGTCATTACAGACCAACTGGTGAGCTCAGTTGACGAATTCGTGAGGAACGATCGGCGCGTCACAATTGATAACATCTGTGAGCATTTTCCCAATGTTTCTCGAACAATTGTTCATGAAATTGTTAAACACCATCTGCATTATGCAAAAATTTGTGCAAGATGGGTCCCTCGCGTATCTCAATGAGCTGGCGGCGAAGGACTATGCAGCAGGAATACAGAAACTTGTCACACGTTATGACAAATGCCTTAATTTGCTTGGAGATTATGTTGAGAAGTAGTTTAAAGTATCCTCTTTCAAATAAAATTTTTTATGTTTGTTAATATTTACTTTTGTGTCTTTATTTCACGAACGGGTACTACTTTCCGGATGACCCTCGTATCTTTAAGAGTTAAAATGACGCCATGATTAAATTTTAACCAAGTATTAACTCAAACATTGTATTTTTATGATGATTTTTTAACAAAAGGGAAACAATGGACATTTTTTAAATATTCGCTTTCACATTGCTGTCGGATATGAAATTATTTTGGGATCATATACGGAAATTTTTACGCATTCATATTTTCTTTTCCCTTCTCTTCAAAGGGCACCGCCATACCGAAGGCATCGTCAGTGCCAGGCGGATGTACTTGAGAGTTATAATGGAGATGAGGGTAGACAACCCGGTGGCAGTCTAGCTTCCGATAGCTCCTCCCAAGCTGGGCAGGCTTTATCATGGGAGCCAAACGAAGTGTGTCCCACAACATAGGGTTGATGAAACTCTTTGAGTCATGTGAAAGCCAAACCTCCTATGGGAGAAAACCCAGAAATAAAATCCTAGCCCTCCAGAATAGGGGTTCATAGGAAGTCCTGTGCCCCGCTCCTGTGAATATAATTTCACAAAGTTTCCCAAAAAAATAAATCCTTATGGATTAACCAATAACGAATTTTCTGCGTAGAAGGACCTTAATTAATGGAGCATGGAATGTATGAAGGGTTTTAGGGGAAAAAATGGGGCAATAATAAAGGAAAAAGAGCTTTTGAGAGTGGATATACCAGTCATGACAGAAGCAAATAAGGGCCGAGAACAGGAATTGATTATTGATTTTATTCTTTTCGGAGGTGAAGTATAAAAAACGGAGAGAATAAAATATGGGGCATCCGCTCTTTTAAAAAAAGAAATGGAAACGAGGAATAAGTAAATTGATAGGTGAAAATGTGGATGCATAAAAATCTTTTCCTGTTAAGGCTAAAATATAGTACAATGAGAAGAAGCGGGGTGATGAAACTAATATTACTGATTATTCAAAATATATGTGATATTTGCTACAGGAAGCAAGCATGAAATATTTACATCGAATAAGACTCAAACAAAGATTGCTTGCAGAAAATGAGGATTGGAGTGCTCAAGAGTAATAAAGTTTTTTGAAGCAATTGATTGTGGAAGTAGCTGAAGAATCTTTAGGAAGGGAGGTTAGAAATAAGGGAAGAACGGAATGGATGACTACAGAGGCACTCAAAGTTGTGGAAGAAAAGAAGAATCTATCAGAAATAGTTGAACTTGAGAAAGTTTTGAATAGGTACGGGACTTACAATAAGATGGTCAAATAACCCAATAGAAATATAAATATGACACGTGACAAAGATAATGTCGGGAAATAGTTCATTTGTTGGGATATATACGAATCCCGGAGAATAATAAGAAAAATGAAAATAACGGACAATCCTGCAACTGCCCTCTGCTTAGAGCAATGGAATAAGCACTTAAAAGAACTACACGTTGAGAAAAAACAGAATGGATTAAAAGAAAATTTTTGGGATTGAGGTGGAACTCATTGCATGGAGCGTAAGGGAAGGGTTTAGAGGGAGAGATGTGTGAGAATACTAAATAAGTCGAGGAATGGAAAAGAAAGCGGACCAGGGGGAATTGTGATAAAATGATGGATATACGGCAATCCGCAGTTGATAGCACTTCACTGAAAAATGTCAAACTATCATGAAGGAGATGATATGTAAGAAGAATGATGTTTATATTTTATATCCGTGAGGTGAGAATATGATGTAGAGCACAGAGGACTTCAGGCTCTAGGTGGAATTAATATGCCAAATGAGGCTCTCTGGAGCAGAGTGATATCTAAGGAAATATATAAAAGAATCCTGCAAATAATTGTAGAGACCATGTTGACTAATGGGGCGGAGAGCTAGACTTTGAGTGAACGCTTGTAAAGTAAAATATAAGTTGTGGAGATGGAGGGAATGGGAGGAGCCAGGATATCCAAGTTAGGAAGGAAAAAAAATGCAAACATTAGACAAGTAATGAACAGGTGGAAGGAAGTAATGGAAGTGTGAGTGGTACAAAGAATAGTCACGGTCGAAAGACGGCAATGTTTGAAGAGTAGAAGGAAAGATAGCCAAGAACTCTGTTTGAATAATTACCATCAAGAAGAGGAAACGTGGATCGCCTTGGAAAATATATTAAGAGCACAAATAGCCTTAATGATAAGGGATCGAGGCACGTTGAGATAGGGGAAATTTGGAGATAGGGTAACCACTTGTAAGGGAAAAGGTCCTTAATAATAAGTAAACATATTTACTTAAGGCAACAAATCTGCCAGTGAGCGAAATTCATTATGAAGCTCTTTCCGTGACGACTATCAATTCAAGTTCCTTTGAGAACCAAAGAAAACCCCATGAATGACGTACACAAACTTACCCATATTTAAAAAAAAATTTTGATTCCACCATGTGCTCTGCAATCCTTTTAAATTGCTTTTAGTTGAATTAATTAAGGTATAATGTGTCTATATGATGCACGGATAAGGATACGATGTGCGGGTAAATGCATAATGCTCATCTATATATTTTATACCGTAGTACTTTCAGTGGTTGAAAAGGGTCAGGAACTGATAAAAGGCACATCTGAGATTCATTTAAATAGCCAAGAATCTTTAGGTAGGGGGGCGACAACTTTTACTGGTTCTAACGAAGAAGACTTTGGATTTTTATTATGTGATGCCTAGATGATATTTTTTCCTTAAAATTTTATCAAGCACAAAATATGACGCCAATAATTACGTAAAAATTAACTGAAGGAACAACAATATTTGTAGTCAATATTCATTTGTTTGTGAGATAATCATACATTTGGAAAACAAATGGCGTGGGAAAAAAGTGGATAGAATATTTGGCAACAGGTCTGAGAATCCCAGGTTCGAATTTGCATGATACCTCTTGATAATTAGCTTGATCGATTGGGGAAAAGGGGAAGCGTAGACTGGAGCTTTTATTGGATTAAAGTGTTGAGAAAAATGGAAAAGATGAACGAATGGAGAAATAGACGGAGAGGAAAAATGTGGAGAAATTCTATTCGCATTTGGGAAGAAAGTTACTGGATTAAATTTTAAAAAATCCGGAAAAGATAATGCAAGGCATAGAGTGTCAATGGAATGTTAAAGAAGGAGCGTTAAAATAGAGGGAAAAATAATGGGTGAGCGAGGCAGAGGGAGGAAAAGTTTAGGTATGTTGGACGGGATGAAGGGTAGTAGGAAGGACCATTTGAAGTTATAAATGGATTTTTGGAATATTCGGGTGCTGCGGTATTTGCTGTCGGGTTAGGAGAGGTGAAAGTGCTTGGAGGTATTCACGTGCTTTTCCTTTGACCCTTCAAGAACTACCTTGATTTGTCAACTACTGTTAAAAATCAACCTTTTCAAGTTGCAGGATTTTCTGTTCACATTACGACTTGTTAAAATAACATAATGAATTCACGGGCTGAATTTTTCGGTGGTAAACATAATCCAATCACAATGTATTACAGTGTAAGAAAAAACATTCGTCATCTATGCTAGGCTTAAAAATATTAGTGGTACCAATTGAAATCTTTAAAGACAAGAGCGATGATTTGGTGCATATTCCGGGAATAGATTTCGAATTTACTACCTCACCTTGGTGATTTTAAAAGTATATTAAGAAATATTTTTGAAAAAGTTTTACCATCGCATCATTCAACATTTCATAAGTAATTATTTTTCCTAATAGAGTACCAAAAACCTCTTACACATTTTTATCGAAGTTTTCATTCATATAGTATCTAATCGGAGAGCCATTGAACCTTACAGCGCCACTGAGAACCGCTGAACATTCCTCGACGATGCACGCTTCACATAAGCATTATCCTATCACCTATGGAATTTTTCTGTACGTTTTCACTATAACTCATAAGATATTTTTTTGAAAAACATTCTAAGCAGTAACGCAGTGGAAGAAAAAAGTAATGTATATATTTTGGGTTGGAATTCGAGACATGTGGATGCGAGCTACGACTCGAAAGGATTTCTTTTACAGTTGAGCACTTATAAAAAACCTTATTTTTGCCTCTTGCGTTTTGAAAGGATTAATTAAAATTAATTGAGAGACATTAATCATTACTTGAGATTATTCATATTCTTTGATATGACACAACACTTTTATCGTAATTTTTTGTCATTTTTGACAATCCAACCACATAATGATTTTATAAACAAGAATAAAATATTTACGTGTTAATCAAAGAATATTTTTTAGAAAAAACCATTTTTGCTACAAAAATAATTTCTTTGAATTAGTCCATAAAAGAGAAAATTCTTAATTTTTGACCCAGGTTAAACTAATGAATTCATATCTATGTCCTAATAAATCTATATCCTCTATGCTATGGGTAGAATAATTACAAAGGACAGAATTGAAACACTTTCATCCCACCAAAATCATTGTCATTGACTGAATACCATGTTAGTAAACGAATCCTAGTCCTTCCTTTGTTTTAGAGCAAGGAAAAAAGCATAAATGGCATTAATAAAAGGAACAAGATACATTTGCAATCCCATTGAAAGAAAAGTGGAAGGGAGGGAAAAAACAGAAGAGAATTAGACGGAAGTTATAAATGGTGGAAAATAAAATCGAGGGGAATGAAGAGAACTGGTGGAATAGTGAGAAGCAAATTTTTCGAAGGGAGACGGTGGAACCACGAGGGGCGTGTGTGTTCGGAGGTCGTCAGCATTTTATTACTACGTGGGAGGGGATGCAGGGATGTAGAAGGACTAGAAGGGGAGAAGCGAGGGTGAAAGTCAAGTAGGAATGGGGGTGGAAAGAGAGAGAGGGATTAAAAAAAATGTTGGATGAGTTTAGTTAAGAGGAGGAAGAGGATGGGGAGCAGAAGGAAAGTCGGATGATAGTGAGTGAGAGAAAGGGAGGGAGAAGGAGTGAGGGCGAGAGATGAGAGACGGTCGAGGAGGGGAGGCAGATGGAGCGGGGAATTCCTTGGCATTCCTCCCCCCGCCCCATTCGTCTCCTCCCTCCATCCCCTCCCCCCGCCTCACCTCCGCCATCCAAACCCTCCCCCTCAGCCCCCACCACACGTCCCGCACCTCACCCTGCCGCCTCACGACTCCGCCACCACCACCACCCAGGGGCCCGCCCTTTCTTCCTTCTCGCTACCCTCGCCTTCCCTCCGTCTCCGCCGCCGCCACCCTCGCCGAGAGCCGAGCAACCCCCTTTTGCACCGCGGAAATCAATACGCTTTCGGAAAGGGATGTTTAAAGGGAGGTGAGCTTGTACATGCTGGTGAGTGTGTGTGTGTGTGTGTGCGGAACCGGGTTAGGGGACGGGGGGGTGGAGGAGGAGGAGGAGGGGAGAGAGGGACTGAAGGTGAGAGTGTGCGGGGAATCTTGGCGGTGTGAGGAGAGGGGGAAATTGCGGGGGGGAGGTTGTTGGAGGGGGGGAAGGAGGATGACGCTAAAGATTGAGGAGGAAGAAGAGTAAAGGGTAAATTGAAGCGTAAAAGGGATGGTTGGATGGGAGGGATTGGGGGGGGGGGTGGAAAGATGTGGAGGGAGGAGGTGAGCGAAAGGAGAGTAATTTGGAGGATAAGGTAAGGAGGGAGGGATGTTAATTCACTATTCGGTAAATGGGTTGGAGATGGCAAGACGTCGGAAGGTGACTTGTAGGGCAAATGGAAAGCGGAGAAAATATTAGTCTGGGTGGGATGACTAAGGAAAAAAATAACTCAAGTCAAATGGTTGGCTGGTAATACGGTGAGAATGTCGGGAAGGGGTTTTGGGTGAGAAGAAATGTGAGGGGGTGGCGACGGAGAAGCAAGTGGAGGAGGGTGGAAAATTGGTCTGGGGTGTTGAATGCGGAGAGGTAAAGGAGTAAATACTGATGAATATGGATGAATGGGAGGTAAAGGATGGAATGGAGGTAAATTAGGAGCGGAAATGAGTTTGAGTGAGAACAGCGTTAAGGTGAGAAAAATATGCCGAGATCGCACTGAGTGGACGTCATTTGGCAGTTCTTTCACAGAAGTAAATGCATTTCCTTCCCTGATAATAATCCCATAAAACACGCCAGAGTCGGAAATTGTACGTTAGATCTAGATCCCTGATTCAAATTACGAGCTGATCAAGCGTGAAGTTCTTTGAATAATGATTTTTTGTCTAATACTGATTTCATTATGGATGTCGCTATGAAAGCTCAGCGAGTGCTTGATCGATGTGCTTGACAGCAAACGTGCTACCAATCCGCGGTGCCTCTCTCTCACCTTCATTGAAAAGGATATGCTCTCGGAAACGATACTTCATCACAGCATATGGATTCTATAATGAGGGCTGACTTCCTCCTTAGAGTCTTCCAAAATGTTTTCGCTGGGCGTCTCCTCAAAGTCTGACAAAAATACTTTTCCCTAAAACCCTCCGCCAAATACTCCTCCCGAAAAGTAGGACAATAATAATCTCTAAATATGCAATATATTAGGAAGAGATAGACTCCCATGTAACAATAAATTGGTTTAAGATTCTCAAAACGTAGTTTAAAATTATTCCATATTTTCGCCAGTTTGAATTTTAATTGCGTGCCTCGGGAAATCCCTACCCGCTCTGAAACAGACAAACAATTGAAATGGATTCTTCCATTTCATGCCACTAATTTTCTCAACCCCCAGGGACGTATTTCAAAAACATGATTATAACAACATTTATTATATCCTCACAATTCTGTCTAAACATATTTCTTAACATCAACCATAACTTTCGATAATGCAAAAGAATTGAAAAGTATTTTATGACGATAGAGAAAAAAAGCTATTTCTGAAAGTGGGATTGTAAGCAAACATTTTAACATGGTGGAAGTAACTCTCTAAATTTCATAACCCTTGACTTTCAAATTTCTCCGTTCATTTAATGATCTTGATGTTAGTGTATCTATTATGTATGCAATATTTTTCACAGATATTTCAAATCTGTTGTAAATGTTATAAAGTTACATATTAGAAGTTAAAGTTAAAGTTAAAAAGTTAAAGTTACATATGTCATAGTAATTACAAAATGGAGAAAACATTTCATGCATGCGATCCAAAAATTTGGAGGTGTCAATGAAAATTCATTTTTACGTTTTGCCGTCTTTAAAAAGCCAGATCAAGCATCATCTATGCTCAAGGCACACACACAAGTATTAGATATTAGGATTAGGAGACTAGTGCGCTTGCGCTTTATGTAAAAAGAAGTAGATCAGCTGTATTGATAAGCCGGTGGAAAGGATAAGGCAGTTAGATCGAGATCATCGAATCAGAGTTGTGATTACCAATACCTTCATATAATAGAATTGGAGCAAGCGAACGCTTGCCAGTGAGGAATGTGAATGTTTCGATTGTGCTCGTGAATGCGAACTATTTCGGCAAGATATCGATAATATTTTTTCTGCATTATCTGCTCTGAAGAGGAACGCGAGACTCAATGTTTTCTTTGAGCTAAATGTGGATTTGAATAGACACTAGTTCCAAAGGTTTCATGTCAATCTTCGAGAGCCATTGAAAAAGAATTAACCACCCAAGATGCTCTCTGCGGAGCATTGGATAACATTTAATCGGTGATAATTGGCCCAAGAGCAGAGAGTGAGCAGAGACCCGGCCTTGATGAAATGTGATGAATAATACGAGGGTCATCCGGAAAGTAGTACCCGTTCGTGCCGCATGAAGTGCTGACGACGCGAGTAGCCGCTGGACGAGGTCAGATAGCTTCAGTGGCTTGTCTGCCTTCTCTGAGCCAAGTTGCGTGACGCTAGCATTGCCTGTGTTGTTTCTGTGATTGTTTACAATGTTTAAAAAAATTGAGAACGCCGCCAGTTGTGAAGTGAGGGCAGTGATTAAATTCCTCAATGCAAGAAACGTTCGCCCATGTGATATTCATCGCCAATTAAAGGAGGTGTATGGAGACAATGTAATGGACGAGTCGTCTGTTCGGCGGTGGTGTCGCAACTTCAACATGGGGAGGGGGAACACACACGACGATGAGCGTTCGGGTAGACCGTCTGTCATTACAGACCAACTGGTGAGCTCAGTTGACGAATTCGTGAGGAACGATCGGCGCGTCACAATTGATGACATCTGTGAGCATTTTCCCAATGTTTCTCGAACAATTGTTCATGAAATTGTTAAACACCATCTGCATTATGCAAAAATTTGTGCAAGATGGGTCCCTCGCGTATCTCAATGAGCTGGCGGCGAAGGACTATGCAGCAGGAATACAGAAACTTGTAACACGTTATGACAAATGCCTTAATTTGCTTGGAGATTATGTTGAGAAGTAGTTTAAAGTATCCTCTTTCAAATAAAATTTTTTATGTTTGTTAATATTTACTTTTGTGTCTTTATTTCACGAACGGGTACTACTTTCCGGATGACCCTCGTATTAACAGTATACTCGAGTGCATCCTTGTGGGAAAACGGAATATACCACCTGATCAACTCAACCATTCAACACCAACAGATTACATCAGCGCGGAAACCTGCATTCCATTAAGAAGTGTTGTAAGATGTTACATTTTATGTCCGGAGATACGCCATAGAAAATTATGCAATGTATGAGAGATAATTTTAACAATTTTCTTAATAACGGTCAAGGACGAACGCGAAGCCGTTGATGAATAAAATGAAAAATATAATTCCTCATTCCATTCGTTCTTTTCACATTCTGTACCAAAATAAAAAAAATCCTCTACTCATGCCATTTTTTATAATCCATTTAAAACGAAAGCGATGCTGGAATGAAGGGTAATTTAGGAAAGACGATTTCTACCGAGGGAAAGACCTGAGAAGGGATGAAAATGACACGATTAGATTAAGGGAATGAGAAATGGGAAGGACGTGCAGCACCAAACATCTGAGAGAAGGGTTCCACGGATTAAATGAGCGGTCCTTGGTGAACAGAGAAAGGAGTAGCAAAAAGAATATGAGTAAATCACACTGGCAAACGAGTGCTTACTCCGTGACACACGCACCGATCCGGTATGAAATGCTGTGCGAGGAGTGACAAGGTGGGTGACATCGGGCAATCGGAAAACAGTAAACAATAAAAAAAATGAGTCGTGCTATGCACACCGTTTCTGAGCGACTTCTAAAATAAAAACCAATCAATTAAGCTTGTTGATTACTTCGGCAGCACATTAAAATAGTTATTCATTTATCTTTTTTTAATGATTTTAGTGATTATCTATGTATCATGCTTGAAATTTGTGGAGCGCGATCATTCGGTATTCGAAGGAATTATTTGAACGAAGTCCTTAAATGCCTAAAAATATACGTATATTCTCAACAAAAGGTTCGACTTTCCGCCGCATGTGTTTTTGCCCGTGGAGGTAATTGAAGCGAAATTAGATAGTTGATATGAAAATAATTGGATTGTATATGAATCACCATACTAGTATATGAACCTTTACCAGTTCCTACCTTGATTAACTCTCCAGTGACACGGTTTGCATGATGTGGGACCATTTAAGCTACTAGAAAAAATTAAGCTGCTTCCACTAAACGGTTATTTTTATTATACCGGCTCCATTGCTATTGCCAAACAATCAGTACTAAATTACCATTGCGTATATCTATTGGTAAGGAGCATTTGCGGGTGTAGGATAAACAATTCCAAAGGTTGCTTTTAGTTGCGGCAGCAATTATACTAGCAAGACTTACCTAAAGATCGGATATTTCTATTGAAATGGAAATAAAACTGCGTGGATTTTATGAAAATACATGAATTCACCCCTCTAAAATTTTACATATCAATGTGAAATGCCATCGAAAGGTTTTAATAAAAAATATTGGGAATAGTTTCGAAAGAATAAATTCATTTCAGATATTGTTACAAAGCCTAAAAATTCTTCGAAGTACATCCCTTGAGCGTTGACACACTTTTGTCAGCGGCTTTTCCTCGAAGGCTCCCTGGTGGGCGGATTTTGGAAGGTCCTTTCGGAAGGGTACGCGTGTAAGCGGGGTTCTTCCTCCTCACTCTCTCACCCATTTTTGAAGAGTTTGCGCCTCTTAAAAATTGCATTTTGTGACATTCTTTCATCCTCGAATACTTAGCGAATCATGCGAAAAGTCTCCGTATCCAATTTCCCCAGTCCAACACAAAATTCGATGGCCTACTTGCTCTATACAGAGCTTACCTTTGCTCAAATAATGAACCATAAAATGAAGAACTGAGCATGCATTTAAACACCAGTGATTAAACATGCATGAATACCCATTAATTTTATTCCTTAGTCTTTAAAAATAGAACACGCCTGCCAACCAAGCGATAAAGTCGTATTTCACTAAAATGTGGCTGAAGTACTTTTAATTTGGCTATATTTATGGGATTTCTCCTGCAATAATAAAGTTTTATAAGAAGATACATAAAACTGTTGAATATACAAGATTTGTATAAAAAGCATCCGGAAAAGTTTCGAAAAAATACTTACTTCAGATATTGCTAAAATGCCTACAGTGCAATGCAACACCGCTACAAAATTTGATGGTGTATTGCTATTCAATCATTCGCTGCTTTTTATGCTTGCACCAAGTCATTCGTCAGGGATCCACTAAAATACGATCGCCCTAATGAACGCTTGCAGGTGATTGGGGCTTGGCACGTGATGAAGGTCAGACCCTCATCCACCGAACCTGCGCAGTGCGAGCGCGCTGCAACGTACAGTCACGCCAGGGAAAAATTGCTACCGATATTTTTTTTATCCATGCAATGTATATTACTTGTTCCAAGGAGGTTGAAATTGGGTGTCTTCATCTTGCTAGTAAGGCAATAGTTCAAGAAATTAGTCAACATCTTCGGAGACGCTATATCCTTAATTCAAATTGTAAACGAAGAAACGAAGGGAATAGGTACACCACTGGCAAAAATGTAGCGTTTATATATGAAGTTATTTTGTAACATTAAAAATTCAATTAATATTCAGTTGTGATTGAGGGCGCATTCCCATATAGGAGAAGAAAAAATATATTTTTAGCAAGATATCTTGTATGTTGAACTTTCTCCATACGAGGAAATGCGGAGCTTAATGTTAAAACTCACATGGGTTTTACGTCCACAAGATCAAATGACCCTTAATCTAGAATGGCAAAACTATCAATAGCGGAACTTCGTCCTTGCTAATGCAATGCAATAAATGCATTTGATTAATATAGGTGCCAGTTAAGATAAGTTTGTATGAAAAAATATATATGTCATATATATATATGTATATATATACACACACACACACACACACATATATATACAAACGCAAATATAAAATTACCCGCTAAAATACCCCTGCTCATCGGTTGTGTTTTTAATTTTATGTTTTTCGGAACCAAACTGATGTTATTTTTTCCTTCATACTTTACGGTGTAGTTCCAGCGCCTGAAGGCTCTACATTTTCACAATAGCTTCCAACTTTTTTATTCACAGGAGCATATTTTGGCTATTTGCTGCTTTTGCATTATGTATTCCTTCGTGTTTCGTGTAACTGCTGTGCGGTCTGATTGACTGAAGTGACGGTGCTTATTCGTGTTCAGATATGGAACGACTGAGAAAGAATTGGAAATCACTGCCATAGTTAGGTGTCCCTGAAAATGACCACGCCGCATGATGGTGCGCTATCCATCCTCCGTACTACCTCGATCCTTGTATTCAAAAAATGATCGTATGACAGGGTTTGGCAGCACGTGATTCTGTAGAGTTAAGGAGCAAACGATAATACGCTATAATGATGGAAACCGCGGCCGAATCCGTTGACGATCGGTAATTTGCGAGCGTGAGATGTGGCTGAAATGAGTGGGTTTCGGAATTACAGCTGTGAGAATACCTTTAACAGAAATGGTCAGAGATGATGAAATATAGTTAGTCCGAATGTAAACATGGAAAACGCCTTTCTATTGCCGAAACTGTGACGTCCACGTGTATATTATTCGGTTAAAATCTTAATCGTACATTGTAATTACGATAGAATTGTGGTCACGAAGGTTTTCTAACACTGCTATAAGGGAATGATATTTACAACAATGTTTCAGAATTTGTCGTGCTACATGGAAAACAAGTTTGTATCGGACATTTTTAAAAGACTTTGAAGGTGTCTGTACCGATCAGTGTCTCTCATATGTGCTCGTCACTCCAATAATTCGTTGAAACATCTCCGCCCCATGGACCAAAAGCTTGGTGGATCTGTGTATAGAGTGGAAATATAATGAAAACTGCACGAAAAAGGAAATTTGACTGAACGAATGTGATTATGATAGTTTACTACTACTGCTGCAGCACTGTTTAATGCCGCCGTAATAGGTGCTTTGGGTCCGAGACCTCGCTTTCGAGTATACATTTGGTGGAAAATGGATCGAGATTAATTCAGCATAGTTAATTGAACTGGAAATATTATAAAATTTGGTAAATCACTCCGTTTGCGATAAACATTACGGTATGGAAATAAAATTCACTGTTTTCGCTGTTTTAAAATTCATAATCTAAAATTTGCGTAGCTACCAGGTTGACGTTAAAGAGCATTTTCCGACTATGTACAATGGATGCCAAAAAGAAAGATTTGAAATACATAATGATGATTTCAAAAATACAGAAAAATACATCACAAGTAATTCTTCATGAGCCCAATTTTTTTTTTTAAATTTCTCGGCCTATTGAAATCAGTACTAGAAGATGAGAGCGACAAGTATAGGAATGCAAGGTGTGGGCACAAAAACACCTTAAGTAGGCAAAAAAAAGTTCGTTGAATATTTGTGGAGGCAATAAAGCACATTGAGGTGCGAATGTAAATAAGCAATGGAGAACACAGCAAAGTAAATGTAAAACGACTGGCTAAAAGAATAGTGTTATTGCAACAAGAAAATAGGATTTAACGAAGTTTAATTTCCAAATATTCTCAACTTTTTACGGTGAAGCAAAACAAATTCTCGCATTCATGTTAAGGTGGTCTTGTGAGAGTCGTATGCATTACATTAAGGTTGGAATATCTTCCGCTTCTTTGATACCAAGCTTTTTCCCAACACGTGCTATTTTCGAGAAGCGGACATTTAGACTACTACGGTGGTACGTGCCTAAAAGCGAAGGAGGCCTTAAGTAGGAGATAGAAACGAAAGAGGGATGGTATAAGATGAACTCTCCTCTTGAAAGGAAGAGGGTTGGCGAGAGGTGTATGGATGGTGGGCAAACGCACGCAGGCAATCGGGATTGAAAGCCAAAGAAAGACGAGCTGAAGATTCACACGGGGAGGGCGTGGACAGCAGGGAGATCGATTCAAGATGGGGGCGAATAAGGTCGGAAATGCATGTATATATATATATATATATATATATATATATATATATATATATATATATATATATATACATATATATATATATATATATATCTATGGTTTTTTATGCTTTGTACTTGGGAGTCTTTGGAGGAAAGAGGTTTAAATCTCCAAAACTAGTGGCTGTAAGTTTTGGACAGTCCCTGAACCCGTTCCCTAACATACAGGATTTATCCAAAAAATGCAGAATAGGCAGAATAATTCGGAAGTAAAAATGATGATTTTTTATTTCACTTACACGAAAAAAAATTCTATACAAACGTTTCGCGAGAAAATTTAGCTGTTACCCATTACAAAACACAGAAGGCATTTTGGGGTATTTAAGATATTTCATTAAAATTTTCTATTCATAAGCTCATCTAAAGAAATTATGTTTCATGAAATAATGAAAACATTACTTACATAGATGAAGATAAAAAGAACTGTAAAATAAAGAGGGATAAATTCGAAGTGGAACAGGCGGGATGTTAGAAAATTAAAGGCTTATTTAAAAGAGAGAATTTCAGATAAACGGGGAGAAGGGAAAAAGATAATAGGTATTTTTAAACATCAGTTGTGGAGGAAATTAAAAACATACGGAACTGAAGGTGCAATTTTATGAGGTAAAAGTGTTTAGAATTTGCTATTTTAGAAATCAACAACGGCGTATATTTGTTTTCAGGAATCACTCCAACTCTTCCTCTGCTCGGCTGCTCGGTATTACAGAAATATACCCACTTCGTTAAAAAAATTACAACGGCATTTGACGTTTATTCCTTAATGCATAAGGGTTATACATGAAAAAAGAACACTTGGTAGACAGTAGATACACTTATCGACGGTATTTCAAGAAATAATGGAAAATTTTGGAGTGCTAGGATGTATGCAAGCTTAAAGATATGATGAGAAAATTGTACTAATTGAACGAGGAAAATATTTCACTGAAAAATTATGCATACAAATTTATTAAAAGAAATATTTAAAAAAATTAAAACCCTACTGCGCAAAAACTTATCACGAGACTCATATGAATCATGATAAATATTATTATGAGGCTGCGTACAGATAAAATTAAACATTTCCGCATAAATTGAACAGCTTTAGCTCTAAGCTATTTCACTCTTCAGGTCTCTGCACTTTCTAACACAATTTAGTCCTTCTAAAAAATATATTTTCTCCTCCTCTTTCCCACATCCTTACAATTCTTAAGCTTTTTACCCTTATCAATAACCCATATCTCTCAGTGTTCTCTCCATCGACTTCTTCCACCTTCTTCGGATTCTTCCAAACAATTTGCTCTCCTCCCCAACCATGAAAATACTTATTCGTTTTTAATTTTATCTACCAGCCCACCTTCTCCAGTCCTCATTTCTACAATTCAAAAATTTCCAGGTTAAGTTTCTTCGGTTTCCTCAAATACCAGGTTTCTGAACCATAAAACGCCCGCTCCATGTCAAATCAATCATGTGTCATCTCCCTGCGTCTCCTGGTCGTCAAAACTTCCCCTCCTTTGCTCCTTTTCAGACAAAATTCTGCACCTCATGTCTACAAGCATGTCTTGTATTTGCAGTTGGAAAGTACGAAAAAATAGATATATAATGCCAGTTGTCTTAATTTAGCTTCAGACGAACTTAAATAATTGATTTCTCTGCGTTTGAAATCATATGCTTGCATGGCGTGTACTGGGGCCAAAGAATACCTGCTCCTTAGATCATCTTTTCGTGCACCACAGTTAATATCATAGAGGTCAGGATAAATGATGAAGACTGCATCAGGAAATATGCTTTTCCCATTTGCAAAATTACAACGATGAGAACGGCGTGTAGAAGTTAATAGCGTATGTTACCCAAACGAGTGTTTTGATATAGCAGTATTTTATCATCGAGTATTTTAGCATTCATAAGGGAATGGGAGGGGCATGACGGAATAGGAGTGAGGATGGGTGGTAAAGAGTATTGTAAAATGGGGAACATGGGAGAGGAATGAAAACGCTTGGAGATTCCCTGAGGTAGTAACTGGCGGACTGGGGTCCGGACGCTTACGATGGCATTCATTAACAGAGTGTGGATATGGCGTCGGAAATGGTGATGAAGGGTAAGCTTATGAGCCATAGAAGTTGGGATTTAGTGTTGATAAGGAGACCGCGGAAGAAAATTGGACGGATTTAATGCTATACAGGAGTAGGTGCGGAAAAATTGTGTAACAAGTACAAGCGAAGCAAATGAGACACTAGACACGGGAGGACCCTTAAATGGACAGTGATACACTTTTCTACTAGCTAAGTTGCTTGTCTATGTTACTATTATATAATTACGATGTTCAACAGCAAGAAAACAGCACGTACTTTAAATATGATTAAAATCATCTAAACGGCCAGCTTAATTGAAACAGTTAAAAATTTTTATTTCACCATAGAGTATTCCGAAAAATATTTAATATATAATAAAGTATTAGCAGTTTGAATTTCTTAAAAATCGAGATGACGGAAAGTGCAATCAATTTATAATTATCTGTTGGGTTCCTAAACCAAATGATTTTATAATCCGCATAAAATAATCATTTTCATTTTCATTGATTGCTTGGAATTTGTTGGCATATTGGCAAACTATTTAAGGAACGTGGAAAAACAATTTGATGTAAATGTCAAAAATATCTGTTTGATCCGCTTCATAGCACTACTGACTCAAGCGAGACACTTCCAAAACGAATTTTGTTTTGAAAATGATGAAGGAAATGTGGGAGATACTATTAAACTCCAAATCAATGAACAAAAACCACAAGATATCAGAGAATTACACATATATATATACATACATACGAGGGTCATCCGGAAAGTAGTACCCGTTCGTGAAATAAAGACACAAAAGTAAATATTAACAAACATAAAAAATTTTATTTGAAAGAGGATACTTTAAACTACTTCTCAACATAATCTCCAAGCAAATTAAGGCATTTGTCATAACGTGTTACAAGTTTCTGTATTCCTGCTGCATAGTCCTTCGCCGCCAGCTCATTGAGATACGCGAGGGACCCATCTTGCACAAATTTTTGCATAATGCAGATGGTGTTTAACAATTTCATGAACAATTGTTCGAGAAACATTGGGAAAATGCTCACAGATGTCATCAATTGTGACGCGCCGATCGTTCCTCACGAATTCGTCAACTGAGCTCACCAGTTGGTCTGTAATGACAGACGGTCTCCCCGAACGCTCATCGTCGTGTGTGTTCCCCCTCCCCATGTTGAAGTTGCGACACCACCGCCGAACAGACGACTCGTCCATTACATTGTCTCCATACACCTCCTTTAATTGGCGATGAATATCACATGGGCGAACGTTTCTTGCATTGAGGAATTTAATCACTGCCCTCACTTCACAACTGGCGGCGTTCTCAATTTTTTTAAACATTGTAAACAATCACAGAAACAACACAGGCAATGCTAGCGTCACGCAACTTGGCTCAGAGAAGGCAGACAAGCCACTGAAGCTATCTGACCTCGTCCAGCGGCTACTCGCGTCGTCAGCACTTCATGCGGCACGAACGGGTACTACTTTCCGGATGACCCTCGTAGTTAGAGATAAGGCCGGTAAGGTAATAGTTGACGCAGGAAAGATCCAAGAGAGATGGAAGGAATATGTAGAAGAACTGTATAGTAAAGAGCTTAGACCAACAAAGTTAGACATTGAAAAGGAACATGACGTAGAGGAAGATAGCTTAGGTCCAGGCATACTAGACAATGAGATAGAAAGGGCATTAAGGGAGATGAAACTAAATAAGGCCGTGGGGGTAGATAACATTCCCGTGGAACTTTTGAAATGCTTGGGAAAATGTGGGAGGAAGAGGTTATATGGGCTGATCCGTAGTATTTATGAGGAGGGAATCTGGCCGGAAGACTTTGTGAGATCAGTTTTAGTTCCTATTCCGAAAAAGGTAAAGGCCACGTCATGTGAGGACTATAGGACAATTAGTTTGATATCCCACGCAGCTAAGGTTGTTCTCAGGATCATAAACAAAAGGATAGAGAGTAGGGCAAATGATTACTTAGGGGATGATCAGTTTGGGTTTAGGAAGGGGAGAGGTACGCGTGATGCCATTGCAGTAATGAGATTATTAATCGAGAGGAATATAGAACACAACCAGGAGGTATTTGCCTGTTTCGTAGATTTCGAAAAAGCGTTTGATAGAGTAAATTGGGAAAAACTAATGAGTATATTGCAGAAAATAGGAATAGATTGGAGGGAAAGGAGGCTAATCCGCAACCTGTACATGTCTCAGACTGCTCAGGTGAGGGTGGGAAACGGGGAGTCAGGATGGGCAGTGTTAGGAAGGGGTGTAAGGCAGGGTTGCCCATTATCACCGTTGCTGTTCAACCTGTACGCAGAAGAAATGATCAAAGAGGCATGGGAAGAACTCGAGGTAGGAATGAAAGTGGGCGGGGAATTCGTAAAATCAGTTAGGTTTGCTGATGACCAAGCTTTAGTTTGTCAGTCAGCCAAGGGGCTGCAAGCATTGCTTAGTGAATTGGAAATTCAGTGCGACAGGTATGGGATGAGAATCAATATTAATAAAACAAAGGTTATGCGATTTTCTAGAAAGAAAAAGGCCAATCTTAACATTAAAATAGGAGGGCAAAAGCTAGAGCAGGTAGAACAGTTTACGTATCTCGGTAGTGTTTTGGACCAACACGGTCAAAGTAGTAGGGACGTAAGGAGAAGAATAGCGCTAGGCAAAGAGGCTTTCACAAGGAGGAGGGAGTTGATGACAGGGACTTTGAGTAAGGATGTTAAGAAAAGACTCGTAAAAACTTTGATATGGAGCGTAGCTATGTACGGAGCGGAAACGTGGTCATTGAAGCAGGAGGATAGACGTAGATTGGAGGCTTTTGAAATGTGGGTGTGGAGAAGAATGGAGAAGGTGAAATGGACAGAGAAGAAAACAAATGAGGAAGTACTTGGTATGGTGGGCGAAGAGAGGGGTTTGTTGGGAGCAATCCTATGGAGGCAGGAAAAGTGGATGAAGGGGGTGTTGACCGGCAGTGGGATGTTGAAGACTGTGATAGAGGGTAGAATGTTGGGCAAAAGAGGAAAGGGAAGGAACAGGATAGGGTTGTTGGACTGGATGAAGGGAGGAAGGAAGTACTCAGAGATGAAGAGGGACCTGATATAGAGTAGGATGATTGATTTTGTGTTTTGTTAGGAGTAATAAAATATTTGTTTGGTAGTTGTGTCAGTCCAAAAACCTACCTTAACCGGTAGATTACTTAAAAAAAAAATATATATATATATATATATAACTTTGATATGGAGCGTAGCTATGTACGGAGCGGAAACGTGGTCATTGAAGCAGGAGGATAGACGTAGACTGGAGGCTTTTGAAATGTGGGTGTGGAGAAGAATGGAGAAGGTAATATGGACAGAGAAGAAAACAAATGAGGAAGTACTTGGTATGGTGGGCGAGGGGAGGGTTTTGTTGGGAGAAATCCTATGGAGGCAGGAAAAGTGGATCAAGGGGGTATTGACCGGCAGTGGGATGTTGAAGACTGTAATAGAGGGGAGAATGTTAGGCAAACGAGGAAAGGGAAGGAACAGGATAGGGTTGTTGGACGGGATGAAGGGAGGAAGAAAGTACTCAGAGACGAAGAGGGACCTTATATAGAGTAGGGTGATGGATTTTGTGTTTTGTTGGGAGTATAAAATGTTTGTTTGGTAGTTGTGTCCATCTAAAAGCCTACCTTAACCGGTAGATTACCTTAAATAAAAATATATATATATATATACATACATACTACTCTGTTTTCTGAGAGAAAAGATAAAGAACGTCTTTTTAATATGGTATTTTCGTTTTAATTAAAATTCAATAAAGATAATGTTATTTCATTCCAGTATATTTTCTGAGAGGACAACGGAGAAACGACTTATAGTTCATTCATTTGAAAAAAATTCACCTGTGCGATAAACTCGTGCCTCTTTCATTTATATCTCATTTGATACACGCCTACCCCCCTGCTAACTTGCTTGTTTTCTCGGAGGCAGGGTGAGTTACGAACTTCGTGGTCACCACATTTGAGAACCACCGGAAAAATAACCGGCGGATAGGACTACGCCGGTAAACAGGAGAGAGCCAAAACTGATACAAAAGGCAGAGCGAAGAGGCAGGAGTTCTCGCTTCCAAGCATATCTCCTTGAGAAGGAGGATATTGCCGAGTGAGAGAGGGAGAGGCAGAGAGTGTGAGGGAGGGAGGGAGAAACTCTGGGGAGTAGACCTAAAAAGGGATGAGTAAGGAGAGAAAGAGAGAGGAGGATTCACTTATACAATTGCGAGCCACAAGGGACGCTAGCAAACAGAAATGGTATTGTAATGACGAAACCGGGATCATAGGTTCCCCTGCTACATTTAAACCTCAAGCTCTTGGGAGACGAAGGGGACGGGAAGGGAGGAGTGGAAGGGGGAAAGAAGAGGGACGCAGATGAGAGTGGGAGAGAGCAGAGATGGGGAACTATGAGTGGAAGATGAGGCGGAGTATGAGGAGGAGTGGCGGATTGAGGGTTGGGCAGGCGTGGAGGCGGACGGTGAAGGGGAACGAAAACGGGACGAGGAGACGAGGGGCTTGGGTGGGGTGGGGGTGAGGAGAGGGGGAGAGTTTTCGCTGAGTTTTGTTGAGTCGGCTGCGCAGAGATGGAAGAGGCGTGGTTACCATGGCGACGGGCACCGGGCTGAGGAGCGCATGGACAAACGCCGAAATCCTGAGAGACGGGGATTTGGGGGATGGGGGAAGGCGGGGGGGGGGAGTTTAAGGGTAGGGAAGAGTGATAGAGTGAAGGGGCGGGGGAAGGAAGGTGAAGGGGAAGGCGGAGATGGAGGGTGGGGAAGAGAGAAAGTGGTTGTAGGAGGCAGTCAGACTAACGAGAGAGCCGAGGGAATTGGAAATCATAAGCATGATTAGTGGCGCCGAGCTTTCTGCACCGCACGCAAATATGTGATAAGCGGAATGAGCGTATACGAGCACACTAACTGTCCACCGAAGTCGGATGATGAACACATTAAGTATCAAGTTTTAACATTTGAGCTCAGAAAACATACCATCAGGGAACCAGTGTACGTGGTGGCTTGTTGCAATTATTTAAACTCGTGAAAATAAATGTTGAGGTCTAGGTCTAGGTCCTAGTTAAAAATTGTCGTGTGAAATCTTACCAGGCTGTGCATTTACTTAAGCAGAACGTTTCATCATAATTTCACTTTATTCGTATTTATTCATCAGTTATTTAATCTACTCCTGTCTACTTACGCTGCACAGACCCTGATGATTAAACAAAGGTTGATTCAAACACTCCCCTGGGCTGATAAAATTCTGGGTTTCACCAATAGAATTATTGGCATACTGTGAATTAGAAGTTACAGACTAATGTAATGCTTATGCATGCGAATTATTTTAAAATTTCTGAATCAATGTTGATTCCATTTCTTGGGGCATTTTCCTTTTGCTAAATGTTTTAAACCACTCACTCAAGATCACTTACACTTCCGACGTCTTTATGGGGAAAAGACGTTGAGAGCATTTACTAAAGTAGGGTTCAGTACAATAAATGATTTGTCAAAGCTATAAGCTGTGAAAGTAACGACGAAAAATATTAAAGCCATGAAACAATGTACCCTTCGGAAGAGCTCAGATCTCAATTTATATGACAGTTTCGTACAGGACTTTGGCGATGAGTTACGTTCAGGATATCTTCCGCAGTGGAAAAGTTCACGGTCTTTCTTAAGACCATGAGCCCGGAATAAGAAAGGTACTAAGCCCGGAAGATGAAGAGCGGTTGCCATGGTGACTACGAGGCAAACCTAAGACGGTGGGGTATATCAGGGACGGAGAAGGGAATGTCACAACGAATACGAATATCTATGTTTACAAAGGCAAATGGTATAAAAGATTATCAGAATGAAACCGGGATCACAAAGGGATAGAGCAATAGAGACGAAAACGGGAGGAGATTGTGGTACGTTTGGTGAATATTGTTGAAGCAAAACGGAATACAAGTAACATAGAAGGAAAATGGACGTTGGGTGAATACAAGACTTGTCTATCCTTCCCTAGATGGCGTATGCGAAGGAGGTCAGCGGAAACGATTTATTACTTCAACTAGAAAGTAAAGGTGATAACAGACCTCACGTGAAGAAAATTGAACTAATATCGAGTATATGCAACCTTATACAACTTGTTTTTCCAAAGAAATTGGGGTAAATGGTATACAGTAAAAAATACCTTTGAAGAGGCCTTCAATGAAGGATTCAAGAATACAATTTTTATCCAAAAAATAAGACTTTCATGTGCAGAATAAAGAATATAGCCTTTGGGCAATCCCTTTCTCTAATATAAAGCTGAAAAACAATAGCTCTCATTGAAAATAAAAATGGCCTTCATTTTTATTAATTTGAATTTATTCTGAATCGGATTTTGAAATCATCGGTATTCTAAGGGAAAAATTCGATATCAAATATAAACATTGCTTGAAAATATAGGTACGTATTTATCAACTGTTTTGAACGTCATTTTCATGATATCCCATATGTCATAGCCATTTTTACATCGTAGGTAAGAGTTTTGCTTCAATAAATGTATTTTGTTAAATTTAACAAAGTTTGTAAACTCCATCCATTTGAAAACGAAACTAAAAATGATAATTAATAAAAACTTAGAATTATTTAATGAAGTTGTTGCAGTTTTAATAATCCAAATATTAGCATTCGTCTTCTACAGTAGACGGTGCAGCACAATTACATTCAAACTAAGGACACCATTAAAATAAGCATGTACTTTATTTAACGTAATTTAATAAAGAAGATTATAAGTTGGGAGTGGCATTCATTCGTGTATTTAGTCGATTTCATACTAACCGAATTTCTTAAACAGGCACTATCATAGCTGGCTTATTACAGTCCAAAGTTTTCTCCGAGCATCTCAATTTTCACTCACGATCAGAGCATTAAGAGACAGTCCTACCCCTGTGTTTGATTGTCCTACAACATGGAAAATAAATAAATAATTTACAATTAAGAAAAAGAGCACACCTATCGATTAAGTTTCGCACTTGATTATTTTGCAAACAGACCCGAAACAGAAGGTGGGCTGTGATCCATTTTGGTTCAAATTTTCGACAAGAAAGAATGGTTGTGTGCTGATGAAAAGCCCGACATAAAAAAACTTGCCAGGAATAACTATTTTCGGTTGCATTGGGGCACACATGCCTCTCTGTAAGCCTTCCTCTGACATTCTTATTTACGGACAAGCTTCGGATATGACCAGGAACTTGGGGTGAAGAAGAATAAAAAAAACAGGATGAGCATCTTCGGAATGTTTTGTCCGGACTGTAAATCCTCACAAGGGACCTATTTTTTGCGCTCGCGGAAAGATGCGCCGCAAGCTGCGTTGGTGTGGGAGTTGGGGGAAGGGGGGAGAGAGAGGAAAAAATGTACTTTGAATGGGGGAGAGAAGAGGGGTCGAGGGGTCGAGGGGGAAGGGAGAGGGAGTGAGAGAATACAATAGAAGTGAGAAGGAAAAAATAGAAACAAAGAGGGAATTTGTCAAACCCCATTGTTGAAAATATGGAAAAGTAAAATCGGGAAGAATGTGTGGACCCATGAAATCGAACTGAAGGGAATGAGGGAGAGACAAAGAGGCGGACGTAGACGCATGGGAAAAGATTGGGGCAAAATTTGAACATGGCCCAAATCAATGCCGGCCCTAAAGAAATAAGAGCCTCGGATCGAAGCGCCCAAGGGACGGCTACGCCCAGCCTCTAATGTGCGTAATTCGACGCTGGGCACACAAGATCTCAAGCTTCGCGTGCAAATGCGTAGTTCCCCGGGCGTCTGTGTTCCTTCCGCGTCCCTGGCGTTTGGAATGACTGGAAAACGGATATACGTTTATTTTGGTAAATGTTTCATCGAAGCACGCTTGTCTATTGCTAATAAAAAATGCCTTTGTCAACACAAAAGTGAGGGATGACCGAGTGCATGCTAGAGGGAAGACGAGAGGACAATAAGGAACGCTCAGCGGAAAAGAATGGACTGGTTGGACAAACAGACATCCTTGACTCGAAAAGAATATACCAACGTATTGGAAGGAAAATTAACACAGGGAAAATTAAAGACTTTGCGTAATTTTATATCTGGGAAATATCATCTGGGCAGGAATTAACACGGAGGTAGGGTTAGTGAAGTACCGTCGTGAACACATTTAAACTGAAAAAATAAATAAATAAATTAATGATATTCTCTTCTCTTTCACCCGCGTTTAGAAAGTAACGTTTACATTACGACCGTGAAAATTCCATGTAAAGTCAACAAAACTTAAAATGAAAAATGAAAATTAGAAGCAATTTCGTAATTCGCCAAGATGATCACATGGAAAATTAGACATTTCTTGTAAAAAGTTGAGCTTATCAATTATAAAAACTTGGAAGAGGATTATATGCCGATGAATGGAAAGCATTAAGAACTTCGGACATGGGGAATAACAGTCATGCGCTCAAAAAATAGTGTATGGAGGATGCATAGAAATAGCCAGGTAATTTTAGCGAGACCAGCAATAGGGCAACAAATAGAGTCAGTGACAAAGTATTTATTTAATTCGGGAAGTTATTATCAAAAAAGATATTTCAGGGGACTAAAAACGCGTCGTACGCATAAATAAATACGTTGCGCTCGTCATCCTTGTTTTTTTGCTGACCTGAACATTCCATTTCTTATCGCAAAACTTACAGTATTCTTTTTTCATGTGCTTTTTAATCAATGGTTACGCTCAATCAGAAACTCGTATACATTGGCTCTCTTTCTCAGCCCTTTTAAGATAATGCGTTCAATTCCATATATTATAGTAGTTTTTTAAAAACCGAATTGACCAAATAAGGAGGTGTCCTTATCTGCTTAGGCATTAATGTATATGTTATTTATTTGGCAAAATTTGTTATAACAAGACACACATTAATTTTGTTCAACCACAGTGAAATATCTAAATGGCTCCAAATATTGATGTGTAAAATGTGCGACAACTCTATGAATTTAATGTACTGAAGTAATTAAAGGTAACAAATGTGATGTTCAGTGTTGTAAGTCGCAGGTAAAAAACAATATTCAAAAGCAAGAAATGTCTTGAAATATTGAATTGCTGAATAATGATAACATAACTTTCTTACGATGCATGATAAGACAAATTCAAGATCCCGTAGGCATTATTAACTATACGGAATAACCTTTAGACCAAAATTAGAAATCACTAACATGAACACAAATAAAAGTTTTCCATTTATTAAGAATATAGCAATATAAATAAATATTAATACGGAATTTAAGAGATGGCCATCGTTGGAATGTGACTTTTAAGTGCTTAAACCAGTAGGTATTTCGCTTGTAGCTACTAGTTTGCCCACAGCTGTTTTTGTTTGTTTACCTATTACATAATATGTAACAAATGCCTCTAATCTACTTCGGTATGGAATGGTATATTTACCAATTCTGTTGTAATAACGTATATAATAATAATGTTCAACCACAAGTAAGTACAAATTTGAATATTGTTTACGCATGGCATACTTTTAAATGGGTGCTAAGGAAACTTTTCAGTTTATGATTTTGCTGATAAAAAGTATGCTATTAAATTTAAATACCTTTTGAAAATTAAAGTACTTAATTATTCATTATGAAAAGAAGATTTTTTAGAAATAAAAATGCACTACTCAGCTTTTTCGAAGCACAGTTACAGCATTATTTCTTTTCTGTTTTCTTTTTTTTGTGCGCAGGTCAGAAAGAGTATTTCAGTAATTCTGTTTGACGGAAAGACTGCCCCTGGCCACATTTGGGGAAGGAAACCTGAGAGCCACCCCGGGCCTCAAAACTGTGACGTGCTTCTCTCATGCTCAAAAAAAACAACAAGCCAACAACATCATTTACTCATTCTTGTAACACACACGTCTCGGCTTGTAAGGTAATATACGAGTAATATTGCAGGGACGAGGAATTTCTTAGTAAATGATTGAAGGTTTGAGTATACATATTTGCAAGTAATTTTCTATGGCTTACAAATCCTCGTATATTGCTAATTAAAGTTTTCTCCTTACCTTATGAAATTAATTGTTCTAATTTTAGTTCCATTTCAAACTCACCATTTAAACTGCTTTAGAGGGAAGACCGCTGGACTTCAGGTTCAAAATTTGCAAGCTTGGCTTTATCACCAAAAGTCTCTATAATGGCAAGAGAGAAGGAGTTTTAAATATCATTAATATTAGACTTGAAAACTATTAAGAATATGCACGAATGATAGCAAGTGGAAGCAAAACATTTTACGGTAGTGATCTCATCAGAAGGCAGGTTATGAATTACTCAACAACACTTCCTCTCCCCTAACTTACTAGATCTGTATATTCCACTGTTACCTGCCGACCCATGACAAGAATGTCACCTAATCCTTTCATCTGGCGAATGGTACGTTAAGGGTTTATATTATGAGAAAAATTATATTGACACATTTTATTTTGAGAAATTACTAATCGGTGCTTACGCTTTCGTGTACCTAAGAATATTGCCTTACTATTGTGAGCACAATTTGTGTAATTTATACAATTCTGCTGATGGAATACTTACGACTATTTTTAAAATATCTACCCAGCATTCCACATAGACCATTAAAGAAAAAGAACGGTTGGGGATATTTATATTATTTATTTTTATCTTATACCTTGAGTGCTGTCTGTGGAAGTGAGAACATTTGGATGCATCAATTTAAACTTCTCAAAATATTTATTAATCCTTCAAAGATCATTCAAACTCGAATCATTCACAAAATTGTTCCCTACAATAAAAATATAAGGTAATATAAAATGTGCCTCATATTTCAGTTGTATATGCCTATTAAAATAATTGCGATTAAACATATAAGATCAAATATAGAGGAATATAAATCTTCAGTCTTTCACGTAAGCGTAAAATAGACATAGCATGTCATACCTAAAGTTACTGTGGTCGAGGATGCTGAGATGGGAGCATGATGGTTGAGTCTCTATCAGGAAAACGACGGGCGGTAAGAGGTGAGTATAGTCCCTAGACATCCTATTTAGGTTTCTTCAATCCTCATCTGACGGAGTGAGGTGGCTTTCCGGTTCATCCATGAGAGAGAGAATCAGCCAAAGGATTAATTAAATAGAAAAAAAATAATTCTTCGTTCCCTATTTAAATTTATTTGCGAGAAATGCACGAAAGAGGGCGCTTGAGTTGCAGATTCCCAGGAAGTAAAGTGAATTAGATGATTTCATGACATTTTTAAATCATCTTATCTCAGAAATGGTGTGTGTGTGTGAGAGAGAGAGAGAGCGAAATGAACAAAATTAATATGGTTTCCAAAATCCGTTTCCACGCCCGCCGTTGATAGTCCAAGAAAAACATTTTCTATGCTGACAACATAGCTGCCGGGGGTGGCCAGTGCTTTCAGGATGTCGATGATTGAGAGACAGAGGTAAGGTGGAATCATGGGTTAATAAATACCTGTAATCCAAATTTTATTGCTACACATATAATCTCATAATTATCATTTATATTAAAAACTCCTCAAGTAAGCAAAACATGGGAACTATGATAAATTTAGCCATCTCCGTTCTCTAAAACATTTAGTACCACTAAAACCAACTACGTTAGAATATCTACTTCACTAATTAATTACCTTTCTACTACTCCTGGAAAAATGAAGAACTAATCATAAAATTATTAATAACAAGAGAAGTGTAAAATATTTTAGCAGCTCTTGTCTTTAAGTCGGACTCATAAAAATTTCAAAACATCATATTAAAGTATTTTCATGTAAACTGTATTTTTTGGGCTCAGTTTGTCAACTGTTTAAATGTGCCCATTGTTTAAATGGACACATTAAAACAGTTAGCCATCTGAAGCCAAAAAATGCAGTAAGTTGTCATTATGACTTTACGCAATTATAATTTTTCCGTATCAATTACTTCTAGGTTAACTCCAGCTAGTTTGTAAACAGATTCCATTGATCTTTCAGAGAAATTTACCATCGGACATTTGTTACAGTTTAATGAAAATCCCCATTTCGTACACCATTTCGAAATGCAATCTAGATCCTTTGTTTGTATTAAACGATCCTCATCCCCAGATATCTCCCGAAAGACCCCCGTATCATCCTCGAAAATCCTAATCTTACTTTTACTTTGCGGTTCAAATTGTTAAAAAAAATCAAGAAAAGCAATTTCCCGATTACACTTCCCTGAGGTATACCCGAGGTCACTTGGGGTCGAAAGTAGCGCCAAGGACTACCCTCTGTTCCCGCTCTGGCAGAAAGTCTTCAACCCAATTGATTGCGCTCTTATTTATGCCTTCGAACATCAATTTATGAATTAGTTTACCATGGAGAAGATTATCAAATGCCTTTTGAAAATCCAAAAAGATCGCATCCACTTGCCTACCACTTCCGATAAAAGTAAGTCATGTGTAAATTTTTCCAATTGAGTCTCGAATGAACGGGTTTTCCTTAATTCGTGCTGATTGTTACTTAAAATGTTAATGCTATCGAGTTATCCATGCTATCGAGGTATCCATGCTATCGAGGTATCCCAATATCCCAGGTCAGTGCGTATCGAGATCCAGTTCACTATAGTCATGGGTGAGTCAAATTTAAATCTATCACTTTGATAAGTAAGGAACCTAGAGGGTTCCAACTAGGGTTAGAAGTTAAAGGTATTCATGCCTTGTTATGCTTTTATTATTTCATTATCCTCTACGGGGAGAAATTCGCGTTATTCGTTCATTGGGAGAATTTTACGTAAATAATTTTGTTGTTTCTATAGGTCCCAGGTGTGCATAATGATGATCTTGGCAACCTTTTACCGTATTTTTACCAAAAATGCCATAGGTTATTATTTGTCGATTACTTTTTTTGTAACTTCAAGGAAATGAAAAACACTCATTTGAATTTTGTTGCTGAAAATGATGCAAATTCATACACAAGTTTACAGTTGTAAGGTAGTGTAAATGGAAAAAATAGAACCACAGTAAGCACCGAATGAAATAAAATAATTACATTTCAAGCTGAAAACAAAGACGATTGATCAAAATATCAAATTATTAATGAAAATTTAGAGTTTCATGAAAAATAATACTTTTTTAGTTCGCAAGATGTGAATGAGATAATACTCAAGTAACATTACATTAAAAATCACGAGTGAAATTTTTTGTTAAATCGAATTAAAGAGATACTTAGTCATGTTTTCATACTATCTAATTTCCTGTTACACCCTGGGCGTATTCGGTGAACCATGTGCCCAATGGGATCCCGATAAGCCTTTGGCTCATCAATAGGTTACCTAGGACCGAAATCACCTGAAACAAAACCAAAAGCTCAAGGCGGACCAGAATCCGCGTCCTAGCAGGTGAACCCATTACCCATCCAATTGACCCGGCCGAGTTTTTTAAAGCGAATCATTCCGTCCGCTAGATATTCTTTGTACATGGAAAAGTCTATAAAAGCATTTCGCCTGTGTGCGCGATTTGCGCAGAATGGTTGAGAATTCAAAACTCTTTGTGGTTCGTAGAAGGGAATTTTCCACTTTCACGACAGAAACCGAGTTATTTACCCTGGAACTAACCTTGACAACCAGAAATGAAAGTCGAATCTCGGAGCCCAATGACGTCAGCTATTGGTCCTGTGGTTGACTCAAAAAGGTGTCAAATGATGTTTCAAGTCTTTTGAATACGTCCATAAGGAAACAATATCGAAATGGATAGTCATCCAATAAAGGGGCGAAGTCGATTGGATGAGCACAGCCCGCGCCGACGGCCATTTTGATGGCGTGATTCGAGGATGTTCCGATTGAGTCGTTTCCGGTAACTATGGAAGTATCTCGGGGACGTGTACTATTGCATAAAAATTATTACGCGTGGTCCCAAAAGACTTAGTGCCTATTTGATAACGGAGCCCGATTCTGCTTGCCTCTAATATGCCAAGGAGGGAAACTCTTTGATGCATGTTAAACAAAGGGTGGGGAATTAATTTAGACATTCTGAAAATGAATATAAACTCCATATCTGGAAAGAAATTAGAATTTGAAACTTACTAATGACCGGGGGGCCGGGTTCAATTCCCGAGCAAGCCTCCCAGGGCACCTGCAGCTCCACCCATGCTATGTGATTTTTCGGGTAGCAGATCTTGGGAAACCATAACCGGCACAGGGAAAGGAACTGGCCCCCTACCATGCGGATTTCACACACCGTCGGCCTCAGTACTGGGTGAACTCTAACATCACCCACCTCTATATATAGTATATATATATATATATATATATATATATATATATATATATATATATATATATATATATATATGCATAAACGCAGTAATCAACCCTATATATATTTTTTTTGTTTCATTCACATAGATATATGGAAAAGCGATGGGGACACTTACAAAAGACAAACAGGATAGGTGAGGAAGGCGGAATAGAGCAGATCACAAGCGCAAAAATATATCCTATATGTATATATATATATATATGTATATATATATATATATATATATATATATATCTTTGATTCTTATTGGAAGGGACATCGAATAGAAAAACCTCATTTATTAAATGAAGAGCATCATTTATTCGGGACATAGCGTAGCAAACTTGGTGCGTGCATCCAGGAACAGGCTTAATTCACAATTAAGAAACACTGCTTAGTTTGTATGGGCAAATTCGAGAACAGCAAGGCTTTCTCTTAACTAAATAAAGCTTTGGTAAAGGGAGGGGCATCAAGAAAGAGGCACGGGAGTAAATATGCTCCACAAGAAAGGCAGTTCATATAAGAGTGGAAAGGGGAGGGAGAGAGGCGGAGCGGGAAAGAGAGAGGAAGGAAGGTGAGAAGAGAGATGAGAGGGGGTGAGACGATGATGGGGGGATGTCAGAGATGGAGGGCAATAGGGAGGAGAGGGTGGGGCGGCAGGCCGCCGAGGAATACCAAACACAAGGGGACAGGAAGGTTCGGGGCGGGAGATAGGAGAATAGGGAAGGGGAGTGTGCGAGTGGAGCGGGGGAGAGAGGATGACGATATAAGAGGAGAAGACGCGGAAGGGATGAGGAGAAAAGAGAAAGAGCGCGCAAAGGTGGAGAGAGAAGCGGAGTGAAGGGAATAAGGTTCTACAGCGCATATAAAAGCTTTCCAAACACCTTCACTCTGCAAAGAAAGACAACCACAATAAAGATCGGCGGGAAACAAAACCTCTTGTGAGTTTCTTTAGCTTCCTGATAAGAGCTTCTAAATCATAGGGTTGAACTTACTCTCAACTGCCAATGTTTTTTAAATTGTATACGAAAATGTATTTATCTTCAAGGAAAAACAGTTAATGTAACGTAATTGATTTAGCTAATTAATTTTCGGCATTCAAACATTTCAGTACGCGTAGTTGGGTGCACAATTTGAGAGCTTTACGTCTCCGTAATCAAAATAAAGGGCTTCATTCAAAAGGAAACATTTGGGTTCGAAACCCAATCGAGAAAGAGAGGAACTATTTAACACAGACAAGTCGTAAGGGAATGGTTAATGTAATAACTGTGTGTTGGACTTCATTGTGGGAATACCAGGGAACTAAAACAATAGCATTCCGGCCAACGTACTGCCTGAGGCATTTGAAATATGATCTATCCTCTTGCTTCATCGGAGATGGCATGACGTAAGTAGGGGCGTCGTCCCATTCTCGAGCGAGACGCATTTGGGTTATCCTTGCCCCTCTGCAGACTGAGTTTCACGCCCATTTTCATCGGAGAGGCACCGCCAAATCACACTGGGTGATGGTAGCAGTAATACTTCGGAAAATGTTTTTCCGGAAGCCATGTCGCATTTTATTCATGTACGGAGAGCCTTACCTATAAACAAAAGGGAACCTTTATGAAGAAACTACCAAAAACTGAAAAAAAAGCTTTCTCATTCACTCCATGACAAGACATAGAAAACAAGAGGGGGGGGGGGGAGATCCAGTCAAATAATTTAATCGATTTTCTTGATTAATATTCTGAAAAATTACATGGGAAAGTTTTTGAGAATGTGCATGTTGTACAGTTCCAGTGTATTAACCGTTGGGGGTCGATCTCACGAGTGCACGGCTATTTTTCTCTAGAACGCTTTTAACGAGTGGGGAGATGCGAGAGAAAACTTTGAAAAGTAATCGAAAAATGTGGTGTTATGAAGATGCTGGCAATGTTCCTACAGTTTCTGAGATTCTTCGACCAAGTGGGAAGAAGAAAACCGATCTAAAATCGAGCGTGAAGAAAAACATGCCAGGGAATCTAATCGACAAATACTTCTTACCATAGCGGGAACATTTATTTATGACATTCAAGGATTACTGTTGCGAGGAGGTACATCTAGGTGATTTTGGACATTTTACACTAGACAGGTCCAGCGACAAAGATACGTAGATTTTTGGCTTTGATCTCTCTCCGTTCCCTGTACCACCTTACGTTTTCCACGAAGGTCCTGTCGCCAGGAAATTTCACATTTGAGATTTTAAATGTGTTTAACCATAGTATTTTGCGAGGATATAACGCGAGACCCTCGCCAACACGCCTTCGCCCATAAGAATCACTCAAATGCGGTAATATATCTTTACTTGAGTGACGTGGCAAGGATGACTGACATCAGACATTACTTTGCAGCAGAGGTAAGAGTCGCTCTTCAGGTAGATCTCTAAAATAAGTGACAATGCCAAGAGCACGATATGAGATCATAATATTAGCACGAAAAAGCAAGGAAGAAACGCACAGGGCTGCACTTTAAGTCTAGATGGCACGACTCCACAATGACTTCCAGCGACTCATTTAAATGTACATATGATATTTTTGCGTTCACGTTGGGTGCTTTGGAGGATATTCAAGACATTAAGAGTGAACTCGACGGAGAGAGGAGAGCCTGTAGCTGTGTATTTTAGTTTCCGCTGCTAAATTTACTCAGCGAACGTACTTGTGGTGGAATTAATGCTTGAAGTGACAAGCCATTTGCAAGGTTTGTCCCAAAAGTAGTAGGACTGAGTTGATTAAAAAAGTATTGTTGCCAAAATTGATACATTCACTCAAAACTCTTCGAAGTGGCACCTCTGTGCGTCCACACACCACTGCCAGCGTGGTTTCCACGCCTTCTCCGCTTCCTGGAAGGTGTCGCCTGGAATGCTACTAAGCACTCTTGTCAAGGCCTTTAGTAACGCCTCCACTGAGCCGTGGGGACGTCCTTTCAGCACGGATTTGAGGCAGGGGAAGAGGAAGAAGTCTGGTGGGGCAACGTCAGGGTTGTAGGGTGGCTGAGGCACGGTTGCCACGTTGTGCTGTGTCAGGTAGTCCGTTACTCAGAGAGCACTCGCGACACCAACTTCGTACAATTCTTTCTCATGCCCATGTTTTCGGTCACAAGTCGATGCACATCACTTTTAGGGATGCCAAGTTCACCAGAAACCATGCGAACACCTAATCTACGATCCCTGTCCAACAAAGCCTGAACTCTTGTAAGATCTTCGTCATTTTTTGAGGTCAAAGGGCGTTCTGAACGTTCAGCGTCTTCAACATCTTCTCTAACCTCCCGAAAAAACTTGTGCCACTCAAAAACACCCGATCCACTCATGGTGTTGTCACCATAAGCTGCCTTAAGCATTTCATGGGTCTCTTTCCTGGTTTTATCCAGTTTCACGCAAAATTTGATGGCGTAGCGCTGTTCCAATAGCTGGTTCATGATGGAGCGTAACGAGGTCATGTAATAGAGGTTGCGCAAACGAACGAGCCGCACTTTGCAAAGGCTGGGAGCCAACTGCCACCGGCCTCCAACCTTTCCTAAGACTCCCCTCCCTCGAACCCAGCCAGAGAAACAACCGTCCGCCCGTCTATCCGGGAAAAAACGTCCTACTACCTTTGGGACAGATCTTGTATCTAAGTATCTTCAAAGGGAGTATTTGAAACTTTTGGCATATATTGATAAAAACTAGTGTCTGAATATAATTGATGGGAATTAAAGCGGAAGAATATTCTAAGACATGCATTTAAAGGTCCGTAATTCTCTTGAGTTCGAGTTTTTTCGTCCAACCCGTTAAGATTCAGAACACAAATGGCCAGAACCCACGCCTACATTCCAGGAAATATTTACATTCTCCTTTATGAGAATACAAAAATTGAGATTCAATTGATTTTTTCTCAAGTTTTTAATAGTTTACGAACCCTAATCGAAAATGAGAGGGAGAATTAGGAAAATATTCAATAGACTTCAACCCTATGTCAGTACTTATATTTCAAAATATTCGATTGGCAATGACAGTCAATTTATATAAGAATTCATTGCCAAGAATCATTTCAGAGAAATATGCATCTTTTACACTCACAGAAAGAAGAGCACCACTAAATTAAATATCTATGGCAAGGCAGTTTGATAGAATCTAACATATTGGTTTGCTTGAGAAGCTGAAGGAATGGACCTTTCATGAGCTGTGAACGATTTCGCAGGAGACCTTAAAGGAACGTTTCATAACTTTCATTAATATTTTAGTTAATATTAATGATTTAATGAATACTTGAAATATCAATGTATATATCATGATGAGTCTCGAATGACTGAAATTCAATAATAATGTTTTACACAAAACATATTCACGTGTGATTCAAATGATGTTTAACATTTCATGTCTGAGATGTCATAGTGAGATATCTTAGGCATCAATAATGACAAAGTTAAATTGTTATTCCGTTTACTAACGCAAAAACGTATCCTCGTCAATTTCTCAGTGATTAAAATCGAAAAATATCATCAGCAGAATCTCAGCCCACGTTCAATGACTGAGGAATACATTTCGTCCAAAATTTACAGTTTCATTATGTGCACAATTCTAATACAACTAGGCCACATAAATATTTGGTATAATTAACTGCCGCTGAGATGGGGCTGTGCTATTTCCAATATCCGTTCACGGCGGGTACTTTCTCCGAGTACGCCCCATAGGACGGGACTGATCACTCTTGCAACTATCGCAGCCAGGGACATCGGGGTATAATCGTTTGTTCTTTCAGCACAATTCATTCAGTTAGTCACACTGGTACCAGGTAAACCTATAAATAAAGTCATAATGGTTTTCATTCCTATCCCAACAAGTACCCTTCAATCACGCCATAGTGCATTCATTTCCATGTTGGGTGAACTTGTTGTCTATCGTAAATAAAGAGAATTCCATTTGCCCCGTTCTCAGTTCTGATATAAATTTAAGATTCAGGTGTGAAATGGTGGAACTGTTCCATAATAACAGAGACGAAGACTGCTACAAATTTCCACTTAATACTATATAATTTTATTACAATATTTCTTTACATAATTCATTATTTACTACAATTTTATTTAATGGAAAATTGTTGTAGTCTTCGTCTCTATTATTCTTAGTTCTACTCTCAAGTTGTCATTTTTCTCGAAATTGCATTCAAAATTCTGACGTCAAGTCTGCCGAAAGAGAAAGTTTAGGAACATTAAGACGCTGAGTATCTCAGCCAGGACCATTTTTCAGGACGCAAAAGAAATTCATGAAGTAGTACTTCAATTGTAAGATTTGTTGACCCTTTTCAGCCCTTCATTCTTATGTATACTCCCTCCTACTCATTTTCTTCGAGAGATTATAGCTTTATTACCTTTTATCACCCTTTATATGATCGCACATTTGCTTTTGGCTTCCCTTGTGGGATCTTTCCTTCTGATTTCCCTTTTATAATTATCCCAACGAATCCATTTCCTTTCGATGTGCTACCGGCCCATCTAGCTTTTTTTATGTATTCCGTCCAAAATGGCATTTCGTCCTTTTTGACTGCCATTTTGGATTTAAGTACATTTTTTTATTGGTTCAGTTTATAGGCCAAAAATCATGAAAATCTGAAACATTAAGGTCTCAGAAAAAATCTTTATTGGATGATTAGACATGGAATTACCATATATATTTCTTCGTTTCTCGTTTTACCTGCCTATCTCCTTTTGAGCATTCGTATACAGCACCAAATTTTGAAGAATCCTTATCCTTTTCGATTTACCAAAGGTACACTACTCCGATTCATAGGGCTAGGCATTGCAACACGGATGCTCTCACCTATCGCTTCGTTTTTTGTATTCTTGTCTTCTTCGAGTAGAGTATTCGCTTCTTACATGCACACCTTCTTGAACTAATCTCCGCAGAACTCCTTTCACCCCCTGTGACACTTCTTGGTAGAAAAGTAGCACAAACATTCCATATCGATTCTCTGACTCCCTCTCATGGCTTAAAAAGTCTAATCCCTTAATAGCATTCCACAATCACCACATCTCTCAATATTCACGTCACTTTCCCAATCTTATTTGCACTTTTCTATAACCCGTAACACTTCTTTGTGTCTTTTTCTCCTAAGAGTCCAAACCATCTCGATTTCCACATCTCACAAGCTTTCGATCACTCTCATCCTCTATTTTCAGTCTCATCTTAAACGCTATCAACATCATTTTCTTTACGTCTCTATCCAGTTGTAATTTCCTTCAATGTTTGGTCTAGCTGATTTCTAAATTCTCTACTTCCCTAATGATTTCCATCTTCATACAACAATCTGGTCAAATATGTGAATTTTATATCTTCCCTATTCTATGCCCTCCTACTTTAATATTGAACTCGGTCTTCATATTTCTTGGGAAATTATTACTGAGCTTTTTGGAAAATATTATAACTAGGTGGAAACAGTTTGTTTTCAAAACAAATGGATAGTAATAATTATTACATTTACAATAAGTGACATGATTATGACGACAAAGCTAATATGGTAAATAAAAAGCTCGCTCGCCAGCACTATTGCCCCGTGCTCGAGTCGCTCACCCACCAAGCAAGTATGAATAGCTTTTCCTTGTATACAATCAGAGTATATCATGTATTTAATTTTGAATATAGCGACCTCGGAGTATTTAAGAAGCACATATAAAATACAATATAAGCAACGCACAACCTGTGGGAATAATTAGTATGAAATCTATTGACAACGACATGAGATCTTTTCTCACTAAAATCATCGTAATTTAATACAAATTGAATGTAATAACAAATCGGAATTATTTCTCTTTCTTAAGATACAGAGGCTCATAGTCCGCTGCTATGCCTGCGGAAGGCGGGTCAAAAAACGCGGCTTTCGGGCATGAATAAAAGCGAAAGAAAGTGGCTAATATTATTTATAAAAGCGTAGGGAAAATTTGTAAACCCTCAAGCATCAACTTTAGCAGTCACTCATACTCTCCAATGTTTTCCGGATCGTCTGGTTCATGCAGTCCATTTACGAAAGGTATGCGATGTTAGTGTTGTCTGCCATTTATTTCAACTCGAATCGCCATACGCTACTCTTAAAGGCGCTCTTTTTATATGGAAAAATCTTTCAGCATTAGTTTATGATGAATGTGCCTCCACTCAAGGAAAATATCATTATTTTAACAGCTAAGATTTGGCCACCACACCTACTGTTACGTTTGGGCGAAATAATACTTACATAGTACAGGATTTATCGAGTTAAAACTTTAAAATGGGAATAACCGAAGTATTTTCAGAAAGTAATAGTACCTAATTCCAGGAAGATGAGAGCAATATCATGGGAAACCTTTCAGATGGTCGAATGCCATCCAATCCAGGTACCATATGTCGAAGAAGCAGAATGATTCCTAGAAGAATAACGATTTGGATTTTAAAAAAGCAGAAATATATTTCATTTTGGTTAGATTAAATTAGTTATTTGGTTGGATTACTCAACGAGAAGAGAAAGGAAAGAGCTAACAGAGCATCGCATTCGTGGATTTTGAGAGCGCTTTAGATAATCTTAAACCGGAGCAGGACGGCTCTGAAGGATAGGTATTAAAGCTTCTTGCAGCTAAAGAAGGGCGATCTACAAACAGTATAAATACCACATGGCCGTGATTAAATTCAGGATCAGCAGAGATGAAGCGAAAGAAAGAAACAAGCCATGTAATAGGAAGACTCTGACTCCTCAATAGCGCCATTAAGCAAGCAGTCACGGCTAACAGTTCCCTCTCATGTTTTTTACGCATTGTCTACGTTATAGGGAGAGGATTAGAAAGAGAAAGGAAGGGAGGGAAGACGTTTACTCTGGGGGAAGTAGGTTGCAGTGTGACGGATTGCACCAGAGCTCCTAAATGGCCTCATTTATCATTTATACCGGAGTAATCACATTTCTTTCCCCAAAAACCACTGGGATGGACTTCGGTCAATCTACTTAAACCGATAAGCACTAAAACATGGAGAAATGAAGGATTGACGCATTCTTCCTCCTCAGAAACTTAATTACAGCCATACTGGATTTTCAAATATAATTAATCGCCAATTGCAAATGAAGTACCAATTAAGAAGTACGAAAAGCAGAAAATATTGAATAAAAGACAGGTATTAGGTAAAAATTTTGATTGTGGCTATGAGTGTGAATGAATAGTTTGGTCCGAAGACCAAAGTAACAGATGGACCGAAACTCAAAGAATTCATAATTAAAAATTACAGGGAGTATGAACGAAATGAAAGAATTAAGCTTTCGCACAGAATAATTTAAAGACTTAACGGAGGATAGATGCGGCTTGCGGTAGGTGGTGGCCGTGTCGATTAGGCCCCTGAAAAAATTGAAATCATTCCAACAAGCTCTGTGGCCGAAGATGATTTTTTTTCACATCCAGATGACGACGACCTTCGCCGAAATCGGTCGCCATACAGGTATATGAAAGAATTTATGGTGGAAAAATACAAAGATGTACAAAAATAGCAATAAATCTATACAAATTGTATTTTAGACACCTACGGATTGCTCTCTGAGCTTTAAGATGAAAAATATCAGGAACTAGTGAGTAAATGGGAATGTTGCATCGTTTAGATGATGAAGGATTCCTCTGATTTTGATATTTTCCTTTGGTGCGTGAAATGATATTTCACATACAACTGTTAAATTCGTGCGCTCCTCATAACCAAGACACAATGAGCAGTGCTGTGCTTAAGCTGGATCAGCTGCTGCAGTGATGCACGCTAACTTAAAGTACATACGTAGGATGTACTTTTGGCCTTCTTTATTTGATCAATCGGAGTACATCACCGCAAATCGGGCATCCATATCGCAACCATGTGATTGATAGCCTCTTTATTGCCGTCCTCTGTTCACAGAAATTCTCACGACTTTGTTGCTCCATTTCCCCGAATTACTGCACGTGGCGTTATCTATCCTCTCTTTGTGTCCACGCAGAAAAATTACCTACCTAATGGCTTCCATAGAAACCGCCGAATCTCGAAGGAATCACTTCAACCTGAAGAAGTTCTCTGGTGTGAGGACGAAACTGTTGTCAAATAAAAATGACCAACCCTCTCCAGCACCGGAAGCCCTTCATCACTACGTCGTCACCTTCAATCGTCCCACGCGGAAGAAGACACGAAAGACCGTCCTCATCAATGTAATTCCGTGGAAACCTCAACTCCAACAAGGTCTAGGGTTACTTTCCCTCACCAATAGTCTGTTTAAAAAGTCCAAGTATACAAGGTCTTTTGGGAAAAAGATGCGACTGTTTGTTTAATACTTGATTTTATTTGCTACATTTTAATCATATTTATCGCCTTCAAAATACAGCCCTTGGCTGTCACCATAACGCTGCCAAAATTCTTTCCAGCTTTCGAATGCCACCTGGAACGCTTCTTTCGGGGTATCCTTTAACTCTGCGATAAAATTTTGTTGGATGTCTTCAATAGTTTCAAATCGGCGTCCTTTTAAGGTAGATTTAAACTTAGGAAAAATTCCGCTGGAGCAAGATCCGGAGAATAGGGTGGCTGGGGGACCACCAGTGTGCTGTGTTTGGCCAAAATCTTGGTAATAATCGATGTGAACGCCGATGCGTTGTCGTGATGAAAGCACTAGGACTTGTTTTTCCAAATTTGTAGTCTCTTGCGCTACATGACGTGTCTTAACTTTTTCATCACCTCTATAAAGTACTGCCCATTTACTGTTTGTCTGTTGGGGACACGTTCGTAATGAGTAATTTCTTCCCAATTGAAGAAAACGATCAATATCACCTCGGTCGATCGCAACATTCGAGCTAATCTGAATCTGAAGTTATTAAATTTACAACTAGGCATGTCTAAGTTTGCTGATTACAGGCTTCCGAGGCGATTTTTCGAAGATCTTTGTATATTAATAATTAAACATTGCCTTTTTGACAAAAAATAATACAAGATGAATTAATATAGCTTAAATACGAAATAATATTTCAAGGTGAACATACTTTCTTCATGGCTAAATTTCTGGAACTTATATTGAATTGAGGATAACTTCCTTAAATTTCGGAATGAAATAAAAACAGACATCCGAAAAACCATTCCCATAAGGGGTCTCTCAAATGTGGAACATAACCCACATTGGGCCATTAAAAATTAGCAAGATAAATTTGCTTAGTGACACAGAGTCAACATTTCATGAAATAATGAACCTACACAATTTTCACGGTCTATTTTTTGATTGGGTTCCTCTTTTTCACGTCTCAGGGGAAAGAACAGCAGCACTTTTAGATGATCAATGTGATTAAAAATTAAAAGAAACCAATGCCGATCTGCGAGAATGTGGATGCGTAATTGAGGTTTAATAGTGAATTAAATTTCAGCACGTAAAGATGACGAAAAGTGATTAAATATGCATTTGCCGACCATGTAAACAATAGGATTCGTTACCCTCAACCCATTGAACTAATGCATTCAAAGCTTTAGCTTTGTACTAGACAGAAGTTGCCATAAAATATGGAACGACCAGGACATGTCAAGTCTCATTTTTTTAGTGTGGAATACCTCTTTAAAGTACTAAAAGCTTCCACAAAAGTATACATATTGTTCTCCAGCCTGGGTAAACTAAAATCGTGTAGGCAAATTAATTTGGCAAAAATCAATAGGTCTATTGACTCCATACATGTTTAATAAGTTTGGAAAAAAGTAGGGGAAGTGATGTTTAGATACAGATTCACTCAAATCTTCTTCGTTTTCTAGAACCTCATTTATTCCATTGAAATTCCCCAATCGAATCCGCATGAAATATCCTTAAATCGCATTTTTTCCCATGCAACTCTTGCAGGGAGTGGTTTTCTGAAAAAAAGGATGCATGGTAATGAACATCTTACCATTTTTCATTCTCTGGAACATTTTTCAACTCCCTCGAAGTAAGGAAGAAAGATTCATCGAGCCAGCGTAAATATATTGAATATCTAATTTTCTTGCACCGTTCTCTTATTCCAGTTTTCTCTTTCCTTGCATTACAAAAAAATTATTGAAGAAATATTAACTTTATTCGTTTCCAGTATCAAATGCAAGCAGCAAAGTATGAAGTATGACGTAAGGGCTCTTATCTGGTTGACAGATATGGCTAACCTAATAGGGCCGTAATAAGAAAATCAATTAAAATTTTTTATTGACATTAAAGGTGAGATATTGGGGTGGGTGAACATTTGTCAAACTCCCAACACCACCGTAGAGGCGCCACTGGATTAAAGCTTGAACCACTCAAATGCTCCAGACAAAGTATCAATAGCGTTCCAGTCATCAGTGGTCGCGTTATTAATGATGGATGGCCGGATGGAGGAGCTATCATGCCATTACTCGCGCGCTGATACGCCGCTCCCTCTCTCTCCGAATTCGAGCCGTGTGTGCCTAACGCACGCCTCTGCGCCTCTTTCGCGTCGAGACACTCAACCGACCGACATTCGCCGCCCTCCAAACTTCGCCCCCTTTCCCGGAGCCCCCCTTTCCTGTCGTCTACAGCCCCGGCACCCACTCCTCCTCCTACATTACGGTCTGCCTCCATCTGAACTCTCCCTATCCCGTATTGGTCGCCAGTAAACGTCTTCCTTGAGCGCCATCGGCGCATGCATGCTATCTGTTCTGTGCTCTTTATGAGGCTTCGCACTTTGATGTCTGCAGAAGTAAAATGACGCACGTTCTATATTTGAAACAATCCCCACCCCTCCCACCCAACAGACACCGTGGGGCGCAAGGAAATTCGAAAACCTCCATGATCGATTTTCTCTTTTCGCTCCGCTTTCGAATTTCAACCGCCGCCGTTATTATCCATCGGGTTTGGGAAAAGGAAAATAATACATAAACTGACTTGTATGGATATGGATGTAAAAATTGTGCACTCGCTGATGAGTAGTTCTGAGAATAAATTCGAGAAATTCCAAAATGCGTTTTCCTCAAGTAAACGGAATCGAAAAATAAATACATGAGTTTGGGTGTTTTTCGCGAAGTTCAAGATTTTTCTATCTGGTTAATGAACACTACGATAGTTACTTCAGAAAGATAATGTTTAGATAAAATGAGAAAAAATAGTCAAATTCCAAAGAAACTGCAGGAGATGCCGCAACAGTAACTTTTAACGGAGTCATCCGCTAATGTGCATTTAAATGCAACAATTTCAGAGTTTAAAAATCATTCGCCTTGACTGGGATCCCAGTCAAGGCGAATGATTTTTACACTCTGAAATTGTTGCATTAAAAAATAGTCACTTATTCCTTTTGGTAGATAGACGGCATATTAAAAAATTAATATTAACGAAAGAATAAACTTTTCGCTGGTTAGATATATGAAGGGAAATCTGTAATAATCCATTTACGACTTCATTTTTTTAGTTGACCGTAGTAGAATTACTTTATCTGTAAAATTTACCGCGATGATTCATAAAAATAAAAATATTGGACGTTGTCCTAATTTTTAAATCCGATTCGATTCATGTTGTAACTTCGTACACTACCCAGAAGATGTGGGTAACTAATTAAAAATATTTGCCTCGTATTTCTTCAGAGCACGTTTCACAACGCCAAGACAGTCGTCAGCATGTGCGAATTCATTCCGGCGGCGCACCTGCTACCTTCAAAATATCCGATATTGGGCCCGCCTCTTTTCAGCTCCGCTGTTTCGCGTTTCACTTGTACCGGGTCACATCGTTGCTTTCCATGTCGCTCAACATTACGCCTTTTAAAATCTACTGATCTAATTCGAAAATATTCTTGAATCATTCTCTTGTTTCCAGAAAACTTCAAGAATAAAAGAAAAGTCTTTATTTCCCATCTGATTAAGACTGATGTTCAATTTTTAGCATAATTTGACGCACACATTTGCATTTTGCGTACTGATTTGTTGAATATGGGTATATGTACTCATCACATATATTGCGATATGGCCACATTTACGATACTAAAGAAACGTGAAGTACCTAACACTGAATTCGAGTTTATTATCGGTTCATTTTACGCTACGAACTTATAAAGAAAATCCCAAAATAACGATTAACGAAAAGAAAAACACTAACAAATTGATCAATTGACGGAGTTTACAGGTAATCTGGCACAGAATTTGTACATATTATTTTGTTTGATTTAATTGACGCCTCGGATTAAACCTCGAGCAGAAATAAGCGAGTGCGTTTTGTTTTCTTATCTAATAAAATGAACGTTTCTTCACTTTTTCCTTCCTACGCTCTTTACCGATCACCCGTGCTTCCCCGATATTCCCCCCGCCAACTTTTCACTTACAGCGTTTCGAAGAGGACACGTCCCCTTCCTTACCTCACTCTCACACTAGTGGCTTCTCGCTCATCTCTGACACTGACCCGCCATTCTCAAAGGCCCCCTCTCCTATTCTCTGGGAGAGTGTCACCTTCATGGAAGTACCCCCACTGGCCCGTTTCTCAGACAGGTTCATCGCCCGAAAATACGTAAGGCGTACTTGCGACGGCGTCGAAGGAGGCGAGATATTTCCCCTTCCTCATGCCCTCCCTCCTGCCTTCCCATCCTCACTTAAGATTATGATAGCCTGCAAGTAGGCGATGCCCCAGAGATTCTATATTTCTCTTTCCTTTAGTTAATTCGTGAAAAACCAAAGTCGAGGGGTCGTATTAGCACATTCTCATATACGTACTATACGTCCTTCAAAGAAATATGTTGAGTGACGCGGTCCAGTGATGGAATAATTTATGCACCATCCCTCGCCTAGCTCAATATACAATGACATGCGCACGGAGACTACGATCGGTGAGCAGTAGCATCGGAATTCAATAAATTGAACCCTTTTCGTAAAATTGAGCTGCAAGCGGTGAAAAACATTAACAATATTTGGTAAATCTTCAAATCGTGAGAGTTAAAAAATATTGGAACGTGTGGTTATATGGTTCTGCTAATCCGGATGTTCACAGATACATAAGAACATTCGAATGTACAAGAGCAAACAAACACATTGGCATGCTACGAAAATAGTTGTGGGCATGCCGCGAGAAGTTTCAAGGGTGTGATTCGAACGTACGCAAGCCAAGTGGCCGGATGACTGGGGCGTTTTACGGCTTTGAATTAGGTCATGCCGGTAAGTTACAGGTTTCTGCTTCCTCTCTCAGCAACGAGGGTTGATATGATATTTCCTGTACGATGTAAAATGACCCCACAGGTCAGGGATATAAAAATAAAACTCCGGCTCAAATCTGGGTGACGCCTGTAAACACTCTTAATCTTTCATTTTCAGGTTACCAGAAATGATTTGGGGGATTTGTTTTTAAGTAATTATTGCTAAGAAATAACCGGGATATCACAATAAAATTTAACTTGCATATTAATTGATCCTTATGTATATAATGTTGTAAATTAAAGCAAATAATGTTGATTTTTTTGTTTCAGGAAAGCGTAGATTGAAGTAACTCGCAGTATGAAGAAGGTAAAGGATCGTAGTGTGATCAAGCTCCTTCATTTGAAAGGTTACAGCATTTAGAAAATTCTCGATAAAATTATGGCTGATATAGAAATTATTGCCTGTCATATGACACAGTTGTCACAAACAGTTGTGAGGTAAAAAGTAATTTTCGAACCGGCCACATGTCCCAAACAGACTACCCAAGAAGTGGAAGACCCTCACGTCGCTCACGGATGATCACTCACGGATGATGCTACCACAGTGAAGAAGGTGGAGGAATTTATCCTTTTAGATGGAAGAGCAACCATCCAAATGATCATGAATGAGACTGATCTTAATTACGGCAGTGCGATGAAAATTATCCACGAAAAAATGCTCATCTCAAAAGTATCAGCACGCTGGATTCTTATAATGGTTCGTGGAATAACGTTCTCTTTTATTATTAATAAATTCTTTTAATTTGAGGCTTACTGAAAGGAAATGTGTGTATATATATTTATATATGTATATACATAATATATATGGATATAATATATATGTATATATATACATACATATATAATAAATATATGTATATTATATATATATATATATATATATATATATATATCTATACATAAAATATATAACACTTAGCACTAGTGGACACAGACAAAAACACAGAAACACACAAAAAAGAGACTCACTATTTTTCGAATTTTCGGTGGTCGTTGCCACCTTTATCAAGGAAGAGAGGGACAGAACTGAAGGGAATACGAGGGCTGGAGCGATGGATCATCTATCCATCCATCGCTCATCGCTCCAGCATCCATCGCTCCAGCCCTCGTATTCCCTTCAGTTCTGTCCCTCTCTTCCTTGATAAAGGTGGCAACGACCACCGAAAATTCGAAAAATAGTGAGTCTCTTTTTTGTGTGTTTCTGTGTTTTTGTCTGTGTCCACTAGTGCTAAGTGTTATATATTATTATTCACGTCCGTGAGACTTTCAAAAAGTGTTATATCTATATATATACATATATATATATATATATATATATATATATATAAATATATATCATTTATAGATACTTTCATTCAATTTCAGGAATTCCATTCCAGTACTTTCATCACTAACAACGGACGTTTCACAGATTATTCTTGATATTTCAAGGAATAAAATTAAAAGACAAAAATACGCCACCATCTATTTCCGGTTGACAGTTTTTAATTTACTTCCTTTTAATGTTGTTCTTAAGTTGACAGATACATGTATCCAAAGGGATTATTGGATTTAGAAAGGATAAGGCCGTGTGATACGCGAAGTTTGGGATTAAAATTATACAACGTGATTTAAAAGACGGATTATATGAATATATAATATATATTTAAAAGAACATTTGAAAATGACCCGAAGAAAGCAAATTAAATAATTACAATAGATCCAAGCACTGGAATCCAGCGCAAGACTTGTGGAGTTTTTCTATGCGTATTATTCGCGAATATTTCTCAGTTAAATATAAAAAAATATAAATCACTATCTAAGGTACCTTTTGGTTTAAACATTTAAATGTCTGCCATCAGCCGACATACAAGATACTTACTTCAAGTGATTTAACCTTTGAAGAAACGATTTGTTTATCAATGGCAGATAATCAGAATTCAAACCTCCAATGAATCGAACCTTTCCTCCGAGTTGAAATAAAATGACGCTTAAGGGCGCTGAATTCAATTATCATGAGTTGCATGCCACATTTTAGAGAAACGTAAAATTGAATTGGAGAAATAGGTTAGCAGATGCACAGAGGACGGTGAAAAATCTTTAAACAATATTCCTCCCGGGTTGGATATCATCCCATTTAAAATCAGGAAAAAAGAGTTTATCGATTTTTTTGCTCCACTTCTCAAGAATCTTAGGATGCGAAACCTTCTTGCTGACGCACTAACGCGCTGTCGAGGAGCACGGCGTTTAGCCAGGGAAAACGATTTCCCCGTCAGGCGATTAATGTCAATGAGTTCGATAACTGAAACCCATTGGTACGAATGGAAGAAAAAAAACAGAAAGTTAGAGGAAGTCGTAACGACATGCCGTAATATCAGTGATGACAATGATGGCGATGAGGTGATTTGCCCGATCCGATGTGACACTAGCCAGGGGAATGCGGATGGGTCATAATCGAAGTTTTTTTTACCTAAATTACGAACAGAGTGATGGGCTCCCATCTAACTTCCTTCATCAAAGCTCTTACATATACTTAATAATCATCTTTAGGCAATATGATGCATAAATGATAAGGTGTATACTAGTCAATACGAATAACAAACTCAAATATGGAAAAAGCACTTATTAATGCATTCGTCGTATAATAAATATATTACGAAAAAAAAATATTTTAAATGTATTGATGAACAATTTTAGATGGCTTAGATGACTATTTTTAGCTTCTGTTGAGAGAGTAAACTCCAAAGATATGTACAGGGTTCGTCCGGAAAATAAGTGTACTGAGCTCAGGAAAAAAAATTTATTACACTTTTACATATCTTAAGCTAATATTCCTCAAAATAGGAGCCTTGTGAGTCGATACACTTGTTCCAGCGGCGTTCCCATTCCTGGAACGCTCCCGCGAAGGCATCATCGGGAACCTCTCGAAGACTCGTCGTCGACGTCTTCTCTGCCCTCCACGAACATCTTGTGCCACCGAAAGATCATGTTTCTGGACATGGCTGACTCCCCGTAAGCCTGGTTAATCATACCGACAGTTTCGGTAGACAATTTCCCGAGCTTTACCGCAAATTTGATGGAATAACGCTGCTTCGGCATCGCGTTCCGTGACGTGGGTCGAGCGTGGAGGTTCGCGTTAACAGAGCTCCTCACTACACCACAGCTCAGAGCCGACTGCCTTTTTCAGCGTCGCTTGCCAACATACCCCCCTCTAATCGCAGCCCGTCAGAGCGGTGCTGGGCACGCCTGGAGCGGCGCGCCCAGCCCAGGAGTCACTACACTTATTTTCCGGACGAACCCTGTAAAATAAATTTGATGATACAAGAAACATTTTATACATCACACTAAACATCGTCATTCAGAGAGGAATTTTTTTTGGCAAATGTGCAAAATTCCTTTTTTGGCTAATTAAATAGTGGGTGCCAGTTACCTGACAATAATTTAATCTTAGGGTGGAAAAATAAGCAAACTTCTATGCGATACAATATCATGATCGCGAAATTTAGAATATCTTACATTAACTTATGTCAAAGAAATGAGGTAAACTGTACATATATTTTTCCATTTGTTAGGCACTCTTCTTATGAATTTCCTATTAATACTAAAGAACTGCAGAACCGCTTCATTGTATTCCTTTCAATCCCTATTTGGTGATAGATGGATCATCTGCAATATGCGACGACAGGGAAGAATCCGGTAAAATATTAAGTCATTAGAATGACATCTTAATGTGTTAATTAAATTATGGCAATCCATATTCGTTTATTTTCTTCATCTCTTTTACCTAGTTTCATCTTTGGTTGTTTCTCTCCGTCATATTCTCCACTGCTATTGAATGAACTCTCACATAGCGCATTTTGTCAACTTTTGACGCATCATATTTACGCAGTCCCACACTCCACGGAGAGTGTCTGGTACAACAAATTACCTTAATGATCATTGGATATCATTGCGGGATTGAAACTGCTATCGCGAATCGATTGCATGAGCGCTATTGACTTGGAAGGTATGTAATTCTATAGCTAATCAATAAAGGGAAAGAAAAAAATGCGATATTGGTATTTCGGTGATTAATGGTGACCATCGGCAGGGAGAAATGTGAGAAGAGGGTTGACCAAGGGAGGAGATCAGTGAAGGAGCACATTCTGTTCTCAAGTAGGTGTACACGACGGTGGGAGGATAGAACCAGTTCGTGTGTGAGAAGACAGAGCGGTTTGAGATAAGAGGCATTCACTATGAAACCCATTGAATTTCATAGTATTTAAAGTCTTTGAAACTTCGATACCAAACCAATAATTCTATATAAGCATGAGATTAATGCGCGGATGGAAATTTTCCCTTCAAAACATCACGTGCATTGAATCCCCCGACGCATTCTGGTTTCGAATTACTTTGCATACACATGAACTCATTTCTTTCACATATAAGGCGGAAGACACGAACCCTTGGACGCAGGGTCCTGGAAACTACATTCAATCCCCTTCCTCCTTGAACGTTGTTTTTCCCATTCGCATTTTGTGCGGCCAGTATCCTCTGACCCATTTCATCCCTCGTCCTGCGTCTTTTGCCATTCTTCCACCTTCCTCTGCTCTTCCGATTCCACGAGAATTCTTTCCGTTCTCCTTCCTATCATCTCTCTCTCCATTTCTCATACCCTCCTCATATCCTCCTATTAAATCCACTCTAGTCCTCCGTCTACTCCCCTCTCCACAGTTTTTTCCCCGACTTTAGATCCATAAAAACCAAGGAATCCTCCCGTCTCCCCCACGAAACACCCTCCGCAGAGACGAAGCGACGGACCCTTACCTTTCCCTTCCCCAACCTTCATCTACATCTACATCTACATCTACTTAATACCCCGCAAGCCGCCGCAAGGGCGTGTGGCGGGGGGTGCTAGGACACCACCCGTAATTTAGAAAAGAAAAAGAAAAAAAAAACCGCATGCAATAACCACAAAATCATTTATAAAAAAAAACATGGCATACATTCATGCATGAACACTTACACCCCACACACATGCAAACACTCAAACTACCAACTAACATACACATGCACCTGAAAGTATACCTAACTTCACTATAGTGTTTAATTTTGTTCCGACTTGTAAATTCAACGTTTTTAATATTTCTAAAGTGACTTCGGTTTCTTGCTATTATGATTTCTGATTGTTCGGGGAAAGAATGAGTATTTGTACCTATCTGTCTTGGAATCTATCTCCCTTAGTTTATCTTTGTGGTCTGATCTACCTAAGTAGTGTGGGGCCAGCCTTCAACCTTCCTTCAAGACAATCCCCTATCACTACATCCTAGGTATCCTATTGTCGAGATAGAGACGGAGGGGGACCGTGAAAGGGTGAGTGTGGAGGGGGGTAGGCGGGGTGGAAGACAGGGATGAAGATGTGGAGATAGCTCCTTCGCACTCCATTCCAAGAAAAAGTTCCAGTGTGCCACCGTGCTCGATCCGTTCCACAGGTGAGGGAGGCTCCAATACGAGCCACTCCTTGCGAACCACACTACTCCCTCACCCAACATCCCCACTCGCATCCGCCATATCTGTCCCCCTCGCCATTTCACGTTCTCTCCTCCTCCTCTCCCTACTTATTGAATTCTCACGGCAGTCATTGATCCCAGGCAGTCTCACCCCCTATTACGCCCGACCCCGCGCAAATGTCTCGCTCTCCCCGCAACATCCATCTTACAGTCTCGACTTGGGAGAAGCAGGGAACCCTGGGGTGGGAGAGCAAAGATAATCCACCTCTCTCGCTCCTTCCATCCACGAGGAGGACTCGAACGCTACGCAAACTTACGGGGCACGGCATTATAAAGTTTCCATACTTTGTAAACTCTCTCGAAGATCGTAGTAAATAATAAAAAAAATGAAAAAGTAAAGGTTTGCATTTTCCAGTGGAAGCACGGCCACCTCCTTTACAAGAACTTGAAATGATCGATGTAATAGGGTGACTGAGCGTAAAACTCAGCACTTCTGATTTCGCAGAATTGGTGCGTCATTCCTTTCTCCCTGTCCTCCATATAGTGCAAGAGAAGATATATATATATATATATACAGGGGTTCCAAACTCCGCTGATTTCACTGAAAAGTCAGTGTGGTAGGCATGGGATAAGAGTACATGTAAAAAAACAAAGGTTATTCGGTTTTCCAGAAAGAGATTAGGCTAAGTAAAATATTAGAATAGAATGGCAAAAACTAGAGTAAGTGGAACCGTTTACTTATGTGGAAAGTGTTTTTGACCAAAATGGCGAAAGTACCGGGACATAAGATGAAGGGTTGCATTAGACGAAGAAGCTTTCACAAGGAGGAGAGAATTGATGGCATGGACGTTGATTAAGGATTTTAAGAAATGGCTCGTTAAAACTATACGGCGCGGAAACATGGTCATTGAAGTTGGATGATAGACGTAGATTGGAGGCTTTTTAAATGTGGATGTAAAGGAGGATGGAGAAGGTGAAGTAGACAGAAAGTAAAACAAAGTAGGGAGTGCATGGTGGGGGAGGAGAGAGTATTGTTGGAAGAAATCCAAAGGAGGTAGGAAAGATGAATTTACAGCTTTTTGATTGGCAATGGTTTGTTGATGACTGCGGTAGAAGGGGAGAATGTTTGGCAAGTGAGGGAGGGACAGAAATACGAAAGGGATATTGGACAAATTGAAGGGAAGAACTAAGTATGCAGAATTGATGGAATAGGGGCCTACCGTAGTGTAGGATGTTGGGTTGTGTTTTGTTGAGTGAAGCAAGGGAATCGTCTCTGCACCGTTTGGTAGCTTGTGCCCATCCAAAACCTAAGTTAACCGGTAGATTACCGATATTAATATAACCTCAGTGTAGAGCGTGAGAACGCCCCTTGATCGAGGGCTTAAATCCGACGAGAAGGAAAGCATAATAAAACATAATGTCGATGCGGGGTTCGGAAGTCTTTGTCACAATGATTCCGATAGATAATGGCGATGACTCGTCCCTGAGCCGGGAATGGGCAGAACGCTTCCGTTTCTGCGGGCTTTTAAGGGCATGCCGATGGTTGGAGGAATGGGTTTACTCGTCCGCTCCTCCTCCTCAACTAAGTAAGCAAGCAAACACCCACCCTCCTCCGAAGTCTTCCCCAAGCCCGAGATCACCTTCCCTAATTTCACTTATCCATCACTATGCCTCATCTCCCCCCGCTGCCGAGCGGCCACACAATAACCACCTTCCAACTCTCCCCCTTCCCAAGTCCCTTCCAATGCCTTCCACCTCCCATTGGAGCATTCACTACAATGATCTCTTCCCTCGCTCCGCCCAACCACAAATATTCATGCGATGCATTCACGGCGAGGATTTAAGGGATTAATTATTGTGTGGCCCGCGTTGCGACTGCTTGGTTAGTCCCATTTTTTTCTCCATGCATCATTGCCTCCGTATGCGGACTTTCTGAACTCGTTTTTCACCTATCATTCAGAAAGTACTATCTTCGCGGCTGCAATAATCATTAATATTTTTTCTTAATACTCATTATTTATTAAACTTTTGGATCTATATCATATTACGCGTTATATAATTATATGTGTGTGTGTTTGTATGTGCACACAAATTTACACTCACATTTCTATACACACACGTAAAAATATCAAGTGAATATATTTACGATATTCGTACGATCCGAAACGTGCCGACGGCACAAGATACAAAAAGCACAACAAGTATCTTCATTTAATTTTTAAATATTCCGTTGGAAAAATGATTTTTTTTAAAGGAAGAAAATTCAGGAAAAATGAGCGTCTCTTTTTTCCTGTTTGGTGTCATCGGTGTCATGGTGTCATTTTACTTATGCACACATCCACCCAATAATTTTGAAATAGAATATTTTCCCACGGTGATGCTCATCGCACACGATAAGAGATAAGATATACTTTTATTCACGACTTTTTTAGATGGACGGAATAAATGTATATATTTGGAAAAAATCTTCTTCTAAATTGAGGAATTTACCTAAAAAACTAGAATGAAGCTACAAAAAAGTTATGATTCACTCAGACGTGTCTCTAGTTTGGAGAAACTTCCCGAGTTTATATCGTCGGTGAGATGGCACCATTTGTAATTTTGCAGAAAACGTAAATAGACTATTCTCCGACGATACAGGAAGCTCTATTAACGGGCAAAGGTCAAAACAAAAGTTAATACATTTTGTTAGGCAACGCTTAAGTGAAAGGGACAATTATGGTGAAGGTTTTCTTCAAGATTTGCCTCTCAAGGGATATAAATTTCGGCTTTTGCCTATAGTTTGTACCACTTGGGAAACTGTGGGTGGCAAAAGTTGAAAACGGAGAGAGAGACGATGAAATTAAATTTTAAGAGTGAACTAACTCGTTGTGTGACATGGGCACAGAGCTATCAGGCGATATACTCTAAGGGCAACTAAAATTTCGTCACCGTTCTCTTACTTCACTTTTTTTAATATTCACAGAAATTGTACGCACTCAAATGGGGAATGGCGAGAAGAATTCTATACTTGACTTAAAAATGGAATGAATTCAAAACTTGACTTAATGGTGCAGAAAATAGCGTTGAGGTTTTTGGGTGATTCATTTCACGAGTTGATGTACGTAGGCTAACCATAATAGCTGCTTGAAGCCTGAGTATCATAATGGCCTAGTAAGGAATGGTCCACCCCTTCCATTAAGAGGGTTGAACGCGTCGATGTTTCGCTGCCCATAAATTGGACGCTTGTCGAAAGTTTGGATTTGAGAAGTTTAAGGGCCTATTTGTTTTTTAAAACTCCATCAACGATGACAATAAAAAAGCAACAAACGAGCGTCTCGTTCTGATGGAACAAGAAAAAACTCGGTGTAAAAAGGCCTTTCTTTGCTTTCATAAGTTTTATAACATAAAATAATAACGAGAGAATAAAAGCTAGTGCTTAAGGTACTGACATAAGACGAAAGTCTTTCTTGGACATGAAGAATGCTAAGTAGAAAAAAGGGTGAATTTGGGAAAAGTGTTGAAAACTGGAAATTATCAATTTACTTTGAAAATCAATCAGCATTCTCGCTAATTTTTCTTTATATATTTCAAATTTGAATGATTTAAAATAATTCAATACAGTTTTCACCGGCAGTAAAACTATGACAACGTGCAACGGTATCCAAGGGAGAAGATGTTTTGTACCAATAACGTCCTTTTGCATTCGATGCCACTCTTACAATTGTTCTTAAAATCAAAGCTTTATCAAATACAATTTTCACGTTTCATGCTACACTACATTCTTTATGCAAAGGTTTTATTCATCCGCTGACCCTGATCGTCAGAACAAAAAATTGATAATCATATATGTGCCCAAAATCATAACGAGAAAAATTAATTTTTCTAAGGTCTGAGAATTAGTGTTAAAACGTATCCACAGTGTTTAACTCAATTGACCCAGTCAAAAAATGAAAAAAACGCACATGGATACATGCTCGCACGTTAATAATATCTTACGAGAAGATCCCACATAATGCTTTCGGAAATTTTTTTTTTCTTTTCGTACACCGAGACCCAAATAGAAGGTATAGAGCTTTTCCCTTTCTTCTTTTGATAGCTGTTCCCTCTATTTCTCGGTGGAAATAAAAAAATATTTAGCGATCATCCCTTCACGTTCCTCAGTCCCGCTTCCCCTAGTTCCGTATTCGCCTTAATCTAAGGACCGAGCCCCGTTTTCAATAGTATCGGCGGAAATGGGGGCGATTTCACGATCCAGGGTCGACGCAGAGGGATTACGCCCTTGGAAATTTTTTGACGACTTGCCAAATGTTTTTGCAACCTGAGAAAACGAGAGAGTCGTTTAGATAAATACGCTTGAAGGAATGGCAAAATAACACAAGTGCCATGTGCAAGAATTTAATGCTCAAATGTATGTCATTGATTAATATGAGCGAGTACTTCTATGAACATTTCCTATGAGTGGGATTTTCGGGCGGGAATACCTTGCCGCCGTTCTCGGGAACTTTTTTTCTTTTTCCCGTTCCCGAATCCCGAGAAAAGTTGGTCGGAAAATCGGAAAAATCGAATTCTTGAACTTAAATGGCATCTCTTAGAAATTTTTCCTATGTGTAGTAATCTAAAGTTACAATATTACACTCCACCAGACATGCATGCGCGACACCAAAATCAGATGTCACATGACCCGCTAATTTTAGTCCTTGTTAATCGAGCACATTTGATCTTTTGAGAACAGAAAACAGTTTGTATTAACACAGAGAAATATATATTTTCACAGCACAGGATTTGACTACAAAGTGATCTTTCGATTAACTACCTTAGATTTCCTTATTTCACCTTGAGATGGCTTTACCTGTTATTTTTTTATAATTTCCACATTTATCTACTCAAGATTTGCGTTGACCTATTACGTATAGGAGTGTCTAGAAACCTCCGAAAGACTTCGCTGGGGCCCGAAACCCGATTGCACCTCCTTCTCTGTTTCTGTTTTCAACATTTACTGTTACAGTCATTATTACAGATTATAAACGAAAATTAAATAAAAAAATTTTTATTTCGGGAATTCTCGGGAAATACGATTTCCCATTCTCGATTCCCGAAGGTTACAAAATGTCGGAAATTTGGAAACCCTATCTAAGAGTGCACATGGAATTCTAAAAGAGTCATGAGTAACCTGAGCACCATGTGATAACTAGGTTAAAATTTCAGGGTTATAAGGACGAATTTCCCTTTAGAGAATAGCTTTGGATTTACATTTACCTCGAACCATAGTAAAGAAGCGCAATCGATTTATTTATAATACTGAAATAAATGTCTTTCATAAAACATTTACAACTGTTTGACACATACAAATAGTCAATCCATTGAAACAATTTTCCATTAGTTATTGTATGTAAGCTAATAGTCTAATATAACCTTTGAAGTAAACATGAAACTTCAATGATAACAATGCTTACTCCATCTACCGAAATGCAGAAGTTCTATTACCTTCACTGCACTACCATAATAATTAGTGGATCCCATGCTTCGGAAAAGAAAATGTTTCTCACGGGAGTCCTAGAGACACAAGTACTCAATTATACTGAACCGACTCTACTGCTTGATGAAGATATGAGAGTTTACGCCGGACGGAATGATTCCGGACTCCGGCACACCTAAACATACCGAACAGTTGAATAATAAATAAATAAAATCATAATTGCTTGAATAATATTTTTTTCGTTAGAAAAAAAAGACTAGTTCATTAGGCGTGTAGTTAAAAACATAGCCATCTCATACGTGTTGTATAAGAGTGACAAAAGGTAAAGAAAATTTAAGAGAGAATATTGGTGAATACAGGAAATAGTATGTCATTCTAATAATCGCATCAAATAAATTCATCAGTATTAATAAAAGGAAAAAAAATAATTGGATCGGTACCTACTTAATAAAAAGAAAGCGCGCTTTCCAACATATATTTTGAATAAATGAGGAAGGCGGCCGGAGAATGGATAGGTTGAGAGCGCGAGGGAAGCTACGAAGGGATGGGTGAAGAGAAGGAAAGGAGAAATGAGGCCTTATCGGAGAACACACTCCATTGTGGGACAATTCCAAAAATAAAAGCCAGGGTCTAGATTGTGCTGAGTGCACCGGATTTTCTCTCGCTCCCTCCGAAACCGGTGGCCGACTGGTTCGGCGTAATATGTTATCTCACGAGAGGCGAGGGGGGGCTCGAGGGAGGGAGAAGAGAGAGAGAGAGGGAGGGTTTAGCGAGGGTGAAGGTTGAAAGAGGCTCGTATTGTTTGGGGGGACGGACGCGGAAAGGATCGAAGTTTTGGTTTTTGGGGGAGGGGAGGTAGAGGATGTGTGGATGTCGGTAAGCGGTGGGAAGTGGCGCCGGGGACGGGGCAAGTGCTTTTGGAATTGGTACACCACATGAGGCTCGTGACGACTGGCTGCCTAGAATGTCCAAGAGCAGGTAGATCCGTGCGCATAATACCCACTCGGCCTAGCGAGGAACACTGATTTTGGAAAAGAATATTACGAGAAATCTTTATTCCCACGAGGCTGACAGTCACGCGAAAGACATGCAAACACCAACACACTCAGACTCATGCGCTGATGCAGTACATGCAATATCCACTGTAAAATGATCCAGTAGCCTTGCGAATTCATGGCGACACATTCAATCTTACAATTGTACCCGAATGTTCTTTCAGAGGTAAATCTGATGTAGGACCTTGAGAATGGTGTTCTCTCAACTTTACAAACTGCTACATTATGCCATATCCAACCAATAAAGTGTATTTGTGAAAAATAACGGTCTTTACCAAACATTGGTACTTTTTCATTTCACCCAATGGAACAGTAGACGTAACGTAAACGTGCTCACTGTATTCACTGCGGCTAGGAGTTTGTAAATTCCTATAAGTATAGTCATTACAGTATTAAAAAGATCTTTTCACTGGGTTGAGACTCGATATGGCCAATGTTTATCAACGTTAATGGCATCTTATTCAATCCCTTTTGAAAAATAAACCCAAGGACGAGGCAACGAAAAGAGACGTTGAGATCGATAGAAAGTCTCAATCTACGTAATTCACACGTACACCTCTCTTCCAAAACTACAACTTTAGTATCCAACAAGCATATACATACATGAATAATAAGGACCTGAATGTGACAGAATTCATTCTTGTGAGGCATTCCTGCTTAATTTTTTTTGCGAGCGCTCTCTTACGACGTCTCCTTGATATACATACTATATTCCCACTTTTATAGTCGGCGCACAGCTCAGGAATTCACAGCCGTGCCATCACTCATATTTTCTCGCGGGTGGGTATTTTATCCTGGGACAAGGAATTTAGAAACGCGCGTGGAAACGAACTTAACGCCGGCGACGGGTCGCACCACCCAGAAATCATTCTTTGTTTTGGGCACTTGCGAGCGCTCAAATATCCTACAACACATGGCCAACATTCGCACCTCCCCCGACCACCCACACTTCACGTTTTCATCCTCGTCCGCCGCCGACACACTGAACTCACTTTGTCCGAAGCCTTCAACGCGTTTATCCAACAAACGTATATCCACCCACGCTGCCCGAATACGCTCCCCTCCCCCGCAGACCATTTCCCCGTCCCCCTCTCTCAACGATCCTTCCTTCCTCTCCGTTCGGAACCACCCGCCCACGCATCGCCTCTCCAAACACATCCTCCTCTCAACACCCCCACCATCATTTCCCCGCTTGCGTGCACGACCCGAACCGCCCTCCTTGCCCCGCGCACCCCCCTTCCAAACCCGCCTACCGTCACGGAGTGGGCGGAAGTGGATATGGAATTTAGTCGAGAGAAGGATGGGTGGGTAAGGGAGGGACGGGAATCCAGTCAGCGGCGTTGGCGGATGGCTGGGCTGGAGGAAGCTCGGGGGGGGGGAGAAGTCAGGGGGAGAGTATACCCGATGCGTGGATGCACTGGTGACGGACGACCCGCGAATAAAACTTCCAATTTTAATTCCCTCCATCTTCCCTCCATAGTCCCTTCCTCCACTCACTCCTTTCTATTCCCCTCCCTCAATTCATCCACCCTTATTGAATTACTTTTCGGCCCTGCCTGCTTTTCGCCGCTCGCATTTCCATCCGATTTAATTAGACGTTGACGTTAAATGTTATACTCTACAAGTGAGGCACTTGCATTTTATCCGTTCTCGCCGTTTCTACCGCCTGATTACCCGTCACCTTCACTCCGTCACCACCCACGCATTCGTGCACATTTTCACGTCGAGTACGAATTCCTTCGTTCTTCTCTCCGAGTGGACGAGATACGTTCATTACAATGTTATCCGTGTGGGTGGTTTTTGGGGAGGGTGTAGCGGGAAAGTTTCGTTCTTATGTGAGTCCAATTACAATGCTTTCACAGCTATTGTGGTCAGAGAGAGAGAGAGACGGATGTGAATTACCTTGAGGAATGCGGATATCTGCTGATAACCAATTTGAAAGTATTTGATGGAAAAATTTTATGCCGAAATTTCGACGCTATTAACATTCCCTAAGTCCCCTGAGAATACTTTCAACCATTGATTTATTTGTACCTTTTTTTTTGAGGTTTCACTTCCATAGTCGTTCATTTTGATCTGTTCCACGCCCTTGTGTTTTCATTGCTTGTTATCTCAATAAAGAAACGTCTATTTTTAATAAAGATTGGTATCGGGAAATCTATCAGCACGGTCTAAATCTAATTAATTAGTTAGGGGCCAAAACCAAGTCAAGGACAAGTAGTTGTACTGAAATTTTTCATAATTTTATCTTTGCTAACTAACCAAAAATAAATATTTTTAAACCTTTTATTTCATTGGGTCCCCATTTCTCCAACTATTTCCTATAACGTCTTTACTGTTTATTAAAGATACGACCACATTTTTAGTTTGAGATGATTGTTTATTTTGATGACATTATTCCTGGGCAGAAAAATGAAAGCTTGGCATAAAATAGAAATGATACATTCCACAAAATGTTGTATTTTATAAAATATCAACATTTACTTCCTTGTCCATAATGCGGTTTTCTATGAAGTTTGAAAAATAAAATTCGCATAATGTATCATTCCTTCAGAAAGTTATTCGATGATTGCAGCAACTTTTACTCGTTATTTTTGCCAATGGATGAGTCGATAATTTTAAGAATTGAAACATAGCGTTCGTTTTTTGTATTAAAAAGTTTTCCGATCGATCCATGAAACAGTAATATCATTGCATCAATCACAATTTTAAGAGATAAAAGTAATATTTACACGCACATTTAAATGCAACAAGGGGATCGGGATGGAGGCTAACGTACTGGCTTCCCAAACAGAGGGTCCGGATTCGAATCCTGAAGGCTGCAGACCTTTTTCAATGGTATCCTGAGTTGCTTTGTGGGGAGCACTTTGAGTGAGTACGACGTCCGTCGGATGGGACGTTGAGCTGTGAACCCCTTGGCTCCTTTCGCTAAGAGTAGGCTAATGCCGACGCCCCGTTTCTTTCTACCGTTCCTCCTTTCCCATTCTCCATAATGACCTTGGCTGTCGGCCGCCTCCCCTAAAACTACTACGTCTACTTAAATGCTTCAAATAAATTCTTTCCATAATATGCTGCAGGCAAGAGACCGCACATATAAACTAAACTGAATTACTGAGACGCCGAATGATACGAGGCCACATCGCTTCATGTGTTGTAGGGATAAAGTTAATCTCGAATGTAAGAAGAATATTATGTGCATATTTTGCGCAATAAAGGTTTGGTGAAAAATGCATAGTATTTTACTTTTATTGGAAAAAGAAGTTTCCCCGTAGTTAAGCCTGTTATCATCATTTTAACGAGTTTTTTATCTTCAAAGATTCGAATATTCATAAATTAACTGTTATACGATTCCTTATCTTCGTATGAGCATGCGTAGAATGCTATTCCTTGAAATGAATGTAATTGTGAATTCGCTGTGGAAGCATTGTGGAAAATCATGACATTACTAAAGGAAACATATAGTTCACAATCACTCAAACACGATTAATCGTAACGATTGGGAACTCATCTAAATTCGTAATTTTTACGTAGTTCAAAAACTACGGAAAAGATTGAGTTTTCCCAGGGGATCAAACTGCAGCCATTAAATGATACTAAAGAGACGTCACTAGCTCAAAACTGCTTTTGGTCCATACAGGCCTCGATCGTACTGTTCAGTCCGGCTAACTTGAAATGACCGCTGGGCCATATTTTCCGGCAGACAGACAGTTGCACTGGTATTGCACGTGGATTGATCCATTCATAGCACGTAGCACGTGGCGTTTCACCTAGCCACCAGACTAGGGCAGTGAAAATGTAGATGATGCGCGGATTGAATGTTTGGGGCAGCATGCAATGAATGTTCTTCGCCGTAACTCTAGGACGCAATTTTTCTCCTCTTTTCTCTCGTTCATTCATTCCCTTTCTACTTTTTTGTCGCTGTTTCATTCTTCACCACATTTACAGTAATACAGACAGCTCTAGCCCAAGTGCTTCCATTTCTGATATAAAAAAGTAATTTCACGGGAGCATGTCGAATTTAGGATTGTAATTGGCAGAACATTTTCTCAGTGGAGACATTTAGAAAATATAGAGCTAGTAGGTATAATACCTTTTCACTTCCTCAAAACTTGACTGTAAAAAAATGAATGAACTAAATAAAATATAAAATTATCTGAAAAGTGAACTATCGATGGTTTCACCGAAAATTGAAACGAGGAAAATTCTATTTCAATACGCATTGTACATACAAGGTGAACTATGGAAAAGGGATCATAAGGTCGAGCAACGACCGGAAAATATCACATCAAACTCTTCTCAACTTGATATGAAAACGGGGATCGAGATGGTGCGGGGGCTAACGTACTGGCTTCCCACCCTGAGGGCGCGGGTTCAAATCCCGGCGGTGTTGAATATTTTTCAGAGGTATCTCGATCCCTACTTGAGGTGCTTTGTGGAGGGCACTTTGAGTGAGTACGGCGTCCGTCGGATGGGACGTTAAGCTGCGGACCCCTTGGCGCCTTTCGTAAAGAGTAGGCTAATGCCGACGCCGGGTTTCTCTCCACCCTTCATCCTTTCCTGTCCATCCCCTATGGCGCAAATGACCTTAGCTGTCGGTCGCCTCCCCTAAAAACTACTACTTGATATGAAAACGTTTCCATTTGAAGGGCACTCTACATCCCAACTAAAATGCAAAGGAGGCCTCAGGATATGGGATAAATTTATTTTTCACGGACATTGATTGAAATAACCATAGAGAAATTGAGTAATTTATTGCGAATAACTTTGCGTAGATTTATATTTGCTTTTAACTTTTTTTTTAATTTCATGGGTTTTCAGAGAAGAGATTGATGATAATAATAGGCCATCGAAGTCAGATGAAGTCCATTCATTTGATTTTGCTACTTCGTAGAAGAGTCACTGCTAAGTATTGGTTTCCAGGAGGTGATATCTAATCAACAATTTGTAATCAATCAATAGTTATGGCACAGTTAAACCAAAACGGGTGACACGCTTTCTCCATTAATCGAAAACAATTATTTCCCAGGCAATTATTTTCATTGCTTTGATGTTAATTAATTATAAATTAATATCTATGTTTTCATACTCCTCTATCGTACGGAATGCGCCAGCAGAATAATAAATTGGAAATAACCTCATTGATTATGGAAAATAAAAATCCGTTATTTCAACTGAACTTCATTGACGCCGATTTTGCACGTTTAAAAACGCTCTAAACGCGCAGGCCGGGAATGAAAAATCTGGCTCATAAATATTCGAGCTTAAGATTTTAATTTAACAATGAGATGAAACGATTTACTACATTAACACTACGACCACGTTCATTTATAAATATGCCATGATAAATATTTTTGTACCTGCATCGCGTTGAAAGTAATCGTCACAGGTAGTAAAAAGAATCCGACAAGAAGCTCTGAGAAAAGTTATCACGAATCTGTATAGTGAGTCGCGGTAGTCCAGGGATAGTTAGACTACTGACTAGAGGGCCCGGATTCCCGGGCAAGCCTCTATGGGCATATTCAGCTCTACCCAAGCTATGCGACTTTTCGGGTACCAGCTCTTCCTGCCATAACCGGCCCAGGGAAAAGAACTGGCCCCCCTACCCTGATGTATGAATATCACACTCCGTCGGGCTTAGTACTGGGTGGGCTCTAACATCACCTACCTAACCGACCTTCGGGTTGATTCTACATCTATACTCAATACCTCGCAAGCCGCCGCAAGGGCGTGTGGCGAGGGGTGTTATGGCACAACCCGACATAAAAAAACCGCATGCGAAAGCAACAAAACATGGTATTCATTCATGGAAAAACCCTTACAACCCACACACCTGCAAACACTCAAACTACTAACTAACATACACATGCACCTAAAAATATACCTGATATCTTTGCAATGTTTAATTTTTTTCCGACTTGTAAATTCAAAGTTTTTAATGTTCCTATAATTACTTATGTTTCTTTATTTTATGATTCCTGATTGTTCGCGGAAAGAAGGAGAATTTGTATTTATCTGTACTGGAATCTACTTACTATCAACAGATCTCCTAACATTACTGACAATAATATGTTCTAATATTTTATAAGAGACCCATGTTAAGGAAATGGGTTGGCAGTTGGTTTGTTTATCCCTATCGCCACCTTTATAGATGGGATATATATGGGCTAGCTTCCAGTCGCAGGGTACTCAGCCTTCTTCTATCGATTTTAGAAAAACAATTTCTAAAAATGGGGCAATGTCTTTAGTGAATTCCTTTATTGATTACTGTGTTCATGGTTATATAAATATATATATATATATATATATATATATATATATATATTTATATATATATATATATATATATATATATATATGCATGGATAAAAATATAAGTAAAAGGAATAGGAACACATGAAAAACGTAAGAATTGTGGGGAAGGTCGAAGCGAGAGCAGATCGCAAAGGTAAAAACGTTTTCTTGACCGGGACTTTAACGACGGATCTTTCAACTTGCCAGGTCCATGCTCTTAGCTACTTGAGCTCTATCGAGAAATCGTAAATTACCCTGCATATGTCGGAGGGTTTATGAAACCAACTGCCCCAATTCCTTGACTAGGAGATGGCGTTAGGGATCTAGTTCACCCAGCATAGGGGAAATGGAGAAGGACAGAAGAAGAAAGAATAGTAGGGCAAACGATCATTAACATTAAGGATCCGAAGATTAATGTTCTTAGGTACGGTGTATCATACGTGTACTAATCACAAATTCACTAGAGAACTCTACAATTCCTTTCCCTGTGCTGTCCACGGCTTTCCATGAAACTCTAGCAACCAGGAAAGTCACCGCATGGATTTCGATAGGGTTTGGGGGAGTACAGAGGAGTCACCCCTTAGTGAATTAGGAATCAACCGCTTTGAATCTGAATGCCATAACCACTAAGCGATATGCATATATCTCTTTAATAGTGTACTCTCAGGACATGTTTTGCACTGGGCACACACTTACACCAAACACTGCCACATTTATAAGCTTCGCAACTACAATAATTTTAGTTTCATTTCTGCATTTATTCTAACTCTCCATTCCGACCAACATTTTAATCTTTTTCCTCCTCATACCTTGCGTACAGAACGTTCTCCCCTCTAACATAGTCTTCGACATTCCATCGCTGATCTAAATGCTCTGCATCAACCATCCCTGCTCCATTTAAATTTTTCCCAACAACCCTCTCTCCACGCTCACATCCCTAGTTTCGGAGCGGTCGGAGCCGGGGTCGGCTGACCTGACGATACACTGGGTTTTCCTTTGGCCCTTGAAAACTCGTGTGCCTCGCTCGGCGGACATTTCCCTCTTGGCTTGATGTATTAATGAAATCTATTGTGCCACTTAGATGGACTTGATGATAACATTCGAGGGGGTATGAAACAGGCGAGACCCGCAAGTCTCGAGAATGCTACAGGCATCACCACTGAGATGGAGGTTATCATTTTGCGGAGTCGCGTACTAGAAATGCGGTAGCGCCGGTGAGTCTCACTATAAGACCTCGAGCAGTCGGCATGTGGAGCCGAGGAAGCACTCGTGTAGAAAAAGCGGAGTGAGCATCGAGACAGAATGCCGAAGCAAAGAAAGAGGCGCTGTGTTGAATGGTGACGCCCAGAGCCCCGCTGGTGTGCCGTCGCCGTGCTGGATGAGCGGCGAAGGGGGACACCTGACAGTAGAATTGCCTCGCTCTTTCTTACCAGGAAATGTTTTGGTTTACATTAATTGTTTTTAGTTCCCTGAAAGCCACCGCTAGGGTATGTGGCAGGGGCTGACTACACATCAGACTATCCTTGACTCAAAACGAAGAGCGAACGCGGAGGTGGTAATCTCCTCGATCCGTAACGAGAAAAGAAGAGGTGTAGTGAAGAGCATCGACGTAACCGATTCTCTGCCTTTTCGTTCGCGCGATTCTACATCAGCGTTGAAGGGCGTCCGAAGAGGCGCTAGAATGGAATTGTGGGCGATATGCTCCGATTGGGTGTCCCTGGTGAGCGAGGATGCGTTTCGGGGATTCCCATTGACACGCGGGAGCGGTTATTTTCTTTGATGTCGGAAGGGGTCTGGAACGGCACCGATAATTCGGGGCCATTCATGCGGGATAATTTGACACTTGTGAAGGCGAATAAGGAGCCACCATGGATTCTTGGGCTGGGTGGGAAGCGGTGCTTCGTATCGGAGACGATTTCTTGCAAGAAGTGCTCATTGTCCCACATATAGTAACCAAGGGTTGGCGTAGATTTTCTGCGGCGACATCAATGTGATGTGACCTTTTCCCCAGAATTTCGTTTTCAAGAAAAGGCGTCCCTTTCTTGTCAGGTGAGGAAAAAAATGATTTCTGTAACGCTGTGAATTTTAAATAGAATATATAGTAGCTAGTATTTCTTATTTTTCACGAAAAATAAGTTGAGTGTCTAATGAGCACGGATGCGGAGTGTAAGGGAAAATAGGGATAATAGAGCGGAATTCAAAAATTTTAAAGCAGTTAGGCGTGTTTTTTGCACGCATTTTCGATAAAGTGCATGGTTCCGCGGTGGCTATGCTTTTCCATAATGCATCGGCAGAAACTGTGACTGTTGATGAAGACACAAAAGTGGTCATGCTTTCGGAGAGTGTTGAGGAAGAGAAGGTACGCAAAAATCCAGTTTTTTAGTTTACATACTGTTCACTTACCCACTGCATTCTTGATTTTTGATTTGGACGGCGCGCCTCAACTAGTGATTTAGAAAAGGAGGAACTTAAAATGGTGTTTTTGCATTTTTAGTGTCCTACAAGACACCGTCAGGGTGTGTGGCAGGGGGTGAATACACACCAGACTGATTTTGACACGAATATTTTTTTACCCCTATCGCGTCCGGAGGGCCTTATTCTGATCCCTTAATGTTCGTGGAAAAATGCCATCTTAAATCTTTCTGTTCTACCTATGCACACACTGGAGAAAGTGAGACGCAGGATAGTATAGATGATGATGGATGATGCATCTCCTCCGAGTTCATCGAATGCGCTTGTAACAAAGGTTGGATCGACGCGATTTTTTGTAGATTATAGGCGTCATCCTTCTGTGATATTTAAAGAAGCTCCCTCGCATGGACGACGTTCTCGATCGGACGCCACATCTTTCCCCGCATTAGATATAGCGTCTATTGTAGGGTGAGGTCGGGGAAAATGACCGGGAAAAGACAGTCTTTATCAGAAGTGACGGGCTCTACCAATTTAAAAGTGCTGCATTTCGGCATGTACAACGGACCCAGAGATGAATGGACCTAATGATTGCGAATGTACAATGGAAGTTTTGTTCGGTGTACCTACATGACGTAATTATTTTTGAAGGGATATTTTACAGAGCACTGAGAAAGGTCAATAGATATGCTTGTACAACTGAGATAGGCAGGAATTAAAGTGAAAACGGTGAAGTGCCAAATAATGGGACCTAATGTGAAATTCTCATTATCCAAGAGCGCCTTTGGGCCATTACCCGACCGTTAACCTGATGGAAAGAATTGCCATGGATATATCGGGGCCACTTTCCCAAAAAAAGGCCAAAAATAAATACATAGTGATGGTCGGTGATGAGTTCACCAAGTGGACGGAGGCGTACACCATGTGTAACCAATATGCGGAAACAGTGGCGGGCTTAAGGGCTTTATGTGTGGATGATGAGCTCCTCGGGAAATCCACGCGTACCAGGGGCGTCAATTTGAATCCTATCTGTTCCAGGAGATGTGCACATTAAAAATTGTGGTGAAAGTATGAACTTAATTCTACCAATCTCAATCTGATTGTCATGCGGGGGGATTTACCAGAACGTTATTAGGAATACTGAGCCAATGAGCGGAATTTAGTACGATTGGGAACAAATTTGTATTCCTTCACAATCGCTTATCGTCCGGCCACAGGATTTACAACCTGATGCTTGGGTGAGAAGTGCACCTTCCGATTGAGTTGGAGTGGAGTGTCCCTGATGTGCAAGCGGAGCAAGGGTAGCAAAGAACCACATGAGAAGCCTACGTGAGGGACTCGAAAAAGCGTATTCCATTGAAAGGGAGATGCTAGCGTCGGCTCAACTCCCGCAAAAGGAGCATTGCGACCGTCGCGTCGGTGTCATGGCACCCGCTTGCGGCAGGGAAGAAGCTGATGCTCCTAAAATTTGCCAAAAATAGGGCAAATTCCGATAATTTCATCGCCCTTGGGTTTGTCCCATCCTAATCACAAGAAAGCTGTCCTACGTCAATTATATGAGGGTAGGCTAAAAAGTAATGGACACATGCTTATAGAGCGCAAAATAGAAAAACAAATAGATCGGTCGGGCGAAAAGTAAATTAAAGTAAAATTCTTAATTTCAAAATCATATATTTATTTTTCAACATAGTCATCGTTAAGGCTAACACATTTCTCCCAACATGTAAAAATTTTTTTCATTCCATCACTGAAAAACTCTTCCGACTTTTCTCTAATCCAGGACTTGACAGATGCCTTTCCCTCATCATCCGAGGTGTAATGATTACCCTTGAGGTGCTTCTTGAGTTGAGGAAAGAAATTGGGAGAATAAGGAGGTTGTGGAATCGGTTCAAATGCCCGGTTTAGCAGAGCATTTCCAGTTGCGCGCGAGGTGTGTAGACGAGCGTTGTCATGTTGCAAGATTATTGGCACCAGACTGCCTTTAACACGACAAACCTCTTCCTTGAATATTCCAATATGGTTTGCGATACACTTTTGAATGATTCGCCGGTCATTTTGGCTTAAATCTGCGACAGGCTTGCGATGTTTATCGTCTGTGGCAGTGATCGCATGTCCGCTGCGTGCTTCATCAACAATTATGACTTTTGCAGGCTCGCAACCACGAAATTTTACTACCCTTCGATTTACAGTAGACCTATCAACAGCATCGTCACCAAAAAACAGCCTTTAAACGACGATGAAGCTCAGTAGGAGTCACTTTTTTAGCGGTTAAAAATTCGATAACAGCACGCTGTTTAACTCGTGTTGACATAGCACTAGACCACATCTCCATACTTCCGCTTCTCAAAATACACTGGATGAATGTAACGTCCTCAAACCTGCGCATACGTGTTGAGGGGAATGTTACTTCCACATGCCACCAGGAGTGCTTCTGAAGGCTATTTTTTTGTGGTCTACAAGCATGTGTGCATTAGTTTTCAGCATACCCTCGTAAGTTTAGAAAGATTGATAGATAATTCTCGACGTCGCTCGTTGGCGTATTTTAACAACCTTACAAAGTGGGAGGGCAGATGGTGAGGACGGGTTAGGATAGGCAATGGAATGAGCGACCTGGGTCGAGGGAGATCTAAATCGAAGAGGTTAGGCCGGTGACCTCCAGCTAAAATGGCTGCAGAATATTTTCCATTCCTACGTCCCAAGAGCTCCAGCGGCAGAGGACGAGAATTGGAGAAATGAACCCCCTAATCCGAAAACTTGCATTGGTCCCGAGTCCCAAAAAGGTGAGGAGGGCGTCAGATAGATCCCAGGTTGAATACCTAAAGGAGTGGAGGAAACCCGAGATAACTCCTTTTTGTTTGTTTCCCTTATATTTTTTTTCAGAAAACAACCAGGACACCGAGGATACTGCAGGTACCACCCAAGCCTGGGCGGATGCAATCACAAGGGCGCGATGCTTTTAAAGGGATAAGGAGCGTAGCGGTTGCAGCTGTGGTCGACTCGCGTACCTTGCACTGGGTTTGCCCTAGGCTCTTGGGAACCTCTTCCGAAGATCAGAGGGGGGGGACTTTAAGACTTCCGAGAGGCGGTATTTCGGGTATTTCCTCGTTTTCTTTCGTTTCCGTCCACTTTACCTTATATATCATAACTATGGAAATAACTAAGAAATCCCACGCCATGAATGATACCACGGCTAAGGTGACTCTTGCAATACTATTACTACAGATTTAAACAGAATTCTTAAAATCCAAATTTTGATTAAAATAATCAAAATAATTGACTCTATTTAACTGAATAAGGTTCATTATGTTACGGAGTTAAGCAAAGAAGTCATTGGTTCATAGCTAAAAAACTATTGAAAATGGACTGCTCGACTTATTAGCCAAAAAATATGGGGTAAATATAGTTAATTTATCAGATAATCTTTTACCGTAGTATTGTAACCGCATTAGAACGTCGACTTTGGTTTAGGTTGTCGAAACTTAATGCAGTCTACCCTGTGAGCGTCAATTTAAAACGGGAAATTCGAAAAGATTTTATAATTATGGTTACCATTCCCACTCCACTTTCGTTTTGAGGGAGCTTATGCATACATATACCAGCTTAATGGTTATGGTGAGCATCTTCACAATCTTAAATCAATGGCTCTGATCGACACAAATAAAAAAATTTTTCTCGGATATAACGTCTCTTGGAAAACAATATTAAAGTGTTTGTAATTACCTTTAGTTAAAATACATTATAGTATGCACGACCATGGTTTCAAAGCATGATACTCTCACCAGAATATCATGACAATGGGGATATTTTGTCTTGTCACGGTGGTCGCGAAAATTAATCCATTACCATTTTATCTTTAGCAGTGAAATTCCATTACGTTACGACAAGTAATTTTTCATTTCTTGTAACAGAATCAGAGGTGGAAAATATTGCAAATAAATTATTGATTTTTTTATTAGAAGGCATATTAATATTTTGACCGGCGTTACACCAAAGCACAGAAGCTTTTATGAAATTTCCCGGGATAAGTTCTGTAGTGAGAGTAGGGAGATAAAATCAAAGGAAAAAAATATGCACGCCGCAAATTAAAAACAAAACGAACCCTAATTACGCGAAATCTCAGGAATTAGCAATACAGTCCATTAATCCCATAGTATTCCAATTAAGGGACTCTATCGATTTTTTCTCAGAACTTATAATAATTAGTCGCCATAACAAGAATTGGGAGGGTGGAATTTAATACCAAATTATCACTCCTAACACAGCTTTTGGATGCTATTGATTTTTCAGTCTTACGCTTATCCTTCCGTTAATTCCCTCGCGCGGAGGCAAGAGCCTTCACAAAGAGAGACATAAAATTAGCATTCACATTTCTACCAAGGATATGTCACAAAATGTTTGTGAAAAGATTGCCTTAGAGAAATATTTGGTAAGGCATAAACATCTTGAAAAAATAGATGGATAGATATTCGGCCAAGAATCTCTGGAGTCCCAAGGCACTTAGAGTAAATATGTTCAGTGAAAAGATCCACGATGTAAGTAACGTTGTAGGGAACGTAAATGAGTACAATTGAAATGCTGTTTCGCATTGAAGGCTTAAAATTTCTAACGCTATGCTAAGAATGCCAAAGGAAATGGAACAAAAATTATTTAACCCCGAAGAAGTCCAACCCAAAATATCTAAGTGAATGAAAGTCGACATATTTCATCGACTGGCAAGTAAAAAGCCTGCCGGGCGACATTTAGATACTGAATAAGATCTCCGAAGTAAAGAACAAAAGTTATTTGTTGATAATCCTCGATTCAATGTGACAGAAAAACCTTAAACACAGTAATCAATCCGAAAGTTGGTTTCATAGGTGATGGTAGAGGTTACGCAATACTACGCGCTGTGGCGTGTGAAATTCACACGTGAGGGTAGGGAGCTTGTTCCTTTCCCTGCGCCGCCTTTGGTTTCTCAAGAAGTTCTGTTTCCCGAATAATCACACAACTCGGGAGAAGCTGAGGGTGCCCAGATACGTGCCCGGTAATCGAACCCGGGTCCTCTGGTCAGTAGTCCAATGCTCGACTCCTGGACTATTACGCCCCATAGTGTAATATAATCGAATATAATTTATTTTTAATTTATATTTATGCATCTAAAGAGTTGATTCTTTCATATATCCTACAATTTTAATGGTGTGAACGCTCTCACATGAATGTCAAGAACCAAACTAAATATCTGGTAAGCCGTAATTATTTTTTTCATAAAAGTGGCTGGATTTGAACAACCACAGGATCCGATGCAGTTACAGATAATTTTTATACTACATGTTTAGTAGTGATTTTAACATTTGCATCAAAATTGCCTTCATATTTATATGCAAATATATGTACCGAAACATTTACCAACCACATAATCAGGCGGTATTCTGGACTCGCGTCTTCCAGCAGGCAGATAAATACTCCTAAAAACAGACCACTAACTTACTTTAACACTTTATCTACTTTTATCAACCATTAAAAGCCAAAAGAGTATTGAGGACAACATTGCGACAAGGCGAAGCATGTAATTTATACCTAATTTGTGATGTTTTATGCTCCTCTTTGGTTCACATGTTTCGTTTAAGAATGACGGCATAGAGGTGTCACCCTCCGTTTAAAATCTTGTACTCTTCTTTCATCATGAATAAGTTTTTATATTGACCATTATTGAATAAAATATTCATGAGGATCGGCTGAAATTTGCCAACCGATGACAGCTATCCTTTTAACTGTGACTTAGAATTTTCGACTACCATTTAATTGCACCCTGTAAGCCACCGCTAGAGTCTATGACACGAAGTAATTCAGTACCATTAAAATTTAATTGTAATGACTAAAGGTAAAAATTAAAATCTAAATCATACGATGGGAAAGATTTTTTTGCAAACAAATCCTCCAGTGTCTGCGCATTTTTAAATAGGACTATGTGCTGATAATAACGAGGGGTTTCAGGCAGAATCGCTAAGGAAATATTTTATTTTGATCGTTGAGGCGAAATTTTCCGATTCTAGTCCGATGTAGAAGCCACCATTCCGTTACCATGCCGTTAATAAACATTTTAAAAACATTTAGTCTTGTTTCATTTTACCTAATATTGCAGCAATCAAGTAATTTGTACGAAACGCAACTGCGCTGGTAATTCTCAATATTCGACAATGAATGCCGAACGTATTTATGAGTTCAAGAAAAAATGCACGATTCGCCCTTCGATAAAAATAATTCAGGTTATTTTTTAACAATACATTCAGTCATTTGCAAACGAAAAGTCGTAATACATATTTAAAGTGAGTAGGTATATATGCACTAGTTGACTGAAATATTTTCCTTTCAAGAGGAAAAATGGGCAGGACCTCCGACGAACCTTGGTAAACCAGTGTTGGCAAATTACTTCAGCATCTTGTAGGAAACAGCGAAATAAATTAGTTTGTCGCAGGACTTATGAGAAATGCTGTTTTTTAAGTGCGCTATTGCGGAAATTAGTACTACATTTTTACAATTTCAAAGCTTATTGCGCACTCTCTCTCTCTCTCTCTCACTCACCCTCCTAAAAGAAGGAACAGTTATTGTGCAAGTGGAAGTCAATAGGTATGGGAAAAATATGTCTTCGTTTATTACAGAACCTTAATTTGTTTAGCATACAACACGCTCATCGCCATCTTGGACCCTCGCCATTTTCAACCTCTAAATACTCTTGTACTACTTAAACACGAGATGTACTACCGTGTATCTCGTTTGTTTCATTATTAATGATTATCCTCCAGATTAAGTCATTATCACTCTTCCAGACAATTGCAGTCTAAATGGATCGTCCTTCTTAGTTGTACTTCACCCCCGTGTTGCAGAGTATCAAAATTTTGCTTGGGAATTTCATTTTGATTCCCGCAGAAAAACCGTGGTGAAACGTGGGCTGGCTGAGAGAGAGAGACTCGAATCCTACACTTTACTGGGCACGAAATACCCAATCAGAAATGACGAAAGATTCTGTCAGATAAACATCAAAATTAAAAAAAAATAGTGGAAATACCGAGGAGGATGGGGGGGGGGGTTACGAAAAAAATCATCGAATGGAACGTAGCGTCGCGCGGACCTCCGGGAGGGAAATTCATCTGGGAGGAGTCACTTGGCTGCACGTTGAAAGGGGGGGAGGAGGGATAGAGGAACACGTTTCGGGGAGGGAAGGGAGTGAGTGGGCTCCGTGCATCCCGAGGAGGGTGACGACGCATGCGCTAGATTATTTTTTTCTCTACTGAATGGAGTGCGTTCGGTAAAACGAGATGAGGTGAACAGAATCCCGGTTTTGGATACGGTTTTCGAACGGGGTGGGACCATTGGGGGGAGGGGGCGGGCTAGGGGAATGGCAACGCGGGTGGGGTAGGTGGTCAGAGATGGAACGGGGGTGGCGGTGAGATATGAATCCGAGGGGTGGGAGGGTGATTTTTCAGCGGGAGAATGGGAAGAGGCCCCGGGAGGAGAGGGTAGGAGTTGAGAAAAAAGGAACCTGCGTTCTATTCGTCCAGTGCTGCTACCTGGCGCCGGGAGTTTTGGTACTATGAAGGACTCTCCGGGGGACGGGGGGTGATGGGGGTGCTCGAGAGCGTGGGAGGGTGGCGGAGGGGCTGTAGGAATTGGCGACGAGGGGTGGGAGGAGGAAGGGGGACAGTGGTCGAAGGGTGTCTCCTGGGGTATGAGATATCGAAGTGGAAGGGCATGGAGAGAGGGGAGGGTTTGGCGGGGGTATGGGCCGGGCGGAAGGGGAATGTCCAGCGAGGGCGGAGGGGTGGAGGATAATAAAGGACAGTTGCGGGGGGATGGAGGGGAATTTGGGTGGTTGCACTGCGTGAGGGTATTGGGGTGAGGGAGATGGGGGTTGAGGAATTGGCCCTCCCTGGGGTTGGGGATGAAGGGTCAAAAATGAAGTCGGGGTGAGAGTGGAGCAGCGGGTCGGATGGCGGCCTCCGATGGTGGCTTTGAGGGTGTGGGAATAGAGGGATGGGAGTCGGTCGGGAAATGGAGGAAGCCCTGTGGGGGCGCGGAGGGGGTGTGGAGAGAGTGTGTGACAAGGGTGCTGAGGGTGGGCAGAATTTGAATGGAGGAGGGTGAGGAATGGCATTGTGCTCCTCAGCCATGAATGATACGCCAAGCCAAGGCAACAAAGTGGCGTTGACGTCCTTAGAAATGACCGTTCCCGAGATAAATGTGGGAAAGGAGCACTTCCTTCGAATGCAATGGAAACTGAGGGACCAAAGATTTTGGCAACTTGAAAATGGAAAACTACCGAAAAACAGAAATGGAGCAGTGGAAAACGTTCGCCGAGTGCATTCGAACAGAAATGATTTTGGCGCAAACATTTTGAGGTGGTGAAATAATCTCGAATTCAGATTCAGGTTTAAGTTAAGAAGCTAAAAGAACCGCGAGAGATTACAAAATGCTTGACTAAAAGGCATTAAAAAATTCTTCAAAATTCTTATGATTAATTTTCAGTTAAATGGACGGCGATAGCTGAACAAAATGAATGAGAAATATTATTTATGAGACTGCTTTAAAATTTATGTTTCCCTGGGTTGACACGTGGGCAAAAGAGACAGAAAGACTGAAGTTATCTCTTTCAAAAATACCCATGGATAATATGCTTCAGACTACTGAGAACAGATGGAAGCTCTTCATTCGAAAAATCGCGGATGCTGCATAATAAAAAAATATTACTCGGAGCAACAGTAGTCGTCATCATTCCACTCATAAGAGTTATAGAGCGACGAGTAGCGGACACTGCCATTATAATTATCCTGGAGAGTAGTAAAGTGCCATTTCATATAAGGATTAAGTAAAAGCAATCAAAACGTACATAATGGACACTTTTACTCCACACGATCGACACTATAAATTTTACGTATAAAAACCGAAGCAACGCGGGCAAGAATTTCGAAAATTCAGGGGGAATAACGAGGGGGCACCACTGACTCCCCAAGAAGACTACACATTCACATACCGAAATTATGACGGCTAGAAGAGCCAAGAGCGAATATCCGACAAAACTGATGGTCTGGCTTAAGACCCTTTCTCGGGGGTCCTGTTTTCTGATAGGGAATCAGGGAAGGGTTGAGACATTTCAACGTGGTCTTCTTCGATTAACAGGGCGCGACATAAAATGATATGGATTAAATGAGAAATTATTTTTACAAAAGTCACAAATGGGAATGAAAGACCCTTCGGGAACACGGGGACAAAGTAACGAAAAAACAAGAATACAGACCCTTCCGTTATATCTAGAGACTAGCGAATTTGCGCGAATATAAGCGAAACGACACATACCGTGGATGATTAGATGCAAGGAAGAAGATGACAGGTAAAAAAACTTGAATGAACAAGAAATGAACTACAAGTACGCAATCAGAGATAAATCACAAGAGAATTGGGAGGGAGGAGACGAGGTGGAGAATGGGGTCCAGGGGATGAGTAGGGACGGAGATGGAGAGGAATGGCAGGTGGGGGCGGGGCACTGAAAAGGGAAAGGGGATGGGAAACGGAGGGGGAAGTTCTCGGGGGGAAGGGTGAGAGAGGGAGGAGAGGGGGTTGTTGGGGAGAATCGAGACGGGGAGTTTGGGAATCGGAGAGAGGGGATTCGGCGGAGAGTGAAGGGAAGGAGGGGGCGAAGGGGTGGGGGTAGGAAAGGAGAACATCCCGGGCGGGTTGCGCGGTTCTCTGCGCGTCAGCCGACGCGTGGGCTGGCCGGGGGTGTGGAGGGACGGAGTGGGGCGGAGGCGGGGGTTTGGAAACGAGAGGCGGGGTGAGGTGGAGGAACAGCGGAGGTGGAGGCGAAGGGGGGCGTGGAATAGGTGGCGGAGGACAGTCCTTTCCCGCCTCTGGACCGCTAGAGGTAGAGGCTGCCGCCACTCTCTCTCTCTCTTTCTCTCTCGCTCACTCTCCAGGAAGAAGTTACCCGGTGTGCAATTTTTGGTGGGTTGGTGGAAAAAAAAGGAACGTCATCCCCCACCCTCGAAGCCAACTCCCCCACCCCCCGCGCGCAAAGCACACGCCGTTTTCGCATCTACGGTGGTGGTAAATCTCGTCCGGAAACTTTCCGACTGATTTGACACCGATTCCGGGGGAGGATTTCGTCCATCTCCTTTCCACGTTCCGTTCTCCGGGGCGAGCGATAAGTCGAAAAAAATAAAAACGATCGGCAGGCAGTTAATCCGAGGTAACGAAAAAGAAGACGATATTTGATTTCCAAGGGAAAGGCAGAATGTTTTTAATACCCGGGTCTGATTGTGAAAGTTCCGGACGTCCTTGGATGATTGAGGCTTAGACAGTAAAGAGGGCTGATCCAATATCCGGGCGAGTGGTTGCGGTTAGAGGTGGGGAGGGGGGAGGGGAAATACCTCAGAAGGACAAGTTACTGTCAAGGGAGGTCAAAATCACTAGTTGCGGGACACTCGAGGAAAGTTTTGAGGGATTTCATTCTTCGCGATAAGGCACTCTTTTTTCGTTTTTATTTATTTCCTGCCCTGTTTGGTTTTCATGTGCTCGACTTTCCAGTGAATTTGGTGAAATATTTTGGAGAGTTATCGGAGGAGAAAGAATGGACATTCCAGATGTGAACAGTGAACAGAATTGTGGCGAGTCTTTGAGGTAGAACGAGAAAGGTTTAGTCTGAGGGGTGCTGAGGATTTGTGGTGAGGGGTGCTCTCTCCGTTCAGATATTTTAATCTTGGTAAAGGGAAGTTTCCTGACTCCACGTGAAGTCAATCGTCCCACACGCCGTCAGCCGGAATTCACGGAAGAGAGGCGAGTGAAGGTGACAAGGGAAGATGTCCACGTCACCGAAGAAGGGGTCCCTCAAGGGATCCAGCACGGACAAGGATGGGGCCCACAGAGGTGAGTTGACCACGAGTTCCTAGCCCAACTCCCAAAAGCCCTGCTCTTATTTACACGATGGCAGCCTCAGTTGTGGATGCAATGTGCTATTTCCAAGTGAATGGAACAGAAATTTCAAGTACGTAAATGTTTGTAATTGACTTAAAAATAAATATTACAACTATGGTAGGAGAGACGTGCCATAACTACTCAAACATGAACGCTTGTTAAATATGTACATTAGTGAATTAGGAAAAAACGAGCGATTTATATCGTTGTAAAACAAAATACTTATTTCCATTATGATTTTAAAAAAATAATTGCAATTTAGTATTTATATGATACTCGAGTTTAGTGGTAATTTTACAGTATTATAAAAAAATTGAATGTGCATACATAATACGATAACTTGAAAGTCATTTGATTAACCTCCGAATTTTGCTGTTCATTCGAAAACAATCGAAAACGCCAAATATTTTCGTAAAAATTCCCATATCAATAGAATTTTTATCCTAGGTAACCACAAATTCCTTCTAGATGATGAGGGAAATCATTAATGACCACAATTTTCCAACAACGGGGCGTAATTCAAGAAATATATACATGTAATTGAACATAATGGCTGCTGCGCATTGACGAGTACATGAATGTTTGGTCAACATTTCATGGTTTCCTCATGTTCGACGCACAAATAGATCGTCATTTAAAAAATAGTCAAAAATGAAAATAAACTAAGTTTTCAATCATTGAAACTTTTAAGGTGGCTTATGAAGTCACAATTTCTATAAAAAATATGTGAATTAATTTCTATACATGCATACTATATCAGTTAGGAAACCATTTCAAATGGGAATAATCCACTTATTTTAATACATAGATTTGCAATATTTAACACTCTGATATGTAACAACGAAGTAATTGTTATTTAAAATTAAAAAAATTCAAGTTCTAAAATAAACGCATTCGGATGTAAAGAAATACTCCCGTATCCCATTTACGCACGAGTTAGGTACACAGCGCATGTCATTGGTTAAATGCATACGCCAATTTGTCGATAGACATGGATATTATGCGCATAGATTATCTTATAATAGCAAACGGAATTGTATTGCCATAAATATCCTCAGCTTCGCATTCCTCCCCCGTGGTGTGGGGGATAGAAAAAAAATCAGAGGATATTCTTGGAAAGTTGGCCAAATCTGGAGAGCCGAAATTATGTATTTATCTTGCCCCTCTACATGACTCCAAGGGCAAGGAGCTAGATAAGAGATCAGAGTGAATTCATTCAAGTTGAAGGGCTCAAATGCAGTTTGATACTGAAACACTATTTTATAGCGTATAATTTTCCTAAGAGGTAAATTCTACCAAGCGTAAATTTTCCTATAAGGCAGCTGAAGAGCGCCACTTAGCACTTATTACTTTGTGGAAACTTTTACGAGCACAGGGAACTCTAGGCAAATAGATATTTTAACTCGATAAGAGTGATCGACCGTAGTTCACGCACCTCGAGAAAATATTATTCCTCAAGCAAGGAGCGGAATAGGAAAATTGAGATTTTCATACACCTTTTACATGAATATTACCGTATTTTCAATAGTTGAAATAAAATTAAAAGTTTCTCAATATAAATTATAAAAAAATTCCAAATATGAAATTAGATATCTCATAAGTGTAAGAGGAATGTTTATCCAGCTTAACATGATTCACAATGACAGACTTATTTGAAAATATGAAATACTGTAGTTTTATTTAAAATGTAATGGAATTAGCGAATAAAAAAATACAGGATTTTTAATGATGATATTTACTCTTAGAAAGAGGAAAGGAATATTTATGTCCTGAATTTTGTTCATCTTCAAATTTATGGTGATTTCGCCATATTTCAAAGTCCGAACGTAAAAAATACGATCAAGGCAGGGAGAATGGATAACAGTTTCTAGGAAATTTTCAGCTTAAAATAATACATAAACTAAAATCAAGAAACGAATTCATATTTACTACATTCTCTCGCGACGATAGACCAATAATTTTTCAGATTTTAGAAGAATCAATGTTCGACAATAATTTTCTTTAACTATTAATGAATTTTCAGATCACAATTTCGTTTTTTACGTCAATCAACTTTCATAGCTTTCCTTATTTGTATTAGTCCGTAACTGAAGGGTCTTCACTATAGCCTTCTTTAACTTGTACAATGTTTCGAAATAGATTAAATGGCGCAGGTTCAGGATTATATTTTTTAATCGTCGCCGTTGGATTTACGTTTTGTAACCGAGTAATATATAAGCGCCAGAGAAAATATAAAATGCCATTTAATTGACTGCTTAGATCATCAGTGCATTACTTTCCGACCATTTGTCATTCCTACATGCTCCACAGTTGAAAACTTATCCAACGCAAGATCATTTGGAAAATGCATAATTAGTGGCTCTTAACCTTTTTTGGCGAAAATCTCATGCTTGGGTTTTCATTTATCTCTCAACTCAGATATTTTCACGCATCCATACTGTCATAGTTTTGGAGCCAAGTTTCTCAATCAATCAGACAGCATTCGCCGACGCCCAAGTCAGTTGAAAACCCATGGGGTAACCTTATTTTGTTTTCATGACGTTCCTATCCAATAATGATAAGTTCAGAATCACGAGGTGTTTTACCTTAAATTTGGAATGAAAGCTATAACATGAGCTCTTGGGGAAGAAAAATAACTCCTCAAACTTTATAATTCTCTCAAATGACCTTTAGCCTTCACTTATCGTCATGGAGGTAAAGTGAAAGTCATAGCATACCATTGAATTTTATTTCCTGAAATTATTTATCAATGAATTTAACTTTAATTTGTCCATAAGAGAGAATTCTAGTTAAATGAAAGGAATCTAATTCACAACACGAATCAATGTCAGGTAAATGTAATTTTCTATCATAAACTGTATCACACTCTATTATATTAAGGTATATAGTATTCAGCATTAATTAGATGAAACTACAATCAAAATCCCCACGATTAGGCAAATAGGTGGAGATGCAATGCAGTGAAGAAATTAATACAATCCCTTCTCGTAAAATTGAAATTTGAAGATATCCAATGGGCAATTTCCAATAATCCTGCAAAAAGTGGCAAACCTTGGCAATGGAAAATTATGAACGGAATGGAAGACAAGGGAGATTTAAAGGCAGCTGTAATGAAACATTTCATTTTAACTGTGTAATTTAATTGTGTAACAAGCGCCTACTTCTTCTACCGCATACACAGCTATTTTTAATCCAGATTTTATGTTACAAATACTGTTGCAATTATTCATAGTCAACGATGTGCCATTAAATTGATATGAAGTTTATATAAGTTGTATCCTCCATTTCATAACGTATCAATGGTTAAGTTTGTTTAATAAAAAAACTGAATGCCTAGTCACCTATAATATAAAGAAAACGCTACGTGAAAAAAGAAATATAAACTCATTTTGTTGATTCGCTGGAAAAGGGAATCGCTAATTGCAGAATGTTTGAAAGGGATAAAAAGACGAAACAATCACATACCATATAAATAAATCCTAAAGTATAAAACAATTTTTCAGAATCGTTTATGTCTCGTTGGAAATAATTTCTGCATTAAATGGCGCCATTCGAAAAATTGAACAAAAGAGTGGCATGACAGTATCACAGAAAGGAATTTGGCTTGAAAATCGGATCTCTTCATTTGTATGTTTTAGGAAGTAATAGGAAAGACAAGTACAAAGTAGTAGTTACAAAAAAAACACGTTTTTCGGAGCAGACCAGTGTTACTAACTTGATATTTTTTCTGGACATAACAGATTAAGCCTAAATCAACACAGAATTCAAAGAAGTCGACCTTTTGTCAAAGAATTTTATTTTATAATTTACGAAATTTTAAACTCAAGGGAATGGAATTATTTGGTGGGCGTATTACTTTTGGAATAAAGTAATTTTTTCAAATCGTCCATTAAAAAGAATTAACTAATCAACTTAAAATTTATGTTACTAATGAAAAGGAGGATTTCTTTTCTCACCGTAAACAAAAATTAGTCGATCATAAAATGTGCTCGAAAGCACGCATGACATTCTGCATACCCCAAGGATGTGTGATGAGACCCCTATTATTCATAATGGACGATAGATACGCAGTGAAGAATCCAGGGCCGAAATTTCAAAAGAAAATGTTGAGCTGAGGAAGGAGAAGACTTGTGTTAAGCCTCGTGGTCACCTGCCAAACAGAATTGAAATGTGACAAGTTTGAAACTTTTAGATTTTTTTGTTTTAAACAATTTGGGTGAACTGAATAAAAGAAATATTATATCACGAAAGAGGTATTTGTGGGGGGGGGGGCAGAAACGGGAGGCGTGGCCCTGTTGGTGGCCCTTCAATGGATCGGGCTCTGTAACGACGGAAGTTTCCCCTCAAGAAGTATGATTTGCTGACTACAGAGGAAAAAATTAAAAATTAAAATCACGGAAAAAGTTGGTCACTTATTTCGCGAGTTAGAAAGTACTTGGAATAAGTGTAGCTGAAGTGGGAAGCGAAAAATACATGCTAAATAGATGGGATCGAATGTAATAAATAAGAATAAGACAGGTGATAATCCACACGGCTTGGCTTAATACTACCTCCCCTTAACTAAACGACCCCTTAACTCACTCAAAAGAGCACCCCGCATAAAGAGCAGACATTTTCTGATCAAAATTAAAGAACCTTGACTTCATTGCACACGGATTGCAGAAAAATTTGATAAATACCAAATGTATTTTCAAACATTGGACCACGATGAAATGTGCTGCATTTTTTTGGGATCCGTCTGAATTAAAAACATTCTGAGACGATATTCAAAGAAGATGGGGTAGATTTGTGAATCATATTTTTAGAGATAATGGGAGGAGTTATTGGAAGACTAGGGACCCCAAGACAGACGAAGGAAGACGGATTCCCCAAGAAAGGAACTCTGGAGATATATTCAGACGTCGAGGGAATACTTGGGAACCCACACTACTGACGATAATATAGTATGTCGTGTAAATAATATAATAAAACAAAAAGGTTTAACTATCTAATCGCTATGATCATTTTCGAATTTTTCTCGATCATATCGAAACCAAGGTTAAGAATTCGAGTAAATTCAATCGAAAAACCTCATCCACAATTACGCGAAAAACCATCATATCGCAATTCTTTTGCGAAGCTTACTCACAGCTGCATCATTACAGCTGATATGTTCAAGCCCTCCATCGCCTTATCTAGTGATGAATGCAAGGGTATAACATATATTCAAGGGAACATGATAAAATAACATGAAACGTTTTACTTTTACAGCTTTTTGCTAAATGCTTATAGGAAAAAAAACAAACGAAGGGACATTTTTCCATACCGAATATGAGTTGGTAACAATTGTGCTACCAGCATTTACCCACAATACGTAATTACATGCCCAAATGCCTGTTTAAATTTATTTTTCCAGAATACATCACTATGATTATTCAAATCACAGTTTAATTTGATTGTTCACAAATTCAATATATTTGATGAATGGAGCTGATTTACGACAGGAAATAATAAAGAATGGGGCCAAGTGAGGTTATCAACACGTTAATTAAAAATGCTCTGCGTTACTTTTTTCGCATTGTTTTTTTAGCACTCCTCTTTTAAGACAGCGTAAATGTTATTTCCGATGTTGATAAAAATATATTTGCAGAACTGATCGTTCATGTGCATGAAAATGAATGAAATACAAGCATCCAGAAGATTTGGTCAGATTGAATGAATTACGATTAATAAATTGAAAGAATCGAAAATTTGATCTTTAAAATTTTCCTTTTAGACCGATGACTATCATGTTTCATTCTTATGATTTCTGATCTTTTGGCTATAGTCGGACTCGTTTTATAATTAAATATCGTAATAAGAAAATATTTCAGCCGTTTACAAACTTACTTAGTGATAATGTTGGGACTAGAAATTGAACTACCGACCCAATTACTAAATTAAGAAATCATTTAATCTATCCCTTGCGGCACCATGTGCTCAAGGTGAATGAAGAAATTCCTCCGTAAAATAGGCTGCCAGTAAAATTCGGAGATCTGCAAAGGGGTTGGGGGGTAGTAATTGACGCAACTATTTTCCCCGAGGGATTCATTATTCCAGAGACTACATCACCTGATGGCGCAATACGCCCGAAAAGCATGCATAACTGGAACTTGTGACCGTCTGGTTACCGGTAAACTCCTTAGTCACAAGCGTTGCCTGCCTGTTCCGTCTCTTTCAGAGTATTAGCGCGCTCAAAGGTAAAACATCCAAAAATTTCGAATTGGTCTTCAAATCAAAGGGAAATGAATTCTTTTCTGCGAAAATATGTGGCCACTTGTGATTGCCATATTTCTTGCTATTATTCACGTGCAATTATATCAGAGACACAAAAATGCCATTTAATGATTAAAATCAATTCGCACCGAATTCCTTAATTCCTTATCGATTCCATACACCGCACTCTTGACTCGTCTCATGACTGTTATAATAGCTTCATCACAAACTGATAGTGTTGTTTTTTCAACAAAACAAAGTTTATTATGTTTCCATTATTTTCGAACGTCAAGTTTTACCTTTCAAACCTTCAATTCTTACGGACAGTATGAATAAATTTGTTTTCATTTTTCTCATTTCCGTAATCTAATTTTAATTCTAATATCCCAAGCCCTGCCAATAATGAGCTGCGGGGCTCATCATCCATGACAACGATCTCAAGAAGGGATAAACTCTTATCAGGAGCCGTTCCTTACTTTGACGAACGTGACGTCACACTCAATTGAAAATAAAATCATTGGGGTGGAGAGGTAGGGAAAGGAGGAAAAGAGTAGGGAAAAAGCTGGCGAAATTCCATCAGATTTTGGTTTTCACGCTTTAACTGGCAAGAGTAGTTTCCCTTTTCGCATTAGTCCTTCCACACCTTTTGAAGTAAAAGAACTCTCCCCTCCAAATCCAACCCTCTTAGCCTTCCACTTCTACTCGAGAGAGAGAGCGACCAGTCACTTGACTCATTTCCCCACCGGATTCGTCTTGGCTTGTGAAAAGCCCACAAAAAAACACGTCCTAGCCAGCTCAATTATTATCCCCTAATTTCCCCCTGTTGCCTTCTCACTCTCCACACTTCGGTAAACGATTTTTAAGGGGCTTTTCAGAAGGAAATTTAGAAATAAGACTTGTGTCCCAGGAAAGACGAAACAAGATTCTCATCGCAACTGTGAAGATGGGTGCTGCTGGAAAAAAAAGAGCAGCGAGCATCATCTCAGGGCAAATGGCGGCATACGATAATTACAGTTCGAGTTGTACAGGAGATAATGTAAACTTATTTTTTTTAATTCATCCTGGAATCAATTTGGCTTAAAACCTTACCGTAGAAACTTTTTCTCCTAAAATGATTGCCTGAGATGTTCTCTTGGGAGGAGTTAAAACATAGTACACGTAAGTCGCACCTCACTAGTGTGCCGTAGATATGTAATGGATATGCCAAAAATGATGATTTGTTAAGCTATAGTAATGATCGTTTAATATATTCTTCACTACGCGAGAAGAATATAATAATATCTTATATTAATTAAATAGTGCGGAGTGGAATTTAATGGTTTTTAATTTTGGGGTGTCCTTAAGGACGCATTTCAAAAAGTAACAAAAAATTATCATAAGAAGAGAGAATGCCGAGATTGCAGAAAGAATCAACCGCAGGTAAAAAAATACTAAAAATCACGGTAAAATTACTGTGTTACCGGGGTAACATTTGTGCATGACCAGTTTTTGAAGACAATAATTAGAGTAACATGGGACACAATACGCAGTTTTAACTTTTCAATATCTCAGAAACCGTATTTTCCTATTTTAGAAATGCGAATGTTCCACAGAACCCGTGACATTACTATCACCACAACTTGTGCATAGTTTCTTTTCCCTAATATTAATGGTTTAAATATCATTGATTTTTTAATCAAATACATTAACTCAAAACAGTCCGGTCATTTAGTAGCAAGAATGAAATAGTTTTTATAGAAAATAAAACATTCTCAGATTTAGGTCAAAAAACTTGGAAAACTTGCAATTTCGGAGAGGCTTCTGTTATGTCAGTCCTTTTAAAGCACATGAACGCCATTGCAACGATAAAACAACAACTGACAACATCCTGCTACGTAAAGAATATAGCTTAACTTCGAAACATAATTATAAAATATAACCACGTAATTCAAAGTGAAATATCCTTAAATTAACTATCAAAAATATATTCTGAAATTGAGTTTCACAGAAATGAATTACTCCAATGATTTACCTAGCGGCAGATGTTTACGTTTCTACAAAATACTACGGAAGTGCCGTTATGAATTGTAGCAATCAATTCATTGCATTGCTAATAGGAATATTGCGTCCAGACTGTTGCTGGAACGTCATTTATGCATGACACCGAATGTCATTTATTAGCTATGCTTATATTAATAAAGAGGCATGGCCATTAGAATTTTTAGTTCATTATTAACTCAAAAAAAGTTAGTTTTAAAAATAGGAATGCTTTGCTTTATCCAATTCCCAAAGTAAAGAGGACAAGGTCGAGTACATGAAATATTTACTCCTATATGCGACATAGAGAAAAGCAGAGTATTAATGAAACTCTAGAATTCGGGAATTGGTGGAAAAGGACACACTGAGTCATTGACACCTATTATAAATCATTTTCTTGCACATGTAAGTCCAAATGAATGCATGTGCGAATAGAATTGTGTGAAAATGGTAAAAAAACATTTTTATAATTAACCTGAGCTACTCAAACTTAAAGTCCTACCTTAGTTAAGTAGGTATAATAATTATCAAATTTTGAAGGCCATTTTTGACGAAAAAATAATTAAAATCTGTTTTCCACGTCAAAACTCCGAATATTTTTAATGGCCTTAGACAAAAAAATTTAAATAGATAATATTTATACAAATTTTGCGGAGCGACGTCTTCCTCAAAATAATGAATTAGAAAACAATTAGTCCAACTAAATTTTTATCAAATATTTCCATTTACCTGCAACCCAGGAATTTGTGGATAACACGTCGGCAGAAAATAAATTTCTCTTCGCAGCACTAGTTTACGTCAAATTTCGGTAAATATTGTAAATTCAAAGTTCAATCATTTCATCGCAATGAAAATTTTGAAATAAGGTAATACGTCAAATTTCGGTAAATATTGTAAATTCAAAGTTCAATCATTTCATCGCAATGAAAATTTTGAAATAAGGTAATTTTATAACAATAAGTAAGCATAAAAAAATAGATGATGAGAAATTTTAGCTCAATATTAGGGGTAAGATACAGAAGAGTCGCTTCTTTAAAGTTGCTAAAAATTGCAGAATTTTGCCTATATTTATGGACAAAACTAATGAGTACCCCAAAAATAAATAAATTATGTATTGAAAAAATTCTAATTCAATAAGATATTAACTTTGGAAAAGATAACTGATCAATTTTCAGAAACTGAATGGAACATCGGTGTGCGGCCAAATGGGAATAGATAGGTTGCCATTGGCAATGGCAACCCGTCTAGTTAATCCAAACTCCTAACAATTAATGGCTATTGGCATACCAGCCCATTTACTATTGATGTTTAGAATTCTCAAATTTCATTAATATACATTCTAATCCGTAATTACCATTCATAATGCTGCATCACGTTACTTATTTATGCTCGTACATGTCTTAATTAGTTAGAAGTTGAAGAGTGTAAACCTTTGCTTCTCAAGAAATCTATTCGCGAGAAAATCGATCAGCCAGAATAGCGTACCGCCCAGCGTAAATTGTAACATAATGTATGGTGGCGGGTAAAGGAGTATTAAAAAAAAATCAGTTAATACTGAAAGCTAACCTAATATTTTTTTAAGGTAATCTACCGGTTAAGGTAGGTTTTGGATGGACACTAATACCAAATAAATATCTCCTTACATAACACAGTACAGCATCCTACTCTACAACAAACTCCTCTTCATCTCCATATACTTCCTTCCTCCCTTCATCCCGTCCAACATCCCTTTTCTATTCTTGCCCTTTCTCCGTTTGCCTAACATTCTCCCCTCAATTAGTCTTCAACCTCCCACTGCCGATCAATTTGCTTTTCATCCATTTTTACTGCCTCCTTATGATTTCACCCAACAGTCCCCTCTCCTCGTCAACCATACCCAGCACGAATCCTGTACTTATGATTTTTGACGCTTCTACGTTATGATATGTGTGAGCAAAAGTAAAATAAATCGGAGCACTTATGAGTATGCCAGCAAATCTATAGCTTCGATCCCGTTAAAAATTAAGAGCTAACGTTATCAATAGAAATATAAGTAGTAGAACAATCGCTGTAGCTTATTTTGTTGCACGAAAATCCATATTGCAGATGTATATGTGGTATCTCGATATATTTATTGGATAGGAAGATGTAATTGAAAAGATGACATGCCCGTTTTCAAAGAGAATAAGCCGTTGCCCACTAGTTTTACTTTATTTTCCCTTCCATTGTTTAATTGATTGATTTTTGATCGATTCGTGAGGCTCATGAATCGCGCCACGCCCTCTCATATGATGTGGAGAAATAAATACCCTGTTGGTGTGAGGGCAAGGAAGCACGTGTGTCCAAGCGGGTGGTGTTAAGCGCAACTTTGCCAACCATGGGCGAGTGTCGCGAATTAAATAGTATGTGAAGTTTGTGAGGATGGAGGAGGGTTTCCTATTCTCCACCCATTTCCCACTCCGCTGCCCGCGAGAGGGCTGACGCCGCGAGGATGGCCTCTCAGCTTCTCAGGTCTGAGATGTGGTGCTTTCTCCGCGAATTAACTACACCAATTCTTCTCGGGTATTCCAAAAGGAAAGGAGTTGCATAAATACTAGTTCAAATAAAAGTATCGGGTGCATTCTGAGGCTATGATGAAATCCCTGACTCGGTGGAAGATCCGAGGAGTTCTGAAAATCCAACTTCGTATTGTGTTGCCCTTTCGTGCATTCTCAGGAAATCTCTGAGAAAAAAGAACGAACACAAAGGTTCATGCAGATATTACAGCAGATCATATCTACAAATAAGCATAGTACTCAAGGATTAAGGCTCTCGTGGCACCCAAGGGATTTCCTCGTGACTGGAGAAGAATGTACCTCCATAGCCCTGAGGAGTCTTGAGCCTGACGGGACCTGCCATGAGCCTTAGATGGGATCCGCGCTCCGGACTTCACGCAATTCATCCATCACCTCATCAATAATTTTCACCACTTCGAGATCAAAGCGAGACTACCGTCACCCCACCGTGTTCCCCTTTTCCGAACTCATTTCCTTCCCAATGTGTAATGCTACCGCCCATGCAACTCGGCGCCTGACGTGTCTGGTCGGGAGCGGAAGAACGATTTCCACCATTGGCATATTTTACCTCGAGTTCAAATTCCATTTTTGTGTCACAATTGCAATCACCTATGTCTAACGTATGCCATGGTTCATTAGAATAATCAAAGGCTTCAACACCCAATTCAATTCATTAAATTGAATTCATTCAGTGCGTTTCATTTATGGGAGGGAAATTTGGCTCAATAATTTGTATTTTGGTTTCTGTGTTCATTTTTGTGTGGATTGCAACCCCTTCTTATATATATGTATATATATATATTATATAGATATAGATATATATATATATATATTATATATATATTATATACGAGGATCATCCGGAAAGTAGTACCCGTTCGTGCCGCATGAAGTGCTGACGACGCGAGTAGCCGCTGGACGAGGTCAGATAGCTTCAGTGGCTTGTCTGCCTTCTCTGAGCCAAGTTGCGTGACGCTAGCATTGCCTGTGTTGTTTCTGTGATTGTTTACAATGTTTAAAAAAATTGAGAACGCCGCCAGTTGTGAAGTGAGGGCAGTGATTAAATTCCTCAATGCAAGAAACGTTCGCCCATGTGATATTCATCGCCAATTAAAGGAGGTGTATGGAGACAATGTAATGGACGAGTCGTCTGTTCGGCGGTGGTGTCGCAACTTCAACATGGGGAGGGGGAACACACACGACGATGAGCGTTCGGGTAGACCGTCTGTCATTACAGACCAACTGGTGAGCTCAGTTGACGAATTCGTGAGGAACGATCGGCGCGTCACAATTGATGACATCTGTGAGCATTTTCCCAATGTTTCTCGAACAATTGTTCATGAAATTGTTAAACACCATCTGCATTATGCAAAAATTTGTGCAAGATGGGTCCCTCGCGTATCTCAATGAGCTGGCGGCGAAGGACTATGCAGCAGGAATACAGAAACTTGTAACACGTTATGACAAATGCCTTAATTTGCTTGGAGATTATGTTGAGAAGTAGTTTAAAGTATCCTCTTTCAAATAAAATTTTTTATGTTTGTTAATATTTACTTTTGTGTCTTTATTTCACGAACGGGTACTACTTTCCGGATGACCCTCGTAGATATATATATTATATATATATATATATATATATATATATATATATATATATATATATATATATATATATATATATATATATATATATATATATATATATATATATATATAATATATATATATAATCAGGGCAATGATCTTTGATTCGATTCAGTGGCTAATTGCATGGGCAAAATATTTTGCTTTCATATCTGTTCCACTCCTTAAAATGGAATGTTCCAAATGGATGGACTCATGATGGAGGGAGGGTGTCACCCGAACCGCAAACAAAGATTGAAAATTTTAACCAAAATGTTTCCGACATTGTTTCGATCCACGAAAGGAAAGAGCGGGGTTTTCCAAAAATTTTAATTTGGGACTGTTGGGGAAAGGTCGGGATGTTCGTGTGGACCCCAGACGAAGGGCGATCATCACTTAAAGTCACTTAACGGTTGACCCCATCCAGCGTGCCCCAATTTGAAGTCCCAGCGATTGTGAGTATGGTCTCACGTCATTCTTTTCCACCGGGGATCGCTAGGAACTTTGGCGAGGGTTGTGGTCTCAAAATCAGCGTTGAGATTGTCGTCTGTTACAATATTAGGTTCATTGGGCTTCTTTAAGTATCGGTCATTCCTAATTCTCTGACTATCCACTCCAGAACTAAACACGTTTAAGACAAACTACATCAAGAAAACAAGTATCCTCCATTATGTTCCCGGTCACAGTAATAAAACTAGAGAAATATTAGTCGATTAGGAAGTAATTCAATACTTTCGAAACACGATTACCAGGAAATTGCGATCGTTGGTGGGTTAAATTTCTATCATTGATTAGCGTTAAAAAAATATGTTAACATTAATAAATTAGCTGAAATTGATGGTAATTTGGCTAAAATTAATAAATTCATGCATTGATCAATTCAATAAATCAAAGAAATAAAATCAATAAAAACTAAAATAGTTCCAAAAATGGAAACATTTAATTTACAGGTATTTTCTCAAAATTAAAATTGGAATCATGGAACTTTCCGATGTATTCATGTCAGCTGGGAGTTTAATATTGATTAAAAACCAATGCTTGTATTCAAATGCTACGAAAATAAAATAAAATGAAATTTAACGAATGCTAGCGTGAAATAGGAAACCATGTACCAGAACGGAATGGAATAATATCGGATTTAACTAGCTTTTATAAAATGGGAAACAAATAGGGAGAAAGTCGTGTGCCGACCTCAGATGAAAAAAATTCGGTTGCTCTTTTTTCTTGCTGAAGTGATCTCGTTTCATGCCACATTTAAGAATAGCTAAAATCTAAAGGAGAAAATCTACATTCTCTAAAAATCTATATCTACACAAATATTCCGCGATTCAACAAAAAAGGCGTGTGGCAGGGGGTTTAAGCAAAAGGTCGAAAGGGTGAGGGATAAATAGTAACAGAAATAATAGAAACAAACCCACGTAATCCCTGAAAAGGACGCGCGTGTTGGCGTACTCGTATACACATGTCAGCGTGTATCTTAACCTCAAACAAGTGTTGATTTAATTAAATAAGTGTTAGATCAATTCCAGTAAGTTTGCGCACCAAAAACACGCGGGTATTTTAAAGCAATTTATAACCGAACATTTTTTATTATTTAGTTCCTATTTGAGAACTAATATGGCATCATTTGGCAGTATTTCTCGAGCCTGCTCAACAGATATCTTGTGGTAAATCACTGTATCATCCGCAAACTATCTAATCTAACTATTCACATCGTTGTTAAGCATAAACACATATTACACCGTACAACGCGTTTCAGTTCATCGAACCATCTTTTTGGTTCGATGAACTGAAACACGTTTTTCGTTACAAATAAATCTGTGGAAAAGTGCAAATTTGTTTTTCTCATGATGGCGAACTTCCACAACATCTCGCCTGAATCTGTTGAATACATATATTACACCATTCAACTGGTGACATAATAAAATATAAATTGTTTTAATGGCGGCATAACTAGTGACGAATGATCCCCATTAAACCTCATTCGTGTTCTGTTCATCTGTTTTTAAGTCTCCCTTTCAATCCCTCGTCCCTCTCCGCGGGGGAAATTCCTGCTACCTGCAACGCTGGGTCGCATTCCCTGCCTTTTACGGTCTCTTCGGGGGATAGAGTGTTTTGTGGTGCATGTTCATGTGGTAGTGATGTTTGACATTCTTGCTTGTTGTGTCCTGGGTTGCGTGTTGTTGGATGGCTTTCGTGCTGCATCCTGGGGTGTAATTTTCCACGTTGTTGTTTTGCATTTGGTATTGTCCCTTTTTACGGTTGGTGACCTAATACCCCCCGCCACACGCCCTTGCGGCGGCTTGCGGGGTATTATGTAGATGTAGATTAAACCTGTAATCCCGTCTTGCGCTATTGCCATTTTATGATTAAATGATATTGACATGACCGAGATGGTTATACATTAAGGTGAAAAATCATTATGAGAGACTTTTAGATGTATTCCTGTATTATTTTATAGCGTCAACAGAAATATAGCAGATATCGCAATTTCAATTATATCAAAACGTATTCCCATGAATCAGTACGAACAAATTGAATCCAATGACTTAGGTGGTCTCTCATTTTCACGAGATCTCAGAAAACTGAACGTCTTAAATAAATGCCTGGATAATATTGAACCGAAAACAGCCACATGCAAATTTCATATTATGCTCAATTTAATATTATTTAAATACAAATTCGATAAATTGAAAGCATAGTCGGGATCTCCAGGTTTCAGCCTTAATGGCTGACAGTAAATTTGGCATTTCCGACTCACGCAACACGCATGTGTGAGAGTTTATGACATTTTTACGAGTCAAAGAACCCGTCTTCATTCGGCAAAATATTTCCAAATAAAGGCAGTGGTGCGTAACTTCGATTTTTCGAAAAAGATGATCCAGAACAGTGCATATAGCGTAAATCCAGCGGAACAAAGGGTAAATAATGCAATATTTGGGGAAATAAACACCAGATGTATACCATAAGGCATCACATACTTCCGGAGGGCTACCAAATACCTTGTCCCTCAAGGGTACTGCTTCTTTTTTTAACCCATTCCGCCCCATTCTCTCCGCCCTCATCCCTTGACAATTCTCACCAGCATGTGTTAATATAGTCCCCGCCCCTAAGCCATTTCTTCGCGCCTCCCCTTCACCCTCATATGCAATCTTAACCTCGTTACTCCTCGGAGAGAACCATCTCCATCCGCTTCCACTCCCTGTTTCATTCAACCTCTCTCTTATATTTCCTAAAATATAACCCAGGTCCCCGAACCCTCACCGCTCTACTCCATCCCTCGACCCCACCGTGACTCCCGTATCGTCTCTCACTCTCCCGCTGTCTTCTCAGCTCCTGCATCAATATCCCTCGCCTCCTCCTCAACCCCACTGTCTTTCCACCCTCCCTCATCTCATTTCCATCTTCTTCTCCTGATCTAATTCCATTCCTCCTACGTCCTCGTGATCTTCCCCGTACAACATCTCCCTTCTTCTCTGCATGTTCCTCCAATTACTCTCTTCTCACTCTCCACCATTCTTCTCCGTGTACATCCCCTTCTCTTCCTTCTAGTCTTTCCTCCCCCCCCCGCGCCAATAACTCCCAATCCTTTACCCCCAAACCCTCAGTGCCTTTTTTTACCAGTCTCACTTCTTCCGGTTCACTCCTTCCACTATCATTCCTTATACTACATTCATCCTCCTACTCCTTCTCGATTCATCCAATTCCCTCTATCTTTTTTCTCTTTCCTCATTCGTTTCCTCACCGCTTCTTCCCTTTCACCATTCGACACTCTTCGGCATCTCCTCCGCTGTCACCGGGCGCCCAATCCTGACGATCTCAATCCAATTCCCTTTTTCTCCTCGTTTTAATTACAATTCACCTCTCCCCCTTCTTCATTCATTCTTCCCAACTTTTTTTCATTCTCTCAGGTTTTTCCTGGGTGTTAACCGCGCCTGCCATTAGGGTTTTTCCATTGGTTCAAGAGGTTTAATGCGAAACCCAAATTCAATTTATTTCGAGCAAGTCCCCGTAAATTTGGATCTCCATATGTTTAAAGGATTTTTTTAAACGTAACATTCGGGTGCCAAGCTCTCCAGTAGGAGGAAGCAAATTCCATGGTAATGTTAATTAAAATTTCTCGAAAATTTAATTCGGAATAAGAGCTGGAGAGAAAAATCTAATTATAGACACACTACAAATTTAGTTATTCACAAGAAAATTATGTTTCATTTCGTATTTGAAATGCGCAAACTCTACGGCTTGCTACTGATGATCCAAGAATCTATTAACGTATTTAATTCAACCAATATATGAGAAATTTTCTCGTGAGATACAGTGAATGGGCAAAATTTTCATCGTAAATATGTATATTTTTTATAACTTAAAAAACCTAAATCGCATGATAAAATTTATGCTCAGCATATTGTGTCATAGATGTAACATTTTATTCTGTTAATATGAGAAGAAGGTACGCAAAGTACGTATGCCTTTTAATTTCGAGGCCAGTGGGAAATTAACAACCTTTTTCGATGATCGAATAGCATGAAAAGTAAGGAGTCTTTTAATTTATACTTTAATAAATAAAATACAGCCTTGGATATAAATCGGTGGATATATTTCATTCTTTGAAAGTTTAACGAAATACAAGAGTATTTTATTTTTAAATGAAATAAATATTTATTTTCCCGTTACATTTTTATTTCGAAATAAAATAATATGCTAAAACAATATGATTTCATCAAATTTTTGGAGTGCTTCTTTGTCAATATTACGCACTCCAGATTAAAAAATAAAGCTGAGATATTAATTTAGGGCGTGGTTAATTATTATGCTATTCATTTACCTCCATAGTATCAAAGCCATGCTGGTGGAGATGAATGTGGATCAGGTGAAAATCAGATGTTAAGAATAAATCATATCGCTTTATCTTCAATGAAGTTTCACACTCTCCTTGACATGATCAAATTAAAAGTAGCGCGGGAAATGCCGCGAAAGTTACTTTAACTGAGTCGTCCACCGGGGTAGTAGTAGTAGTTTTGAGGGGAGGCGACCGACAGCTAAGGTCATTTGCGCCATAGGGGATGGACAGGATGAAGGATGAAGGGTGGAGAGAAACCCGGCGTCGACATTAGCCTACTCTTTACGAAAGGCGCCAAGGGGTCCGCAGTTTAACGTCCCATCCGACGGACGGCGTACTCACTCAAAGTGCCCTCCACAAAGCACCTCAAGTAGGGATCGAGATACCTCTGAAAAATATTCAACACCGCCGGGATTTGAACCCGCACCCTCAGGGTGGGAAGCCAGTACGTTAGCCCCCGCACCATCTCGATCCCCCGTCGTCCACCGGATGTGCACCGAAATGCCAGAATTAAACGGGGCAAGAATCATTTTTCTTGACCAAGACGAATTAGTTTTTACGCTGGGAAATTACTACATTTTTTATGTAGTTATTTTAGCCATGAAATTGATCAGGGCTAAAACTTTTAGCATGGCTTCGGAAACTATTTATATAGTTGAGAGTTTTTCTGTAAATTCGAGGGTGCAATTACAGAAAATATAACTTAATCAAAAAATGGTAAAATTACAATGACATTAAATAAGAGATATTTATACATAATTATATTAAAATAGAAAAGAAAACGTTTTAAAAATGCGAGTACTCTGAATGAGGAATTAATATCCTAAACTATTTAAAAAGAGTGAACAAAAAGTAAAGAACTTGAGAGTGATTGAACATATTTTCTTTTTCTTGTGAGACGCCAAAGCCATTAAATTATATTCCGGCAGTGAACAAGCTGAAGGCCTGTCTATCGGTGACATCCACTTTTGAACTTTCTCTGACATGTCCTTTGTCCCTCTCACATTCAGTAACCCTTTTATTTGTAATCTAATTTCCATTTTCATATTCGGACGTGTCTACCAATAATTATCTGTCGTCAGGGCTGGCATATCTTCCCCGCAGGTCGTTTATGTGAGATATTTGACTGACTACACGGCACTTGAAAGGGCTTCTTTTCCTCTGTCGCCTTCTCTAAACGTTCATTCTCCAGAAATTTGAGTAGCGTTACTTAACTATCATTGCTAGAACGCATTCAATATATTTTATTCTGGGCTACCCTTTCAGAAGGACTTGTAAACGGAAAATAGCCACAGCCGATGGTTGATTGTTTTTCAAATGAACTTGAACCAGAGTAACCTTTAAAACCTACCAGGTTTTTCTATCACATGTAAGTACAATAGGTTTTAGTCAAATCCGTTGACTTAAATAACTCTCCGGATTTGACTTATTCTCGTGAGTCTCCGTATTTGACTATTTCTCGTGTGTTCCGAATCATGAAATTTGTTGTCTCCGGCGTAACTTTTTGAAATTTGCAGAACACATTGAAATGAAACAAAAAGGAATTCATCGGCTTATTTATTACATACCAAAAAACTAGCGTTCATTTTATTAAATTATCACATATCAATTTATGCATTACCAAATAAACTGCTGACAGGGAATCTCATAGGATTTTAATCGAGCTACGCCGAATTGAATAAAAATGTGTTCGAACGTATGCGATGCGGAGATGGAGCAAACACATCACAAACTTAAGAGTGGGCATGGTAAGAAATAAGAAGCGTGAAAAACGCGGAAGCCTGTGAAAAATATCCACCTCAGGAAACTGCGACGTTATTTGTGCACGTGGAAATTGGCGAGTTGCTTAGAGGGAGGTGGAGAAATAAGGGTGGGCGAAGGAGGAGGACAATTGAAGACGTCCCCGCAGGTTCATATAGCTACCTTCCTTTCTCTCTATCTCTCTGTCCTTCCGTCTCACCGCCTCTTTACCTTCTCTCGGGAAAGTTCCAGTCCACTCAATTTCCTGTCGCCTGAGCCACTTTCACGCAATCCTGACCGCAGTCCATCTCAGCCTTCCCTTCCGTTACTCCCAAATGCACTCTCGCCATCCCCACTCGGATCCCCTAACCACGCCTTTTCGCCGATCTAATCCTCGGAAAATTCTTCTTTACCGGCTCGTTTTCACTAATACCTCCTTTTATCGACCTCCCCCAGCCACCGGGTACTCCGATCGTTGCGCGCGCGTGTTTGTGGAGCGACCGCACTTTCCGGTTTCCTCACTGGTTTCAACTCTTGGAGTTCCCCGATGCTCGAGTTTCAACATTACCACTGACCATCGCTTTTGGGTCGATTTATCAAAACCGCTTCTCAAATTGGCGACATCGATTTTTCGATTTTTGGTGAAACATATCAGGCTACAGAACACTCCCTCCCCTTTCGACTAGATCAGGATAATATCTATTATTATCATTATTTTATTATTAGTGCTAGTCCACAGGTTGAGTAGGTTTTCGATGGACCCTGGCGTCACACACTACTTTACCCATAAGGACTGACTAACATGACACAAAATGTTCTTAAACCCCATATTAAGTACTGCAATTACTCATTATTTTGCGTTGCATACTTTCAGACTCTCTTATATCCATCACAAATGTCAACTTTTTCCTCCGTACTTATATGATTCGCTTTCTCAAAATTAATTCCGAAAACCCTATCTGATCTAATTTAGCATCCCATTTCATTTTTATAACTCTTGTATTCACTTACCATACCTTCTTCAAATTTCTCCCAACAAACTTCTCTCTTCTTCGAGTGGAGGCAATACACGCTTTAAAAAACTCGAATAATTAAAACGGATAATGCTTGATAAAATGAAAATGAATCAAAGTGTTGATTGGTTTGATAGGTGAGGTAAGAACTCATCTAATAATGAAATGCAGGGGCCAATTTCTTACCATGTGCCGCCTGTAGTTTCCCACGAAGATTTCGAAAATTGGAAAACAATACAACCCAAGAGCCTAAGGGCTTCACCGGAATCCAACCCGGGCCCTCCGGTCAATACAGTCAATCTGGAAAGTGGTCCAGCGCTCCACTCACTGAACCACCGAGGAAGACTACATGAAAAAACTATGAATATGTAAGCACATTCGCAAAAATTCGGGCCAAATCCGAGAGACGGCTCCTGTTTATTCAAATAGCATTTGAAAACGTATCATACAAGCAGATCCGAAAGCTACGTAACGGCAAGAAATGATACGCTTACGCCACGCTGAGGTGATTTCCTCCGGTCTACCTTAAAGTCGGTTCTTTCGATTCCGATGTATCCAAACTATTCTCTTCTAGGGTGTTCTCTTCTAGCGAAACTTTTTTCCAGTCAAACGCACTCGAGGAAACATTCGGCATATCTCGATTCTTCATCACCGTCACTCAAAAGCGTAAGGAAGCCAGCTAGGCAATCTTCCTTCACGGAAGATTGCCTACCTCACTTTTCTTAAAAAGGCCGCTATATATATATATATATATATATATATATATATATATATATATATATATATATATATATATATATATATATATATATTTATGTAACACTAAGAAAGTCTAAGGATGGATGAAATTACCTAAGGTGTGTAAATATATCAACCAACTCTGAATAATAATCCATTCCCGCATACCAGCAGAATAAACAATTTGAAATACCTAAATAGTCTTTTTTCGATAAGAACAGCTTTAGATAATTCAGTCTTTGTGTCTGAAATTGATTATTTTCTGAAAAAAATGAGAAATGTAATGAATTAAGTTTTCAGTCCCATAAGCAGAGCATAAATCAACGTCTTTTATGATTTTTAAATTTTTTTCGCGAAGAGAGTTCGCGGCGGAGTCATTTTGGCTTCTCGTGATTTTTCAGATGTGTCTGCATTAGTGAATATTTAATTTAGAAAATGCTGAAGAAAAACAATAGAAATGAGGTAGGGTTTTGCCCACATAATATTCTAAAATGCAAGATTTTCCTATCCATTTTTCTATGTGCATTCCCAATACGTTTCCGGCGGTCTGCTATGCTGTTCTCTCTTAAAAACAAATCTCTCCCTCATTTTCGATTGCGCTTACAGCAGTACACTTCTCCCACAGCCCGTCATTTTAAGCATTCTAAACATCAAGATAAAATATTGTTTCGTCTCCGTTTTGACAGAATCCTCGTCATAGCAAAATACATGCATAGAACATGGAGGAACAAAATAAAATGAAATAATTTTCAAATTCTCTGTCTCAGACATTTATGTTCTCGGCATTCATTTTTTCACATTCATTTATCTTTCTCCGGCTCATTTTCGTCATATAATTTCTGACACCTCCGTTGTGCCAGGAATTCGAGTAGGACTTTCCCTTTAGGATGGATTAACAATGGCGGAAGGTGCGGGTAGGGCGGTTGCTCGCGTTGAATGCGTGGTTCGTGGCACTGAGATTCTTGAACGCCATTTTGACATATAGATAACTTATTTAGCTGAAAAGAACTGCTAAACTAATTTTGATAAATACGCACTAATACAGAATTAGGTAGCTATAGTTAATATGACAAGAGAATATAGACCCGATAAATTTTTGTGTATGAATTTCACTGGAATGATAGAATATTCAATTATGTTTAATCTACTTGAGCACATTTGTCTGCTGGCATTTTATATTTTAATTATCACTGGTATTTCCATTAGTGTAGATGTTTTATTCTTAAAAAATCTTAGAAAAGCCTCTTCTCATGAAAACCAGCGTGAAATCATTACGATATGGGAGACGGCACCTCTAGATTTTCTATAAGTATAAAATCGAAGGTAAAAAAAACATTGCTTACCTTAGGTAAATATTATAGATATGAATAAAAAAATGTTAATTAAGTTCAGTCAATTTTTTGCCAAGGGTTAAAAAATGAACAATGAATAAAAATGAGAGAATTTGTGAACTCCAAACCCATATATTTAAAATAAAAAATAAATACGGGACTAAAGGGAAAGGAAAAAATGAACAAAATCCAACGTACGTCTGAGAAGGATATTGCATGATCGGGCTTTAGAGATAACAGCTTTACGGAAATCTGTATCTGGGAATCCTTGCTGCCATCGTTCAATAACGTGATTGGTTACAGATCTTTAGTAGGCATCGTACTCATCAATTCAATTTTAAACAATACCATAAGAAAATCGATAATTAAAATTTTAAGTCGAAATTGAACCACCATCCAGCAAAGATAACGTGACATCGACTAAATACAGGCAAGACTTCATAGAAGTTCATAAAAATCCAATCTAACAGAAATCTTTTGATATATACTCTCGAACTACCTCCCTACCTTACGTGATCTAAAATCAGGGTTCATCCAATCATACTTCAGCTTCTTCGAGGCGCGAAGAAGATAGTTTTAATTCTTTCTGGGATCAAAAATTTCTCGTTCAGTAAATAAATTTCGTCATGCAGCCGGCTTTCATTTTTCGTGGAGTGGAACGGACATTATCGCGAGAACGAAACAATGGGCGCCCCCGAGAGTCCCCAAGCTCTCGCTACCCGTCGCTTCGGGTCGAAACACCCTGCCGTACCACGACGGTACGCCCGGCGAAACAACCATCAACCCGCCCGAAACATAAACTCCTCCGGGAGGAGTTTATAAGAGGGGTTAAGCTCAGGTTCCACCCCGAGGGTCCCTCCCGGGGTGCTCAAGCAAACGGTGCGCATAAAGGGGACCTAAAGGAGGTCCAAAGTGAGACCCATGTCCCGGGTTTCAAGCGCTCCGGGATTGCCCGGGGATGAAATGGAGAGTGTCCTCAGGGGTCCGACGATGAGAGACAGTAGTGCCAGCTCAGAACAAGCTTGGGATCCTTACTGTTCCTTATGAATGCGAGAGGGTGCGGAGGGAAATGGATCTGGGGGAATTAAAGGAGGGAAAGTGAGTTGCAGATGATGAAAAATTATTCCAACGAAAAAAAATCCAACTCACGATTCCTGGAACGGTATTTATTCTTTTCTTCTTCCATCTAAGTGTCTGAAGAGTTCATCATTAAGGTCCACCTTGGGGTAATAATGCCCTTAAACTTTCGAGAAATGTATAATTCGATGTGGAACTCCGAAGAAGGTGGCTATATTTTTAAGATAAGTTGGTTAGGAAGGTGGATTCAGGGTAGTGCGGTTGACGCACCTTCTCCTCTTATCTCTCTGTGATAACAGAGAATTGGGGGGAATTGAGCCCCTTCCAGTCACACTCTCTCTTTCTTTCTCCGCTCTAAAGCTTTATTCAGATTTCGTCATAGCTCCATGCAAGGAATGTATTTCTCATTCTTCCGTCACTCAATCTGACTGACGGCCCCCGTGCCGTCAATCGTTAACTGTTACCTTTTCTCACTCGGAAACTTATTCTGAAAGACGCTTCACTTTCTCCTGCTTTGCTCCGATTTTTGTACAATTTCAAGCGCTGAGCTATTTATTTATGAATTTATTACATCTTTGAACCAGCTCCTTTCATCAATTCCTACTCGTTCATTTATTTTATCTCCTCCTTCTGGCGGGGGAGGGGCTTCTCTTTTCCTTTCCCACCCTCTTCTCCTCCCCTCCCACCCTCTCAGACACGGGTTAATTCTCTTCCCGTCGTCCATGTTCACATTGGAAACTTTTCTGAAATTCATGCTTATTCACGTCTTTGTAAATTCCCATTTCCGAGCTTTTGTGCTCACCCTTAAGCTACAAGTTCCAAACGTAGGTTTCCCTTAATAGAGTTTCCCTTTCGTGAGTTTCGGGAAAATATTCTTTTTGCTCATGCCGCTCGACGGTTGGGACCTCGATGTTGGACTAAGGTTATAATTGGGTGTAGCAACTTCGTTGATAGGTGTGTTCGACCTTTGATTTCTGGCAAGATCTGAGGTTAGACCTGTTTAAGTCAGGTCGGTTCCTATCTTAATTTTTTTTGTAGACTTAAGTACGAAAGAACCATTATCAAAATTACGAGATATTCTTTTTATTTTGACTGCTGTTATATATTACAGCAGAAAATTGTCGTTAACTTAAAATTCATATGCGTGGGTGTATTCTTAAAAATACTTATTTATATTGTATCATGTTGTTTTAAAATTTGCTGGGGGATTAGTTTTGGTTATTTATGTATAAATTTAGGTTTCCATTTTAACATCAATGGAACGTTATGTTTTAGGCTATATTCACATTCGTAAGGGTATAAATAAGGTTTATTATTGCGAGATTTTACAATAATTTCTCTATGATATGAAGTTATTTAATATGCTATTCGATCTCAATGACAATCTCAAGCGACGAAATACTTTTATCTCTTTTTCGCATAGATATCACTGATGAAGTATTTCAAAGTACAACGTAATAGTCAGTTGTTTCCATGAGGAGCTTTGACTTTATTCTGAATCGTATTTTCTAGTTACTATATTCTAGAAATCTCGTTTGCCAGCCAGCACGAAATTATAACAAATAAGTTAACATTTATTGACTGAAATCATAATTATTGTCTATCACGGTACAGAAATGATTATGCTGCTAATGATATTACGCCATCGCTGAAGAATTTTATAAACTCTTGATTTTACTTTAAAGTACGCATCGAACATGACCACGGCCTCAAGTTACTATTTTTACCAACATTTCACAACAATTATTTGAACATTTTCGCTTAAAAGTTATTTAATTACATTGGCGTAGCTATTAACCAGATATTTCCACATCATACCTCTTCGATTTTAAAAATATAACGCGAGAAAAATGTTACCCGTCGAAAGAATCGATCCCATTATCGAATTTTTATTATTTGGAAGTAGCACTTAGCCAAAACTGCGATCCAACTGAAATGTTTATAATCACTCGGATATTAAAACGAACAGCTTTCCCCAGTCATCCCAAGTGCACGTTCATTTCATTTTTATTTTATACGACGTCCTGTGCCTCACTTTTGCCTTTTGCGTCAAAACCTATTGAGCATTGGATTTTCATAATTTGTCTCGTGACAGGAAGGATAATTCTGTAATCCTTCCTCTATTTTCCCTCTAGGACTAGATTTAATTGCAGTTACCCATCCGTACCCTATTCTCGGCAAACGACTTTGTATCCGTATTTTTTCCTGCCGTATTTATTTCAATTAATCTCCCTTCAGTAGAAATCCCATTCTCAACTATTTTTATATTCCCTCCCAATCTTGGTGACCTGTGGATCACTCTTCTCCTTACTTTGACGTCATCGAACTCGTTGACGTTCACTCCCGTTTCCCTTTTATCTCTCCGCATCTTCCTTTCATCCTCAACACCACCCCTTCCCTCGGTTCCACCCACCCCCACTACTCCACTAAAATCCACTTTTCAAAGCCTGTCTCTCACTCTCACCATTCCCACGCGTCGCGCACAATCAGCACGGCGCCATTAAATTACCACGCGTCCCCATTACAGGGCAACCCTTACCCATTCCCCTCCCCAGCCACGTTGGCTTCCGAGAGTGGTTCAGAATTGAATTGGACCTCTGGTGTCCATGTACTCTTGGGGCGAGGGCAGGAGGGTAGGAGAGGGCGGTAGGAAAAAGAGACGAGTAAGGATGGGGCATGTTTGGGTGGTCGGAAGGGGAGGGGAAGCGAGAGGTGGCCTTGAGGGGGGATTTCAAGGGAAAAAGAAGACAGGGGGAGCGAATTATGGTGCCGGCGGGTGAAAGGGGGAGATGTGAACAGTGTGGGGATTTTAAAGAGAAAATTTGAATGAAACATTTTGTGAAGGATATTTAAGAAAATATGAAAACTGATGAGAGATCAAAGGAGATGAAATGGCTTAAAGTTGGTGCTACATACTAAAATATGGTCAGTTTGTATTCCTGGAACAAAAAAAAATCTCTTAAACATAAATTTTGAGCTGACTGCAAATTTTTTGGAACCCCGGAAACCGTTTCGACAGGTTTACTAAAAAGAAGCTAGCTTGCGGAAAAAATGCAGATGATAATTTCACATCACCACAGATATGGGAAGAAATATGTTAAGTTTTCCAAATACTAGGCTTTAAATTATCATTGCATGGCCGCATGATTTATAGAGAAACGTATTTTATTTCTCTTCCGCAAAGTTTTATCGAGGTTTCGCTTATTGGCCGAGAAATCTACCGCACCTCTCCGTCTTTAACAACTAAGATGGAATGAGGTTATAATTATTCATACTCATCAATTTCCCTGCTTCTTAAAAAAATGGATCAATTATCCCTTTTCAATTTCGCTTCTTTAGTTTATCTTCTTAGCTCCTAAGTGGATATGATAATATTTTAATAGCTTAAGTTTAATAGCTTTTATAATAGCTTAAGAATACTATATTTCATGAGCAAAGCTGTCAACAAACGTAAACAATAAAATGTGCACCTAATTAAATTATAATTTGCTACTTATATCCTCTGAAATAGGTAAAGCAGCTGACAAACACAACGGTATGATTTACAATGTAATTATGTAATTGAAGATACTAAAGCATGCGTTAAAGCTTCACCGACTTCGAAAAATTTGTGCAATTTAATGTTTATTAATTCCCAGTAATTTTAATATTAAACACTTGAGTATTAATATTATAAAGAATTTAAAGGGCATCAAATGGCCTGGATTTCCATCATAAACTATCACGTCAGATCGTTAGTTTCTTTATAGTTTTTCTCGTAAATAATGGGAATCTTCCTGCTTCACATTTCTGAGGGAATTTCTTGAGACAGGTTGAAATAGAAAAAAAAACGTCACTATTTCATGTACATATTCTAAGAAGCTGAATTTATTTTCGAAAATCCGTTCTGCAGTTATGCAGAACGTTCGAAGGCGCAAATATCGCAGTTTTCAGGTTTTTCAAACGTGCAGAATGTCTAGAATGGAATGCAAAAATCTAAAGCAATGCCCCAATAATAATAGGTATAATCAGCTCAAACGGCATCTTTAAAGTAGAAAGGTCTCGCACGGATGTAGTGTAGATTGTTGATAATCCACATTGTGGTCGAATGCTGTATTGAACTGTTGGCTCATGTCCTCAATGAATATGGAGATGGCCGCAGGATGCTCCACTACCAATGAAAATGAATCATGTCATGCGCAGATAGACGCGGATGGTAGCAGGGGATTTAGGTCGGTTTATCTCCAGTTGAGAGTGGGCAAACTATACACGAGGGATCTGCTTTGAACTGTTGAGTCTCAATATTACTGGTGTTGTAAACCTGCCGACGGTTGACGTATTGAAGTGGTTGTCCATTCCACAAGCGTTAATGATAACAAACCGAAAGACATATAGAGACCATAATACTTTATTATGATAAACATTTGAAATAAGGATTAGTAATTTCAGGAGTAATAGATTGTTTGGGCCATTTTGCAAAGATACACACGTATATCACCTCATTCTTTTCTTCTTTTTATCTAAATCTTGAAATTGGGAAAAACTGAGTGATCTGACGACGGCGGCAAAGGAGAAAATTGAAATTATATGAGGACGTCGACCAAATCTATCCAACTAAATCATGGAACGTAAATACTGTGGTTATGGGCAGTAAGTTCAGCGAGCAGGAAAATTAACTGGAGACTCAAAGGAGGCTCGTCTCCCGCCTTACTGCCGCTCTTCGGTACAGTATAACTAAATAATCAATGTCCCCAATGCATACTAGACACTTAGCTATAATAAGCCCGAAAGAAAATGGGTTCCTATATTTATTTAAACGAGATTCTAATCCACCTTGGAGCATGTTTTTTGCATTTATTTTAACCCGAATTAACTTTTTCCACCGTCAGCCAATGAAACGTTCCATTAGCACGTTGTTGCAGGAATGGAGCTTGGAAATGGGTTTTTCTAGTCCTTGAGTTTATCTTTTGAAAGGAATTTATGGCTGGCTACCTATTTTTTTAAAAGTAAATATACATAAACAATCGCTTTATAATCATTAGGTACAACTCCTATTAATACACGGGGGTACATAGAATCGCTTTTATAGATTTAATGGAGTATATAATACCAGAGATTCTGTCACCCATGATATGTATGATCTGATGATAACGGCAGGGGGTTTTTTTTAAGGTAATCTACCGGTTAAGGTAGGTTTTTGGATGGACACAACTACCAAACAAATATTTTATCATTCCTAACAAAACACAAAATCCATCATCCTACTCTATATCAGGTCCCTCTTCATCTCTGAGTACTTTCTTTCTCCTTTCATCCCGTCCAACATCCCTATCCTATTCCTTCCCTTTCCTCTTTTGCCCAACATTCTACCCTCTATCACAGTCTTCAACATCCCACTGCCGGTCAACACCCCCTTCATCCACTTTTCCTGCCTCCATAGGATTGCTCCCAACAAACCCCTCTCTTCGCCCACCATACCAAGTACTTCCTCGTTTGTTATCTACTCTGTCCATTTCACCTTCTCCATTCTTCTCCACACCCACATTTCAAAAGCCTCCAATCTACGTCTATCCTCCTGCTTCAATGACCACGTTTCCGCACCGTACATAGCTACGCTCCATATCAAAGTTTTTACGAGTCTTTTCTTAACATCCTTACTCAAAGTCCTCGTCATCAACTCCCTCCTCCTTGTGAAAGCCTCTTTGCCTAGCGCAATTCTTCTCCTTACGTCCCTACTACTTTGACCGTGTTGGTCCAAAACACTACCGAGATACGTAAACTGTTCTACCTGCTCTAGTTTTTGCCCTCCTACTTTAATGTTAAGCTTGGCCTTTTTCTTTCTAGAAAATCGCATAACCTTTGTTTTATTAATATTGATGGCAGGGTTTTACCTACACTGAAAATTAGACTAATAGACTAGAACTAGAAAAGTCTATTAGATTAGAACTAGACTAGAAAATTAGACTATTTTAACAGCATAGGAATAATTATGGAAATCAATTTGGCACATGAAATCAATCAAAGGCAACGAAAATTGGAATGTATAAAAGTAGGTGACAACTAGTTGTATTGTAATGGTCGTATTGTGAATTGTGGATTTCGTATCAAATGGATTAACTTCAATTCTGTGCCATACGAGGCATATATGAAACTAAATATTTTTTTGAATACTCATATATAGATTATACTTGAACAAACGATTTAAACAATTGCATCGCGCAGACAGGTCAATTGAGTTTCATGTCTTAAGTACATAAATATAGACGGAAGTATTGTGTCCTTCCGAAACCTATGCTTTTCAAATGGGTAGAAGCGAGGACTGAAGCTATACATGCACCATTCTCTCCACAATAAGCAGTATTTTCCCTTTATAATTCTTTCATCTATCTATCTTCATACTATTATCACGATCCTTTCACTCCATCCACCAAAACAACAGGTCCTATTCAGCAAATCAAATGCAGCGCTATCATGACAACTGGTTTCAAATAACCGTCCGTTTGATAATTTTATACAATGGCGGGAATTTTCAAAAGAAATCATTTTCTTCCATCGTTAATGAAGATAAAAGGCGCAATGTGAGCTACGCTGAGTAAGGAGATAATCATTTTCCGGTGTCAGCTCAATATTCTGAAATTATAACGGTGTAACAGGAGCTCCTATGGTCTCTTTTTTTCTTTGAATTTCCCTAAAAAAATTCGAAATCGTTAATCATCTGCTTGCAAGCCAAAATATACACCCTTTTAGATGAAAACAATTCTTCCTGTCGCCGACAAAGGAGAAAGAAAATAGGAACAACAACATCATGGGAGGGACAGTGAAGTACTTATATAAGCGTGGGATTGATGATGATGATATTCTTAAGGGTGATGGGGAGAAGAAACACTCCCTGCCACTTCTACTCACAATGCGTCTCCGGTGTCCTCCCAGTTTTTTTTCCCCCAGCCACTTTGCCTAGGGAACTAGCCTGATCGCTCAAAATGGCCCCTCTTTCCGTCATCCGTCCTCTTTACTTCTCTCTTCTCTCTCTCTCTCCCTGAGAAGAACAAATGCAAACAAGAGGGCGAGAGCGTCGGTGGAAGGTGTGGACGCTGTGATTGATGTCCTCTTCTGCTCCACTTCCCCCCGGACAGCACGTTTCTTCACCCCTCCCATTCCGCTGTCTTCCTGCCTCTTCTCCTTCCCCACGCTCCCATCATCCATACGCACTCTTGCTCTGTTTTCCTTTTCACACCCCGATGCCCAAGGGAGAGCGGAAGAAAATGGAGGCTCATTCACTCGTGTAAACATAGTTACCTCTGCAGACATATTTACGCTTCAGTATTCTGATAGTATCTTTACAAAGAAATAATTCGTGCATTATTAGAAGAGCACTAAGTAAATGTGATGAAAACGTCAAAGAGAAATGTTATCTATCTAATTGTTAGGACTCATTTAGAATATGTTCCTAGTACATGGGATCCTCGCAAAGTTGGATTTATTGTCGATTCGGATCGCGAGCAGCGTAGAGGAGCTAGATTTGTAAAACGTTATTAAGATAAACTAAGTAGCATATCCAACATACTAGAGGAGCTAGACCGGGAATCACTCACGGAGCGAAGGTTAAATTACAGATTAAATCTCTTGCATAAATTGGTAGGACGTTTCTTAAGCAATGATGTTGAAAATGTATTGTGATATGTACCCCTATCGTGCTACAGTAGGAGAGATCATGTCAATAAAATTAGAGAGATCAAGTGTAGAATAGAAAGATTTAAGATGTAATTTTTTCCACCAGAATAATATTGTCCGACCGTGGTGGGGGTAAAAATATTTGGGTGCAAATTAGTCTGGTGTGTATTCACCCCCGGCCATATCCCCTAGGGATGGGCGTGCTACCTTGCAGAATAATTAAACAGCTAAGTCTAAGTTTCAATTCTGCGTCGCTTTACTACACGTTCCGCCGTAACCGAATTAAATGCTGTTGATAATGCTAGTGCACCGAAACCCGTGTTGTGTGCGACCTTTTAACTTTGTAAATGTTTTCCAGTCATACCTTACATATTTTGAGTCAAACAGCTCATGTTCGATAAAAGAGGCACTTATAGAAATTAAGCTTTATGAAGTTAATTTTAAATTGACGGCAATATCTAGTGTGAGATTGAAATGATCTAAATTGTGATAGTACAACCCAACACCCTTACTATATTTGGTGGCGTTACATTTTTGATTTTTCCATTATATCAACGAGAAATATTTATACTCTAGGGGAAAAAATCTCTTGATTTATGTTTGTATGTGCCGTAAATAAGCCGTGCTCCCGTCCATAGGTATTAGGATTTGCCCGAAAAGAAAAAGGGGAACGTAGAAGAAAATAGAAGAATCTCCAGTGGGGTCATGGGTTTGCTCGGAATATAGGAATTTCTGCGATAACCGTAAAATCTCCACTCAAATAATTTATGCATATTAAATTTGTATAATACATGTATGAAGCTAGCATGTGATATTTACAATCTTACGCAATAACTCTTTGTGTGAATAATGTAGTACTACCAGAAGGCGGTAAGTTTATTCATCAAAGACCAATATTTCTTGTCACAAACTAAAAATATCTAACTCGTCAGAGCCAAAAAGATCAACTCCAAGTGTTCATATTATTTGGTAGTAACTTTTAGAGCCTTATAATAAACTAAAAAGAACTTTGGATTTTTTTACACGAATACAACATCGACGTTAAGCGTCATTTACACTTTTAAAAGCCTATCCTTCTCAACTTTCTTCCATGACGCAAACTTTCACATTGTGTGAACAAGAACTATTTCGTAAGTTTTGGAATTAAGAAAATATTAGGCTTCTCCCTCTCCAACTATTCCTTTCAAGATGTGTCACTCGAGCACAACTTCATCAATAGCAAATAATGTCTGTCGCCCCATATGTGCATTTTTAAACGAAACAATGACTGAAGAGAATAGCCACTGTTAAACATCAGGGTGGGAACATACAGAATAGAAATGATTGGGGATCAAATGAGTCACAACTCGATTTCGAACCGAGATCTTAAAGTTGCAGTTGAATGTATCAAACAATTGTGTGGCCAGAATATTATTTTCGTCATATAACTGGCGATGAAATGGCCAAAGATATACCCAAACGCATATAAAAATGACGGTAATATATTATTTTAATTCACCTTTGAAAAGTTTTTCTTTACCTCTGCCGGTTAAAATAAGGAATAATCTCACTATTATCTCCTCTTCTATCGCTTCTTATTCATTAAAGCGTAATTTATGATACATCTCTTTACTTTCGAGATGAAATGAATTCGCCATTCGTTCTATTTACTAAAATGAGCTAATGGTGACATTGGAATTTCTGTTGTGACCATATTCAAGAGAGTGAAAAAGTCACTAAAAATCCGGATATGAACGACGTTTCATAAATTTTTACAGCAGGTAATGGCAAATAGTGAATGCTTGACTCGGGCATCGAAACACCGGCCAGAATGGGAGCCTCTCACCCGTTGGAAGAACCGAGAGGTATTTCTTGATCCATAATACTCCTGCTGAAAAAAATTTACTGCTTAGTTCTCTTCACCATTTGTAAATTCTGAAAATGGTCAAAACGTGTACATTTAATTGAAATAAGTATTTCCTTAGAAATCCGGCTCAAATGCTAAAATTTGACATTATTCGATATTATTCTCGAAAAGAAATTTCACCTACGAAAATATTTATGATACAATATAGCAAGCAAGCTATATTATTAATTTTCAAACTTTCCGCGGGTTTTATCTCGCGTCGTGTAGTCTTGAGATTCGAATTTTTTCATGCCATTTGATCGTAAGATACTATTAAAAACTAGTTAATTACTGGTATAATTTTTGACTGAAAAACACATCGGCGTCTTTTTCATGGTTAATTGTTCATACTGGACTGCATACAAAACTCTCTTTTCGTCTTTTCCTACTCTGATTCAACCACTCAAATTTCCTTATTTAGTCCTTGCTATCGCTTTTCCCTCTGCGTCCTTCTTTATTAGACACCGGATTTGAGAGTGTTCCTCACCTTTTCTTTCTACAAGCGTAATCTTGTCTCTTCATTATCCACACCTCCACCACTCGCCTCCCGCATCGACATTTGCCAGTGACCGAATTCCCTTCTCTTCCCGCTCATTTTCTTCGCCGGAGAGACTCGAGCTTTACTCCCTGCAACAAATCTCATCTTACCTCGAGAGCCTCGCCCTCCCCAACGTTGTGGACGAAGCGTTCATATTAAAGATGTTGACTCGATGGGAGGAAGAGAGATGTGGAATGAGTACGTAAAGTTAAGGATTTTAACAGATGGGAGGTTCGGAAAATATGGCGTAAGACCAGCGTCTTAAAATAAAAATTCCTAATAAGGTGGCTCAGACTTATCAATGCCCCCAAGAGGGATAATTTGCGGATTCGTGAAAAAAACAATGCCATTATAACATTTCCTGATATAAAATTTGAATAAATCTGTGATAAAACTTTCACATAAACTTGCATTTACTGTACTGGTCTCTCCTTATGCCACAGCTACAGTTTCTGAGCAAATTTTCTTAAAATCACAGACAGAATTTATAAGAAAACTTCTTAGAAACGGAATAATTTGTGTTTATCTTCTAATCTGTTTCAATTTTCTTCAGTAGGCTAAAAGGAAATACACCATGGAAGATGATACGTTTTCCATCGATGCTATGATGGGTTAGTCTTGTCACTTTTTAGATAAAATTTTGAATTGAATTATGGTAAAAATTTACGGGAAAACTGAATAAGATAATTCATATAATTGAAGGTGTTTGAAGTGCACAAACACACGTATATCCATTTCCCTAGTTTTCTTCTTTTTGTCTCACATCATGTTTAACTTTAATTAGGCCCTCAGCTAAGTAAATAGTGCTTAATATTATCAAAACAATAAAACGAAAAAGATATTTTCAAAACGAGAAAGAGGAAATTAATCTAGCAATCAGTTTCTTATAACTATAAGCCCTTCAATGCCACTGATAAATACCGGAATATTCTTGTAAAACTTAAATTGAAAGAAATATTAAAATAGGAAAACTGGATTTTATTTTAATTTTCAAAAAGGTTCCTTAACCTAATAGGGTTCTAACTTAACCTAATATTTTAATTCTCAAAAAGGTTCCACCTCACTTGGTTTAGTTTTAATGAATTCTATTGTTATGGGGAAATAATGAATCCAGTAAATACTCTTTTGGTTTTAACTGATAGTATTATCGGTAGTCTACCGGTTAATGTAGGTTTTGGGTGGGCAAAAACCACAAAACGGTAGAGCGAGAATTTCCTTAACCGTCTTAACAAAATGCAACCTTAGATACAAATTACAATAACCGCGTCTCTGATTCATAGTATTTACTTCCTACATTCATTCTGTCCAACATCCTGCCTCTTCCTTGCTTTCTTGACGCTCTCCTCTCTGTCACAGCCTTCAACAAATTGTAGCCTATTAAATTACTTTTCATCCACCTTTCCAGCCAACATTGGATTTCTCCCAATAATCCCCTATCCTCGCCCACCACTTGTTTTGTTTTCTTCTTTGTTTTACTTTCTTTCCACTTCATCATCTCCACACTCACGCTTCAAAAACCTCCAATCTCTGTCTATCATCTGGCTTCAATGACCATGTTTCCGCGCCGTACAAAATCACACCCTATTTCAAAGTTTTAACGAGCCTTCTCTTGATGCTCTAACCCAACGTCCTCGACGCCAATTCCTTTCTCCTTGTGAAAGCTTCTTACTTTTAACCAAATTCAGCATCAAAGCATAAAAGGTATAGAGAAAAATTACATTCATTGCGATAACTTGACCATGCAGAATCAGACCTCATGGCGAGACATTTTTATTACGAGCAATTCGTCTCCAAAATATGAATTTTGTTGCAGGATCGATGTATATTGTTTGCGAGTGGATGACTATTCTAAGGGCGTAATATTCATATTTTGCATTCATCTTTCACATCTTGGATAGTAAAAAATGGCTGAGAAAATTAGATAAAAACTTTATTGTCCTCCCTGTTAAAAGTGGGGAAAATATAGGCTGTCAGAAAAGGGGAAGAGGTTTTTGAGGATATATTTCAGGGACTGAACTCCTGGGAAGTAAATTGAAAAATGATATCATCCTGTGATCTCTCTTCACCTTTTATTTCCAAAAAATCTAAGCTGCGGTGATTATATTTGTGCAATTTTCGATGCATTTAAAACTACATGCATTAATAGATGCAGTAATAGGTTCGGTTAAATTACAAGAAGTAATTTAGTGTAGATCTTTTTGTGCAAAAATTAATGATAGAAATAGTTATTTCTGCCTAAACATGGCTGAGAAAATTAATTCAGCTAATATTAAACACGCGGATAAATGAATATTACCAGAAGAATGGATATCCAATTCAGAATATCCCCATCCTCAGCGATAGGTAAATTATTTCAAGAAATTTTATTACCAACCAAGAAAACCTCTAGTTATTCAACTAAAAACATTCACTGATTTTTATGATACCTTCTGAATTTTTTTCTGATTACACGGTAATATGTATTGGGAAAGAAATTAAATAAATCCTACGAAATTAATCGGAAAAAATTGATCAGAAGCAGAAAAATGCGAGAATTCCTCTCGTACCTCCATCAATCTTCATTCGTGCCGGAATCACCCTTAGCCTACGGGGAAGCCTAAGCAAAACAAATCAAATGGAATCGCACGAGAGAGCCACCATCCGGCGGAGAGAGCGGCAGGGCGAACAGCGGAAATTAGTACGCCATAGACGTCACCCACTTTCGTCTTGTCAGCACTAAACGATGGAGCCCGACGCATTCGTCGGATTCCTCCCACGACTGCGGCGCATGCATGTAAACATTCGCAAACGGCAAAAGGGGGAGGGGACTCTCCTCGCCTCCCTCCTTCCCTCATCCTCCACTTTGTCCACTCATTTTTATTCCTCCCAGGCTAGTTACATTTTCCATTCCTCGCCCCCGTAGGCAGTGACACAAATGCTCCGCTGTCCGTTCAAAGCTAACGAGCGGGAAATGGGTCGCGTGTCTCAGAGGACCCATCGAATGCTGTCGAGCGAGGAATGGCAGTGCTTCCTTCCCCCCAATCTCTTATCAGGCATTCCCGTGTCATTCCCTTTAACAAAATATCGCTCTGCTTACGTCTTGCCCCGGGGTTCTTCTTCGGAATCTTAGAAAAAGAACCTCATCCTTCAGATCCTCTTTTTTCACCCCTGATCCCTCGTCTCATCCCGCTGACCACACTTCCTCTAAGTCCCCTGTCGTTTGTCCCGACGAGAAAAGGTGATCAAGTTGAGACGAGGGACGCAAAAGAAGCTTGCAAATCGACTTTTGAATTCGTGTTTTGTTTCAGCTATTCAGGATGCTTAAATTGCACTAGTTCTCAGCCAAAGTATTCGACGGAATTACTCGTTTTGACTTGTGAAACGTAATAATGGTCCTAATGAAAAATGCGTGTGCAGTGACCATTTGAATAGGATTATGCAATGAAATCGTTTTTGAAAGTTGAAGTTCATTCTTTAACATGAGATCAGTTGTGATAAAAATTCCGCGGTTTTGTGATGGGACAAGTATACAAGTGTGATTTAGGCTAGGAGTTCAAATTTTCTAAAAATTCACCGGGTTCATATTTTATCAAAATAAAACCACACATTGCAGTGAAAGGCACTAAATCCATAAAGTAATCATCAGCATAGCCATAGTATAGTTGCAGTAGCTTGCAGGGTACCAAAAAAAACAGTCTACATCACCTACTGTCGCTAATTACTAGAGTAAGTATAATTTATCACAGGGAATAATACTTGTATTATTATTAAAACATTAATTATTTCCGATCGTTGCAGTTCCGTTGTTCCAAAGTAGTTTATTTTAAACTACAACAGAATAAAATTACAAACCTTGGAGGCAAAAAAATAGGTTTAATATTAATTTTCAAAACGATTATAATTATTGTCAGGCTATTTAAGACATATTATACGCAAAAGGAAAATTTTTTCTGAAGAAATTCGATTTTTGAGCCCGAGTATATTTTTACACATTCCTAACCGCAATAGCCAAGAGAGGTTCCCGGATTTTTTTATCGTTTTTAGCATAACATAACGTTTTATGGCTAACTACGTATATTGCAGAACTGAATTTAATTGTGTACTCCACGAAATTACATAACAAAACTCCAACGGAAAACGGATGGCGCATCATGCATAAGTCATGTAGTCAGCTTGCCTTATACCCAAAATGTCACACTAATTAACGAGTACTCAGCAATAAAAATTATTCGCGCAATTTTTTCCCTCACGTAACTTATATATTTCAAACTTTTGTCATGACAAATAGAAAACAATTGTATCAACGCGTAACCTACCCTCACTCTTATTTAGTTCGAAAACACAACGATAATTCAAACAACAATTCATTTATTTTTCAATCATATGCCTCTGAATATCGTGTACTCCTGGTTACACAATCAGCACTACTGGCGTTGCTGTCAAGAGTACCACGCCGAGGTGTCTGCGGTGCACCGTGGACAAGCCGCCCTTAGCGTCATTGAAACTCTTCAGAGGGTTCAGTGTGTGGTTCCGAAGCGGAAGATTGACGCCTTGACTTGCCTCTTGGAAAGAAAAAAGTCACGGATCTTGGCTCTGGTACCTGTCGTTCCGCTGGCACTCCATCTGCTCAGAGCTCACTTTGTATTTAATGAATGCGGAGCATTGGGCGGGCGAAAGAGAATTTCAATTTTGGCGCTTAAGAGATATAATTTACTTAAGAAATTAGTTTGCTCGTGGAAGACGCCCACTCCTTTCCCCAAAATCCAACTTGGTTGGCAAATTCCCGGGTTTTTCCAGCTGCTTTGAATTTCCGTATATTTCTGGTCCCCTTTTCTCAGTTTGCTTGACTCCCTGTAATTAGCTGGCTTCTACTAGGAAGGGGTAAGAAACAAGAATAATGACTCACATGGCCTTGTCTTCGAATGGTTCATTTCAGCGCCTTGAAATGCACACAGTTATAGAATTTGTTTTCTAGGAAAATTTGGAGTATTTAATCATCAACAAATCATATCTGATTCTGCTCATGAAATCGGAATTTATTAGATTGGGCTCATTTTGAACACTTTACTTTGCTCTATTTAAAGGAGTGTTCACTTCGAAGATGTATCATTGTTTGAACCAAAATACTGCCATAAATATATACATATACATACATATGCATATATATACATATAAATGAATATATATAAATATAAATGAATATATATATATACACATATATCATGTACTTATACCATATATGTTTAATATGAAGGAAAGAAGAGGGTTCTTTCCTTCATGCCATGAGAAAGGTAGCTTGGACCACCGAAAATTCGAAAACTAGTGAGTTTCTTTCCTTTTTAGTGCGTTTCTATGTTTTTGTCTTTGTCCACTAGTGTTAACTGCACACACATTATTATTAACCACCGTGAGAATTTCACATGAGTGTTATATATATATATATATATATATATATATATATATATATATATATATATATATATATATATATACACACACACATATACATATATGTACAGGTCCATGTGTCCTGTGGTGCCAAATCGGGAGAATAGGGCGGGTGTGGTAACGTGGCAACGCCGTATTTGGCCAGGAGCTGTCTGACGACGAGCGCGCCATGGCAGAATTTTCGGCACCATCTTGGCGCACACCTTGCGCATGGCCAAATCCTGTGAAATAATGCGTTGGACGTTGGATGCAGACAGACCCAACTGGTCTGCAATTTCTTCACTGGTTAAGCGTCGGTCTGTGTTCAGCAGTGTCCTCACTCTGTCCACATGCGTGTCGGCTCGACAGCCGTCCGGAGCGATGGTAATTTTCAACGAGCTCCCAACCCTCTTTTAACAACTTGTGCCACTCAAATACTGTGGAACGGCTAAAGGCAGTGTCCCCATAAGCCTGCTTGATCATATCGAGGGTCTCAGTTGCCGTCTTCCCGAGTTTCGCACAAAACTTCACGGAATAACGCTGCTCTAAATTCAGATTCATTTTGTTTTTTGACGCGGACAAAAAACTTGCTTCACTAAAAACGGTGTCCTCACTCAAGGACAGCCCGCAGGCGACTGAGGTAGGTGTTGGTTTGTTGCTAAGAGCCCCCTCCACCTTACCCTGCCAGGCAGACCCCCCTCCACCGCTCCGTTCGCGCCAGAGAAAATCAGTCCTACCACTTTTGGGTGCGACCCTGTATATTAATATACAAATACTACCTTGATCAAAAATTTCCCGGAATTTATTCAGAAAATTAAAAATACAAGTTTATTCATCTAAATCTATATTGTCCCCTTCAAAGTAATCCCCATCGACTGCAACACACTTATGCCAGCGCTTGATCCAATCCTCGAAACATTTTTTATATTCGGTTTTCGGTATGTCCATCAGTGCTTCCTGCGATTTTTCCATTACTTCCTCTCGGCTGCTAAAACGCGTTCCCCGTAATGGTTTTTTAACTCGATTGAACAGAAAGAAGTCACAGGGAGCCAAATCAGGTGAATTCGGTGGCTGTTGGATGGTATTTGTTGCATTTTTCGTCAAAAAATTACGAATAATGATAGCACTGTGCGACGGTGCGTTATCATGGTGCAAAATCCACGAGTTTTCTGCCCACATTTCTGGTCTCTTTCGGCGAATTGCTTCACGCTAACGTCTCATAACGCCCAAATAATACTCTTTGTTTACTGTCTGGCCTTCTGGCAAAAATTCATGATGCACTACACCGTTGTAATCCATGAAAACCGTCAGCATTGCCTTCTTTTTTGACTGAAAACGACGTGGTTTTTTTGGTCTCGGCTCATTTGGTGAACGCCATTCACTTGCCTGATGTCTGGATTGCGTGTCGTACTCATAAACCCACGTCTCGTCTCCAGTAATGATCCTTTTGATGAACGGATTCAGCCTCGCAAATCATGTCTTTTGCGACGTCAACACGGTCTCTTTTTTGCATGAAATTGAGGTCTTTTGGCACCAACTTTGCTGCTACACGACGGAAACCCAAATCATTAACCACAATGTCTTGGGCGGATCCATAGGCAATGTTCAAGTCCTCCGCTATTTCTCTGATGGTTAATTTGCGGTTATTGACCAACATTTCTTTTACTTTATCAATTTTTTCACCGACTTTCGATGTCGATGGTCTGCCACTGCGTTCATCATTTTCGATTGACTCACGACCACTTCTGAACCGCTCGTGCCACTGGTAAACGACCGTTTTTTTTAGAGAATCGTTGCCGAAACACTTTTCCAACATTTCCAACGTCCGTGCGCCACTAAATCCGTTTTTTACGCAAAATTTAATACAAGTTCGTTGTTGCAAATTTAAATCCATTTCTGAAATTGTAAAAAATCGCCAACACACACAGAGATAGATGTACTCTTGGCTACGTAACTTTTGCAAATGTCAAGTTATGACACTAAGATTTAAAGGGAATATCAACAACAGATGTACCAATTTAACAAAAAAAACAGAACTCAAATCGGAACGATGGGAGCGCCACACGGTGGTTATTCCGGGAACTTTTTGATCAAGGTAGTATGTGGATCGCGGTAGTCCAGGGGTAGAGCGTTGGACTACTGATCGGAGGGTCCCGGGTTCGATTCCCGGGCAAGTCTCTGGGTACCTGCAGTTCCACCCAAGCAATGTGATTTTTCGGGTACCATATCTACCTGGGAAACCATAACCGGCACAGGGAAAGGAACTCGCCCCCCTACCCTGATGTGTGAATTTCACACGCCGTCGGGCTTAGTATTGGGTGAACTCTACCATCACCTACCAAACTGACCTTCGGGCTGAGTTGCTGGAACTAGTCTGCTGATTGGTCGTAAATAATCACTGATACTTCACATAATACATATCTAAGATGCATTAAACATGATAACTAGGTGTATTGAATATTATTCAAGGAGCGAAGGGCCTTGTCAAGAGAAAGCAACGCAAAATATCGCACATGTACATACACCTTCATCAAACATGTACCTTTACAAAAGTAAAACGGCATTTGCGCATTAAACCAGTCTCATTGTGTTTAGACTATTTAAATACAGGTATTTCGAATCTATTAATAAATGAAGTTACTGTAGACGAAATTTAAAACGAGTTACGACAGTAGTTCCATTATTTTTTGGATGTCCGTAATGTGACGGTAGCATGTGATACCTTTCAAGGCAAGAAGAATCTTTAAAAAAGTACTGGTTCTTAAGCATTGTTCCCTTTCCGCAGTTTGTTTTCTTCTCTAAGAAATTTCTCTGCTATTTAGTAAACACTGAGAAAGGTACAAGTAAATAACCTTCGAATAAACATGTTTACATATGTAGATGAGACATACCAGTCCCGATGTGCTAATACGTGTTAAATTAAATTTTTAACGAGTTAAATTTTACATAACTATTTGAGGTGGGGGGTGCGTTTGTTTCTGTGTGTGTCTGTGTGAAAATATAAAAATATATATGTATTTATATATATATATATATATATATATGTATATATATATGTATGTATATATATATACATACATATACATATATACGAGGGTCATCCGGAAAGTAGTACCCGTTCGTGCCGCATGAAGTGCTGACGACGCGAGTAGCCGCTGGACGAGGTCAGATAGCTTCAGTGGCTTGTCTGCCTTCTCTGAGCCAAGTTGCGTGACGCTAGCATTGCCTGTGTTGTTTCTGTGATTGTTTACAATGTTTAAAAAAAATTGAGAACGCCGCCAGTTGTGAAGTGAGGGCAGTGATTAAATTCCTCAATGCAAGAAACGTTCGCCCATGTGATATTCATCGCCAATTAAAGGAGGTGTATGGAGACAATGTAATGGACGAGTCGTCTGTTCGGCGGTGGTGTCGCAACTTCAACATGGGGAGGGGGAACACACACGACGATGAGCGTTCGGGGAGACCGTCTGTCATTACAGACCAACTGGTGAGCTCAGTTGACGAATTCGTGAGGAACGATCGGCGCGTCACAATTGATGACATCTGTGAGCATTTTCCCAATGTTTCTCGAACAATTGTTCATGAAATTGTTAAACACCATCTGCATTATGCAAAAATTTGTGCAAGATGGGTCCCTCGCGTATCTCAATGAGCTGGCGGCGAAGGACTATGCAGCAGGAATACAGAAACTTGTCACACGTTATGACAAATGCCTTAATTTGCTTGGAGATTATGTTGAGAAGTAGTTTAAAGTATCCTCTTTCAAATAAAATTTTTTATGTTTGTTAATATTTACTTTTGTGTCTTTATTTCACGAACGGGTACTACTTTCCGGATGACCCTCGTATATATGTATATATATATGTATATATGTATGTGTGTATATATACATATATATGTATATTATATGCATATATATATATGTACATATATAGCTTTTATGGTTAGGTAAATAAATGGCAAACGCCTTTATTTAAAAAATAATGTGTGGGGCTTATATATATATACACATATATATACACACATATATTTTTAAATAAAGGCATTTGCCATTTATTTACCTAACCATAAAAGTAGGAGGAATAGGCAAATAGGAATTGATTAGAAAGAGTAATTCACTAGAATTTATTCAGGCATAAAAGAAAAGCCAGCAGAAGCAATATTTGGCAATGAGAAAATCAGCTACTCATAAGGAATGAAAAAGTAATCCACTCAAAATGAGAAAGTACCCTGATGAATAATGCAAGCCGTTATATTCCAAATCGATTAGCTTCACCATTGAGCAGCCTGAAGTCTAGATAGATATTTGCACGTATACCAATGAATGACTGAAAGTAAAGGAGAAAAGTTTGACGCCCACATCCTCGATTGCTCTTCCGTATTTGAGAAGAGAACCTTCAGCTATTAAGTAACAACAGCAGGCAAATGAATTTGGTAAGTTGTTACGATTGGTGTGTACGTGACCATAAAGATCGTAGGGCAAGCTCCATGCATCAAGGTCTCTCATCTATAATTTAAGATTCATCAAGTCATCCCTCCCTCTTTGTCTCTCCCGCTGCTTGACGCTCAATCGAATGTCCCAAACTACCCTCGTCCTCCTCTAGAGCAAACATTTGACGATGTCGAGTTAATATGCCCGTTTAATCTCCCTCTCTCTGTCGCCGCCTTGGTTATATTTTATTCTTTAGTACAAACACTCCAGGTATCCAGTTTCTCCCAGCCACCACCCAGATATCCCCTTCACTACTCCGCAGCCCTTCCCCAAATGCCACCAATTTTTGCCATCCCCCTCTCTCTGAAACCACTCTATATCTCAACGTTAATGATTCCCATCACTCCTCCTTCGGTTTGCTGTCTCCTTTCCGACCCATTCAAACCTTCCTCTTTCCTTCACCACTTCTCAATCCCCAGTCACTTCCCCGATGCTTAAATATTGTCTTCGGGTGAAGGTGGTATTGATAGATGCCTATCAAAGTACGAGGATAAGTCAATAAATAACTCGCAAAACTGGATAGAGGCAATGATAATCAAAGTAACCTCCTGAAATTTATTTCTTTCTTCTAAATATTCACCCATTTTACATCATCATGGTACATTCACAGGTCACACATTACACAGGTCAAGCTAGGAATAGCCCAAGCTAAGGACGCATTCATGAAGAAGAGGCAATTACTGTGTTCAAAGAACAGAAGGCTGGAAACAGGGAAGCAATTCGTCAAGACTTTCGCGTGGAGTATGCCGATCTATGGTTCCGAGACTTGGAATATTGGAAGAGTGGACCAGCGAAGAAAGGAAGTCTTTGAAACGTGGAGCTGGAGGATAATGCTGAAGATTAAACGGACAGACAAAGTGAGGAACGAGGAAGTATATAGAAGAGCAGAAGAGGCTGGGACCATATGGAGAACTCTATGACAAAGAAGAAATAGATGGATTGGACGCATATTGAGACACAATGGATTGATAAGGAATATAAAAGAAGGGAAGATCCCAAGAGGAAGACCAAGAAACATGTACACAGGACATAAAACAGAGAAGAAGGACGTAAAACAGAGAAGGTATCAGGGATTGTTGGAATAGGCATTAAATAGAGTAGAATAAAGGGCTGCAGTAATCCAATCCTTGAATTGAAATACTGATGATGACGATGGCACATTCAGACACTTATTCAATTTTTTTAAAGGTTCTTGATAGCCGGCAGCAAAGAAGTCTTTTGCTTGCTATCGCATCCAACGATTACAGTCTAAGGCCTACAGACGCATCATTATTTTCAAAACGTTGACCACCCAAATGTTTTTTAGGGACCTGAACAGATGAAAATCACTGGGGGTCAAGTCTGGACTGTGCGGTGGTGGTTCCAAGTGTTGTCAATGAAATGGTCGTAACAGCTCCTGCGTTTGTCCTGTTGACGTTTTCGACTTATTTATTGAATTTCTCTCGTACTTACTTTAATACTTGCTAGCTTCAATCCAATCGACTACCTAGTCAATTGTGTGCATTTTCAGTTACTGGAATATGAAAACCCTTTATGTCGCAAATAGCAATACAAGTGAGAAAAATAATATACAGAGAATATGAAGTATGCATATTTCAAGAATGTTGAAATTCCATTCGAGTGAATAGAGAGTCGCTTTGCAGTGGTATTTTTATGTCCCTTGACAGCTCGAGTTGCGGTGGGCAGCGACCAGGATTTGTAACAAAAAAGCCAATATACATTTGATAACATGCATTAAATTCAAGATAAATTGTAAAAGTTTGAATAGGAAAAATAAACTAAAGATGTACATAATTTGTGTATCGCATAATTACATTCAGCGACTAGTGAAACGTGAATTTGAATATTTCCGTGGCTGAATGTCATTAAGTCACATAAGTTTCATGAATTTAATTTTTATCCTTTTCTAACTCTAATAAAGGGTAATTAAATTTCAATACGCTGCCGCGCACGGCTGAATTACCCTATTGATATTTGAAAAAAACTGTTACATTCATGAGTCTCTTTTAACTTTCCGACAGGCATAATATTACAAAGGCAAAGCATTAAGTACAAAGGCAATCAAAAACTCTTTTCCCTCTCTTTAGACTCATCAATTCCCTTTGTGTTAACTCTATCGTTTCTCCAACGTCAACTTTCAATGTCATTCCCTTTAACCTCAGTACTTTTTCTGTGATTCTATTTAATTCACGTATTTTCCGATTCCTGGCAATCTGCCCATGGATCACTGTTTATTTTCTCTCTTTTATTCCTACCCGTTCCCATCTCCTTTTCTGCATATTTCTCCCTACTTTTCTTTTACCCTCCAGCATTCTAACTTCATCACTTTCCACTGTTTCCATATGCATCTCCCATAAACCAAATGCCAAGATATCTACTACTGTGGGTAAAGCGTTGCTTCATTCAAAAGCAGATCTAACTCTGGCATTTTCCTCCAAGGTCATCTCAACAAGTTGTCCACTCACTTTATGGCCTTGGCGTTTTGAAAGGATAAAGAGTTATATCTCCCTAAATTTGCGTAAGGAATGCTGAATTTATAGCTCTCATACTGTTAATAATGTCTTTTTTCGATTATGAGAAATCCCTTATTATTAAGTGTGGACAGGAAATCAACATCCAAGGAACTTGAAAATGTGGTTACCTCGCTTGTAAAAATAATTATCAATCAGTCACCGTCAGATATTTTCATCATGGAACTCCAAGCCTTCGCAAATATATATTTGTATGTATATATATATATATATATACACACACGTATATATATATATATGTATATGTATATATATGTATATATATATGTATATATATATATATACACATACAAATATATATTTGCGAAGGCTTGGAGTTCCATGATGAATATATATATATATATATATATATATACATACATATATAATGGGCTCATACAATATAACACAAATAGAATAGAATAGCAACCTTTAAAAGGACACTCACAAAAGGCCCTCTGTGTGAGTGTGAGTGTCCTTTTAAATGTTGCTATTCTATTCTATTTGTGTGATATTTTGTCAGCCCATTATTGTGCCGCTCGTGTGAGTTTGTCCCTACAATCGTTATATATATATATATATATATATATATTTATTTATTTATATATATTTATATATACAATACATAAATAATATATATATATATATGCTCAATGTATAATTAAATATATAATCGCTTTTTACCCAAATATCGATTTATCTTATTTTAAAACACATTTAATTAACAGGAAAAACAGAAATTTGAGCCATATTGGAATGATTGTAAAAAATTCTGTCATATGAAATATCGATGCAACTAGTATTCTAACTCATCAAACTATTTTAATATAATGCATATAAAAGTGAGTTTTACAATCCTAGTCAAAATTTTTCCATCCTACCATAGGCTACACACTGCATATGCGTGAAATAATATTTCCATTTTCTTCTATACAACATGGTGGGAAAATATTAACACACTTATAGATGCTATATATATACGTGTGTGTTTGGAATATGCAAATTTTGGTGTATATGGATAGGCGTCTAAAGATGATGGTATCAAATGTTAGATCCTCTTATTTTCCCATTAATTTACAAGAAAATGTAATAATCGCACTGATGGAAGCTCAAAACCTCAAGTCATAGAGCCCTGCAGAATGGCGCCAATTAAAAAAAAATTACATGGTCAAAATCGGTGTACTTTCCTTTTATCCCACTAATACAAATTACCAAATTTAAAAAAAATCTTCCATCTAAAATCAATTATAAACTAAAATTGGATGAGTAATATCGTGTCAGCGATGTTGTGAAACCGAAGAACTCTTTGTTTCAGATGGTTTTTAACCATTGACGTCATTATTAAGGGAGAATTCTAAGGTCTGAGCCATGTTAAATGCTCAGGCGAGGGTAGGTAGAGGCCTCCATCTTTCTTTCCCTTTCTACCCTCGCCCAAATAAAGACCTCTATCTATCTATCTACCCTCAGCAGAGTAAGTGAACTTGCCTTGGCCTTCAAAAATCTCATTTAATAATGATTTAAACTCAACGTAATCGGTCAAAATAAAAGTTCCTTTTGCGGAATAATGAAAATAACTTCTCCTTTCATTAAAAAAACACATCACGTTGCAATTCCACGAAATACTAATACTTTTTCAAACATAAACAGAAGTACATGTACATGTGAATATATTCTTTTCTTTCTTTCCGAAATACACATATGGGTCACACAAACACAGACTTCTTCATGCCCCCTCGTTTCGACTTAACTTGCTCCCAGCCATTTCCCCATCTACCACATCCTCTTTGACTCTGGACCTCTCAACTCATCCAATATATCTTAACCAATGAAGCTCGCCCATATCCACTTTCGTCCATCCCAGCGAAACTACCTCGCTCTCCTCTCTCGATTCCGCATTTTTTTTTGCCGGCCCTATCCTTCTGCCTCGTTCCTCTCATGGAACCGCACATCGCGCCAAATCCTCTCCCCCCTGCCATGCCCACTCACAGGCCTGCACCTACGTCACTTCCTGAGGGGGAATCGGTTTTTTGAAATATTCTCACGTGGGCGACTTGGTATGCAGGTAAGGAGAAAACACGTGCATGAAGAAAAAGAGAGAAATCCAATGTCTGGTCTTCATTTGGGAAGGAAATGGAATTCAGGAGGACACAGAGGGATTGTCCTTTCAAACGTCGTCACTCTCCGGGTGACAAAGAAACATGAATTTACGATACAAGGCTTAGGAAAGAGGATCTTTTAATTAATTCACTTCTTTTGTCACGGCGACGCAAGACAGTTTGAATAACGGATCGAAAACGTAATATTTTTATTGTATCTATTAGCGGTGTTTTGTTATTTCGTCCGGAGATCACAAAAGCTTCGAGATGGAAATCCATTTATTTGCGACTCATCTTGTTAATAAAACTCTCTTATAAAATCCCCTCCACTTATCGAGCATTTTCGTGTGGATGTAGCCCTCGTAATTCATTACTTACAATGAAAATGGAATCCTTCGGAATATTCTATTTTGTTTTTAGGAAATCCTTCAAAAAATGTATCCCAATTAAGAGTACTGTCACACTATCTAAGCAAGAATGTCGCTGAGAATAAATGTCAAAAACGCATGTACATTCTCTCTGCTAATCCAAAAATGGTTCATTTCAACAAAATTATTTTACGAACAATCAACGGTACGTATTTACGAGGGTGGAAATACATGTTTTGACAAAACTATTGCAAACCTGCAAGATCCCAAAAATAGTCTTCCATGGTACGGTGCTACACTCTGTAGTAATAGTCATGGATAGAAATTTATTATAGTACTCGCAAATCGAAAGTATGTCATTCTTGATCATGGCAAGAAATACGTAGCAATGTACAGGCAAATCAACTCCTTTCTTAAACATAAGCTATTTCATTAAACTGACTCAGAAGACTAATCAAATGTTTGGCAAATTATAAGAATAAATATGTATATTATTTCTGCAACCAGTAATACTTTATTATATCTTATTAAAAATGTTAAATGGTTGAGTTTATTTTATTGATAGAGCTGAGCCTTTAATTAAAAATTGAGCTAACAGTTAAGCCAATTCCAACGAATTCCCTGTCAAGTCAAGTAAAACTGTGGCCTATATAAATTACATTATAGTAATCAACAATGCGTTCGTAATTCCAAACTTAATTAGGAATTTCAAATGTCGCGTTTCGTTAAGGTTCTTCTTAGAAATGTTTCAAGATTTAATTATCTATTATCTTAAGAATAATAAATGTACCGGCTTCAACATTTTTAGTGGTTAGTTTAAGTTATTTTAATGGATAACATAAAAATCAACAAACTAATTAGGAATATAAATTATGTGAAAAAATTCAATTCAATGAAATCTGATTTAGGAATAAGCATCAAAGATCCGTTTATTTTTTACTATTCGTGTGCCTGAAAGAAAATCTCCCTCAGTATTCGCTCCAATTAATATGTGCCTATCAACCCATTGAGAAGAATTATTACGAAAAACATCACCATGAGATGAAGAAGTAAAAACAGGGAAGGAAAATATCCTAAGAAATAAAATGAGAAACGAATGAGACAATCTCAGGTGTGCTATATTCCGGAAGGATGCTATACTGGAAATTTAAATGACGAAGATCCGGGTTTCCTGCGGAAAAGAACAGCTGTTGAGTTTATGATGGAGATAGATGGTGAACGGAAGGAGGTGGAAGGAAGACTAGCTTGGAGGAAGATGCTTGATGCTTGGAGGAAGCTAAGAAGGTCGAGGAGGATGAGACTAAATGACGAGGATGGAAGAAGGCCAGAAGGAAAACCCACGCGCACAAAGGCCACCAGTAGGCAAGAAGGCAAGGGTTTTGTGAGTTGAGTGGTATGAATGCAACAGTTTACTGAGCCAATGGCTACAAAAATTCCATTAATGGGTCGCTTTTCAGCCAAAAGATTGAATTGTCTTACATGTGGCTCTACTTTTACTCTTCTCTACCCATTCGATTATAAATTACGCCCAAAAAAGCAGACTGAACCATAATTGAACTCGCGAGGCGATGCCTTTTTCTTTACGGTATCCCTTGTTTCACTTTAAAACTATTCCCTTAGCGTGCTCAGTAATTTAATCGGCTTCATAGCTGCTAAGTTAAATAATAATAATAATAATATGGTAGTAGTAATCACATATTTATTTCACTGTGGGAAAAAAACATTTTCACGGTTAAATCAAGCCATAGTACAAAAATAGAAACAAAAAATTAAACAGAGGAGCATAGAGTTATATCATATATTTAACTAAACATCACTGACAGTGAAGAAATACTTTTGGGCAATAAATAATTTGACTTTCGTTTTAGATAGTGCAAGATAAATTTAATGAACATTTTGCATTGTATGGGGAATTTTGTTTAATAGTAAAGAGGCAAAATGATAGAGACCTTTTAGGGGAAGAGAGCTGGAGTATCGATTTCAGTGTACACCCATCATATTACTCCTTGAACAGTTGAGGTAATTATGGTAATCAACCATGGCTGAAAACTTATCAAGGTGTGCTTTTAAAAAGCAGGCACATGTAAGCGTAGACAGTGCATGAAGTGCCAAGATATTGGCCCCAGTAAAAAGGGGCCTCCCTGGTGCACAGATAGGAACTCAATTATGGCCTTCATAGCTTGCCTCTGAGCAGAAATCGCTTTTATGGCAACACTGGTATTACCATGGAGTAAGATACCATCAAAAATCCGTGTATTCATCTTAGCATAGTATACCTTTGTCAAGATATCAAATGACGCAATAGTTATCAATGTCTTTAGCATGTCGGTATTGATAGATATTCTCCAACTGTAGCTTGAAAATGAGACGACCAGTAAGGCTATAGGAGAATATAAGCCCCAGGACTCTGGTAGCAGCTGAATATATTGCATGATTACTATTATTTATATATATATATATATACATATATATGAACCCTAATAAAATCAATCTCTTTCTATAAATAAATAAATAAATAAATATATATATATATATATATATATATATATATCGGATAAAAATATCTACGAAATGGAACGCTCTTCGGCGACGCACAAATATATAAACGTCAAAACAACATACTGTGAGTATCCTTTCTTTGCCTCTCTATTGTCTAAAAATCTACATCTGGGTTTATATATAGATATATGCAAGGTATAACTTGAAGGACAACAGTTGTCTCTTCATTGACTATGAGATTATTATTAATGTACAACTGATGCCTCTTTCACCGTCAAGTTAGTGAAGTCAATTAAATTTTGGTGCCTATTCGCTGCGATGATGATGGCGGGATCGTTAGAATATAGAATGGTTTAGTTTTGGGGCAGATGGTTTAGAAGATAATTGATAAAAATCTGAAATATAAGTGATTCGAGGAGGAACCCTTGAGGTAATTCACAAGTAAACTTCATAGGTGTGGATTAAATAGTTAAGGAATCACAAGAATATCAAACCGTTTGTTGTCTGTCACCAAGATAGGTTAAGATCCATTTTTATGGTACACCAGAAATGTCAAGAGCAATGACCTTATATTATTGTATATTATGTTCAAAGAAGTCAAATATCCTACTCAAGTAAAAGAAAATACCAACAGTAAGGCGTTAATCATCGGAACCATGGAGATAAAAATATTTTAGATAATAATTTAGAAAATGCAGAGCAAATAGATATTGGTCTGAGCATATCAGCAACATCACAAGGACATCTTTTCTGAATTGGAACAACACTAAAATATTTTAGAGCAGGCGAGAAATGACCAGAAGAAAGCGAAGAGTTGACTATGCAGGCCGAGGGTGATGCAGGAAAATGAGATGTAGCTTTTAAAGCAGGCAAAGGAATGCCATCAAAGCCTGCAGTAAATATGTTTTCAAAAGAATTGATGGTTTTAGTTATCTCGCAAAAGTAATTGGAAATGTGGTTTTTGGTGACGGCTTATTTGCATAAATTTTACATTTAAAATAGCAAAGGTGATTAAGCATTAATGATGAACTTATAACTTTCTGCTTCCCACTTTCTCGCTAGCTTAACGCTGTCCTCTCTATCACAGTCTTCCATCAAAATGCTTATCATTCACCTTTCCTGCCAACTTTGGATTACTCCCAACAATCCTCTCGCCTCAACCACCACTTTTAGTACGTCCTCGTTTGTTTTACCTTGTGTTCATTACACTTTCCCCATCCATCTCCACACCCACATTTCAAGTCTTCAATCTACGCAGATCACCCTGCTTCATAGAATATTTTTCCAAGCTGCACAAAGCCATGCCAAAGTTTTGACGATTCTTTTATGAACATCCTTACTCAGCGTCCCTGTCATCAAATCTCTCCATGCAAAAACTTTTTTGTACAATGCAATTCGTCTTCTTATAGCCCTAATATTTTCAGGGTCTTAGTCACAACACTTCCAAGATAGGTCAACTTTTTACCTTCTCTATTTTTTGCCATCCAATTTTGGCGATTGAATTGCCTTTCTCCTTCTCAAATGCATGACAACCCTAAAACTGGGGTATCTATATTTAACGGGAAACTACCTCAATTAAATAGGCCAACCAAATATGATGGACTAGAGTGAGCTATGAGTTCTGGCATCTACGAGATTCGGCCCGTGGGGCCGTGCGCATTTGCCAGAAATACGCACGGCCCGAATTTTCACGGTCATCATCTCACAAAATCCTTGCAAAGTGGAAACAAAAGCTGAGGCATATAAAACACGGGAGGGGCCATTATATATTCTACTTTATCGCATACCTTATTTCTTCCTCCCTAAGTTTACTTGCACGTAGACCTGAATAATGGCCAAGTGCGTTAGTTCAGGTTTTACCTCTTCTAACATATTTTCTTTAACTTTATATTTTCTTTCACAGGCCAGCTTTATGCTAAGTACGCCTTCTTTTTTGCTCAACACCACAGCCATTTCTTGCTGGCAATCTTTCCCTGCGCTGTACAATGCTCTATAATTATTTCTCCAGTTGTCTTCTCTATCCTTCTATCTCATTTTATCTTCATATCCAGCTTTACATTTTATAATTTTCCTATCCTTCACAATACCTGAACATTTCCTAGCCCCGATTCTCGCTGTTTTGGTCCTTTTCAGGGCCTTCTTTGCTGCAATTCATTCCGCCAAGGCTTTCGGTGGATGATCACCGCGGAAGCCTTGCATCTCCCGCTATCGGGAACTATGCACGGTCCAATCGGGTCGAATCTCTTAGTTGCCAGGACTTATTTCAATACTTGTGTCCGTAATAGTTATATGAGCGGTTAGTGTTTTCCCATTTCCTTCCTTAATAGCGTTTTTAAGGTGAGAGCATCACTCAAAAGGTCACCCCACTGGGGCCATACGCCATTGAAACTGCCTCACTGAGGAACAGACGCTGCGCGGACTACCTTTCATCTGGCTTCTAACCTTTGACTTATCAAGTCATATGGGTGACCCTAACGGGAGTAATTATTAAGGCTCCCGCCAGCAGAGCTCTGGGGATCATCAGAGCACACAGATCCTTCCATCATGTCCAATTTTTAGTCCACAGGAGGGAAAATGGAGATGCTCCACCATATTAATCCCTAAATAACAGGATGTAGTTGGTTTATCCGCTGAGGCTCAATTGATATTTTCTGGATTATTTAATAAGTCAATGCGACGCCATAAAATTCAAAAGGTGAATATTAGATAAACAAAATAAACTTACATCCATTTATATCTTAAAATTACTTTTAGAAAATAATACGAACAAAACTTTATCGAAGGCTTCTGCATGATGGTCCCGATGCATAGCATTTTTTCTGAGCATTATTCAAGTAGTAATTCAGAAATTTTGACTAAAGGCTTAGAATATATAATATGCAATGAGCAGCATGTAGCATCCAAAAAAAAAGTTTTAAGCATATTAAAATATTAATCGAATCGTTATTTACAGTCAAAAACACAAAAGACGGTGAGGTTAACTCATAGAGAGCCGGCCATCAAGAATACTCCTCCATCAGTAAATCTGACAGATGATCTGGTTCGCATTTCGCCTCAGGCAGGTTATGTAAATCATGTTGGTGGTTCAGTACTTCAAAAACTGTGGCTCATGGAAATACAAGAGGCCACTGTTACCACCTATAATTAAAAAAAATAAAATTCTAGCATGCCCACAGAGAAACAATTCGATCTGAGATTAGCACGCATGTGATGACGAAATAATACCGTTGGGTCACAGACGCCGACAAGCCCATGACTGTGAGTTCAATTTCTACCTTGATCACCACAATTCTTCATGGCGCTATGCACATTTCGCAGTCTGTCGAAAGACTAAAATTTACTTAAAGCGCATTGAAATATTGAGAGATCGTGTATCCACCTTTTTAATGGTCATAGATTGTCAACCCAAGTCAATAGTAACTCTCTACACTATCTTTTAGCATGCTCATTCCATCATAGCTCCTAACGCTGGCAAATCTCACCTTCTTCTATTTCCTTCAGTCATGACCTTAACTTTCATAACTATCATACCTCAGGATTTCTAGTTAGTTCAGTTCCCATCTATTACTTGTGTCCTCCAGTGACACCTCTCGTAAGCCAATTCTCCCATTCCATCTCCATTTTTTACCTAGTCAATTTTATTTTCATTATTCTTCAATAGCACCTCATATCCATCGCTCCAATTGCATTCCAGTCCCTTTATATTGCCTACGTGTCATAGGCGTAGAAAAGTAAAATCCTTATCTATGTTTTAATGAATCGCTTTCTTATGCTGATTCTAGTGCCCCGTAAATATTGTCCCGGTTTCTACTGCTATTCTTACAAATGTTATTTGAAGGCTTTAAAAATGTAATCAACCACCATATTTGAAGCTATTAAATGCTAACTGTTCGTTCAAAATAAGTGCATGCTGGAAATAGTGGAATGTGTCAATCTTAATTGACTTTTGTTGGTGGTACTTAAATGACACCTTATTGCTTAATGATTTCTTGGGGATTAATGAATCCTAAACCTGCGTTAAGAACACACTACTGCATTGGAGGTATGCACTTTCTTCATCGGTGGTTGTCATTCTTCGTAGCTCCCCCGAAGCATGTTCTGATCATATCACACCATCGGATGTACTGTTACCAATCGTTGAAATTATCAAAGCTTACTTTACAGTGGGGCATAAAACATTATCTCAAACATCGGAGAACTTAAAAATGCGCGAATAAATACTTTATTTTAGTCCACTTTCGCTTATGAAGTACAACAGGTATAACCATTTCTTTCTCTTTACTGTGAGAAAAATTTTTGTACGTTTTATTTATAATGTCACTCCTATAAAATAGTTATTATTTAGGAGAGTGAGGAGATAACAATGAATTGCGTTACAAGAGATTAAAAAAAGGCAGTATTATTTTCATACTATCCTTGGCTGTGAGTTTTAAAGTAAACGGTAAATTTGTAAAGCATCACACGAATTTCTATATTCCAATTCATATTTTACCAATGAACTCACTAAAAACGATGTAGGTTTTTGATGGTGTAATCTGATGGAGCTGTAAATGGAAGAAATATGAAGGGCGATTTAGCGATTGATTACTCAGTACATGGAGCGCGAAGATTCATTTCAGCACTCTAAACAAACACCTTTTCCCATAATACCCAGAGCTATCTCGTATTCCGAATATCACCATCTCTATTTCCCTTGGAAACTAAATCCAACCCTAAAGCCAACGGTCGGTTGACTTTTCTCATTCCGCATATTTGAATCCCTCTCTTTGGCATGGCAGGGTCCTATTCATCATGGATTCCGAGTATGTTACCATCAAAACAGCTATTTAATCTTAATGGGAAGAGTAATTATTCCTTTTTGGTATAGTTTTTAACTGCAGCGCTAGAGCTATATTCTAGTCATCGGCGTAACGAAATAAAATTAGCCAGAGCATTAGAGAAATTAAGTTTAACTTGAGCTGTCGTGATTCATTTCTGAAATTTTTAAATGTTTATTAAAAAAACGTTTAAGTAACTTATTAAACAATTAGTAATCACTCATTTTCAGTTCTCTGGTAAGAATTACATTGCTCTGCCAAAATCATTTTAGGAATTTAAGCCATCCGGGATCATAAGATCAACAAACGCTATAGCAGTCGTAACTCAACTATTAATGCTGAAATACGGGCAGTCATTTTTTCCAATTCATCTCTAAAATTGTTTTTTTAAATATCCCATAAAATAGTAAAACCCCCGTTCTCCTTCCTGGAGAAACATTGACTATTTGAACGAAGAATATTCTGGTCGAAATCGATTACATGTACTTTTCTTAAAAGATAATCAAGGATTTTTCTCAACTCTACGGGAAGATTTAGAAGGTTTAATATGCTAGTACCATAAACTGTCACATTAAAACCTTCTTTAAAGTACTCGATAACAGAAAATTAAAGATCAAATATAAATATTCAATTGTTCCCGGCTCAACTTTGTGGAAGTTCATGTTTATTAAATGGATTGCATTTAATCAAACATAAAGTTGAGAATATTCCTAGATCAAATTGAGTGCAGTCTGTTCAGAATTTTCAGCAAATTAGTAAATTATATTACACATTATAATTCAATATTCCCATGCGTGTGATATATGTTAGCTATGAAGCATCTAATAGGCACGTCCGATCCGAGTTTGTACGCTGGTATTCATTTTGATGCTTTTTATCTTTGGAACATTGAAACGAAAATCTAACATAATTAAATATCAAAATGATGGGAGCAAATATACGAAAAGACTATGTCTTAATTTAAAAAAATAAACCTAAATCGATGAAAAGGAAACCGTTGGCATATTCATTATCCCCAAGTATGTTGATCTTTTTCCTTTTATCAACATCCCGCAGCAGAGCGAAAATTTGTATCAAGAACCATTTACGGAAACGAAATGAACGGACGTTTCACGCCGCCGATAGTGACATTCACTTTCCCCAACCCGTCTACCTACCTGCACAAGAGCGAAGATTTGAAAATACACGGAAAGGGCGCGGGATTGAATCCGTGAGAGTACAGCTTTATGGAGGATTTTCAGGGCACGATATCAAGGAAAATGAAACTCCCTGGATGAGCCAAGACTTTCATTCTTGACACTGAATCCATTACGTGATTATAAAAATCTTTCCATATTTTTCTTTTCTGAACCATTAACTTCGATTTCCTGTACCTGGTTGTTTATATATACATATTTACTTTAAATCCCTCGAATGTTTGCTATTTTTCTTATCCAACGAGTATTTCCAGTTTTCTCGTTTCGATTATTCTTCTTCTCCATTTTCTATGTTTCATTAGATTCTATTCTTTGTTTCCTTATCCATTTAAATCCCAAAGAACTTCTTTTTTTCCTTCCTTGTCTCTCATTCTCCTAACCTTGCCATTTCCTTGCTTCGGATTTCTATATACGAACCAGTAAGAGATCATTGCTGAGCGCAGGATTGATGAGATTTACTTGATTATTTCACCAACATTATCACTTAGAATTCTGCTGCTCCCTCTAAATTAATGGCTCTGATTTATAGTATTACTCTGCGAAACAGTACTAACACAGGTAACTGTTTAGTTATATTAACAAATTTAATTTTGCGTTAATAAAGAGAAATAATACGTTCCTAATTCGTCCATACCCAAACTCCTCGTTTGCTCTGATCAATTGATATTGCTCAAAGGTTGAGTATAGAGTTTTAATAGCCAATAGATGTTTTCTTCCCTGTTCGACACCTTACAATTCCTAATAGTCCTCTTTAACTATGCATTTAAATCAATGAATTGCCAATATTTTCAATAACTGAATTTAAAAGTATATGATGCAACGGGAAGCTCTAGTATATTCTACATTTAGAGTCATATTAAAGAGTTTATTTCAATTCTCCTCCCTTTTCCCCACATTCACTCTTCTATTACATTGTAGAACTATCCTCAATATTGTATTCTACATTGAAATATTGCAAGCTAAGAGTTAATTTGAGAAATTTCACGAACTAAAATATTTTTATACAAATGTTATCTAATAAAGTTGCATATGGAATTAAAATATCTTCGCAAAAATCAACGGGGAAATTAAAAACAAAGTCATCAAAATTGTAATACATAAGCAATGGCCAAAAAAATTTTTATACGAAAAAGTCACAATTGACGGTATTCAAAGAAAATGACAGCGTAGCATTCACATAAGAATGTTAATGGAACACGTCCATTCTTGTCATATCCGTTACGTAATTTCACCTACAACTCTACCTCGAAATCTTGAGGATTGCAATATGGCAAATAAGTAGTTAAGAAAGTAATGATTAGAGACTGGCAAAAGAAGAAAAACCATCGGTGTGCAATGTCCGTCAAGTAAATTGACAGCATCACCACCATCCCAGTCGTGTAGCGGAAAAATGTCATGTATTTTTGTTTTCTATTTTGTTTTAGGGAAGAGAATGTGGGCGGTAGTTAAGAATTTTTGGATCAAAAATAACGAAATGAATAAGTATAGCGCGGGATGAACTCCCAGTATCGTCGTTTTTTGAAAGAACATTAAGAAAACCAATGGTTTCTCAAGCGACTGGTTTTATGAAGTAAGTATCTCATATGACGTAACTGCTACGCAGCATGCATTGAGCGTATAGTAAAAGTACCCATTTTTTAAAAATAAATATTTATATCAATTTTTGTACAAAATTTACCTGCTTTGCTACTGTCAAATAAGGTTTAATTCACCACCACACAATATCACTCATATTCTCAAGCACGCTTTCAACGCTCAAACTTTCGCTGTACGCATGGTTGACCTGATGCCTTTGATTTTCAAGCACGTGAACCTCTGACATATTTTTCAAATTGATTAATATTCTCTAGAAGTTTTGAAGATCTTCTGTGATTTGAACTTTCTTTTGATACCTGGCATAAAAATATTTCAGCTATCAAATGGGTAACCCATGATACAATGGGCATTCAAATGAAAACTGAACACCTGCCATAACTGAAACAGTTTAAGGCGTAACATGGTGGAAATCCTTCATGATGAAAGAAGATACTTTGCTTTTTCACGTAGAATTGTTTTTTATTACAACCTAGGTTTCGTTACAGGGTAATAACTTCAAAAAACCTGAAGATGTTACGCTGTAACGAAACCTAGGTCGTGGCAAAAACATTCTATGTGGAAAAGCGTAGTGTCTTCTTTCATCAAGGTGCCATAACACATTCCGCACGAAAGGCGGCAACACTTTTTACGTATCGGTACTGCTATCGCTGTGCTACTGCATAGTGACAGCTCACAGGCGCACGCAGTTACTGGGCTATGCCCTTGTTGGTGCGCGGACTGGTCTAGTGTGTTCGTCCGTAAGGTTTTCATTTAACCGCTCCTCATAAATAAAATATAATAGATTGTCAAAAACACCATGAAATGTTCATATCTTATCTGATCTCATTTTCCTAGGAGACTATGAGATATTTATATGTAGATGACTGTATTGAATTCAGCTATAGTTAATTGTTGGATAACACTCCCATCTTTAGGTTTAGGATTTCACTCCCTCCTAGGAATTGGGTATTGTGTTGTGACGTAACGGTATCACTACGAATTAATACATGGTACAACATTACCTTAGTCTTCTGAAAACATTTTAGAACAAATTACTCCTACTACGGAATAATTTTCCAACACTGAACAAAAAAATGGGGTTGATGCACATCCCGAGACCTTCAAGATCTTCTCACAGGGTCTACCAGCGTTTAATTCGGACAACGGGTGGTCCACCGGATGTTGATCATAAGCTCACGGGTTGTACAACCATTTATCAGAGTAGAATGGACCTAAAGTCTGACCGTAGGTCTTTCTCCTCCGATGAAGGGTTGTGCAACCTCGATTCTCCAGAAGGCACCTGAAGACATCGGGACAGTAGAAGTGGTGTGAATGCAAGTGAGTCGTTTTATTCCTTCTATGTTTGCTGTCTTGGTGTTCTGTGTTGCTTGTGTTGAACTTTCGTTGGGGTTACTGTGACAATCAAGTTATTATCTACCCAAAAGTACATGAGATCAATCAACCAGTGTTCAGTTTTCGAGCCAAATTATATTAGAACTGATATTTTCTAGTTCACAGAATGATCTCGTTCATTATTGCCAATTTTACATCAAGGGACAAAAATGTTCGAGAATACATAACATAAATGCCCCTTTCAAGCAACCCTGGCTACGCCGCTGCCTACGCAGAGCAATTCCTTACTTTCCCCTCTTCTCTATTCCTCGAGGGTGATGGCCCATGCAAATTGACTAACAGGACAAAAGGTGCGCTTAGATAAATGTATTTAATTAATGTCATTAATATTTGAAAGAATAAAAATCATGAATTCACCCATTCGTAAACCAATTACACCCACAGTCCACTTTCCTACAATCCACTGTGAATTATTTACGTATAAACAAATAATATTTATGAGACCTTAAACAGGTTAATATTTTATGTACCCTATATGAATTATTTGACAAATGGCAACGATAGTATGAGATTTGTTTATAGAGCTGACGTTGACAACTTCAAATGGTGTTTTGTGAATTTATTAAGAGGTAATCGGTGAGTGAACAATTTCATTTCCTATGAAAAAATAATCCATAATTTCACCAAAATATTACATTACAAGTCATTAAATTGGGCAACTGCAGGAGAAGATGATCACCAACCCTTTGCGGAATCCGGAATGGTATTACGTGACATGTATGTATAATCTCGTGCATAGGAAATAGTTATCTAGAAATTTCACAATATTGACCATCAGTGATCGGCATTAACTCTTTTTGGCCTGAAAAGTATAGTTATGGTTTATATGCATTGTAAAATTCAACCCTAATCTTTCATAGGTACAATGTATTTAACACCCATATATTACGATTATTATTCACAAGGTTAAGCTTTCCTTCCAGTTACACACCATAGTTGGTTAAGTACATAAAGGAAGTGTATCAAATATTTTTATCGCATGTAACCTATAGTTTAGTCAATACAGGTATTTTAGGATCAGTTTCCACCTTTAAAATACCAATGCTTCTTGAAGTTCTCATTGGAGTTAAAAATAAGAAAGGGCAGCACCAAAACATCCAAATTCAATGCGGGAAAATTTTTTTTTAAACATTTAAAAACTTGAGGGAAACAATTTCTAATTATTGTATATTGCACTGAAAACTTTAACGCAGAATATTTATTTCCAGATACCACACCCGAATGTGATTTCACATTAAAAACTTAAGTTGAATAATCACCATCTTACAGCATTCAGGATATTGATTCCTCTGAGCAAAAAGAGACCATTATTTATAATTTTTTACGTTTTTTTTATCTGTTTCAATATTATTTTTACTTTAATGAACAGTCTTACGTTGCATAAAAATCCGTGAAAACAAACGTGAAAGAACGGTGAAATAAACAAATGGTGATTTGATAGGTGACTGTAGCGATTAACTCTCACTAAGTCCTATATGGCGCGTGAAATTCACACATCGGGGTCATGGGGAGCAGTTCCTTTTCCTGTGCCACCTGTGGTTTGCTAGGAAGGTCTGGTATAAAAAAGGTTCTCACCATGGGTGAAGCTGAGGGCTCCAGAAATCAAATACGGGCCCTCTAGTCAGTAGACTATCGCTCTTACCACTGGACTATCAAGATCCTACTAACCAGTGATCGCAGATTTTCATGCGGAAACCAGATGGGGGTTGGTTAAAGTGCGTATAATATACTCTGGTGGAATCGGAATTCTTGGGGATCACTTCACCCACGATCAAATTGAGATGAATGGAGAGTTTGATTAGTAGCAGCAGATAATAATAAATTTCGACAACGTCCACTGAACGATAAAGGTAACGTTAATAGCGACACGAATAAGTGCAAGAGAGCAAATGAAATTAAAAATTATTCCCAAATCGGATATGGGTTAAACCAAAAGGATGACATTGAGAAGACGAAATATAATCAAGATTTTTTATGTATGAAAATTAAAAAGAAAGCTCTCTTAAGCCCTCTCCAGCAATTAAATCTCTCTCTTCCTCCTCATACCATCCAAAGTCGGTTATAGCTAGGGATGGAGGGATTACGGAAAAGTCTCTTCCGTTTCTCGTTCTTTCCTCTTGACACGGCCCACACTCCAAACCAGGGTTCACACCCACCTAACCTCTTCCAAGTTCCCAAAAGGGCTCCGATCTCTGAAATCCTCAATGCCAGATGTGTGGGCGCAATCGGAACGCCCACGCATGCGAACTGGAGTGTGCACAGCGAAAGGGATGACCCGTGGGAGGGTGAATTTTATTATAAGGCGAAGAACGTAGCTGTGAGTAAATATATTCCGCCGTGGAATACATTATTGAAATAAGTTTGCCAAATACTCGCGAGGCACATTAGGTTAATAGAAGCTTCCGCCTGTAAAAGAGCGTCTGCAAAGTTGGCACAAGTACCTGCTAACGAGGCAGTTAACAATTTCGTACTATTTATCCACATCTAAGCTACCTCAACTCGTAGTATCTCATGTTAATCGATCATTTCCCTTCTAAATTACTTAATGCGGATATATTCATACAAAAGCTAGCTCCACATAACTTCTGAGAATAAATTCGTAGGAAATTTTTATCGTTAAAATTAATGGTGATTACATTTGATTGGAATAAAAAAGACAATCAAACCAGCACAATGTATTCACAATCCATGACTTACATTAGGTGTGCTATGTGAAGTAAATACTATTCAACATAATGCTAGAGTATTTCTGTTATTCCTACGCTTAACATTTTCACATGCTAGTCTCTTTCAAGTTACTTTGAGTCAATTTAAAAGAAATACTTAACGGTGCATTATAGCCTATAAGCAGCCCATTCCTCACAAAGCTTATACTCATCATAACAAACACATGCTTTCACCTAATAACAGTTTTGTGAAAATGATAAAAGTTGATTAATGGTTCCCAAGAGGAACAAAAATATAAAGATTAGTACATTTCTTTCGAACTTGGAAAAACATAATTATTTGAACTTTGAGGTAGAGTTAACGGGCAAAATGGCTCGAAATTTTCCACCTCAGACAAGTATTTTTCTGCTCAAAGAAACACTGACGAGAATTCAAGCTAAATTGACACTTTTTTCATATTTCACCCCCCTTATTTCGCAACACTTTTCTCTTGTTGTCTCTCCCAACACATTATATACCATTTTGGCAACTGCCACTGCTTCTCTTCCGTTCCTCCTCTCTCCACCGTTCCAAACCAACCCCACCAACTCGACAACCCACCCCCCTCTCCGTCGCCCCCTCACCTCCTATCGCCCTCCATCCCTCGTCCCTCCGGCTCCTCCCAACTCCGCCCCGTCCTCCTTCCGCTCTCCCTCGTCGTCGTCTCCTTAAAAACCAATCGCCCTTTCTCGGAAATTCCCGAGCAAACGGATGGGCTCTCTTCAGAAGGCCCACCCCTCGACCCCCCCCCTCATCCCTTTCTCTCCGTTTCTCCCCCCCCCCTCTCTCACCCCCACCCCTACTTACTCTTTGGGAAGGAAAAGGCAATTATTTCCTCCTTTTCTTTCCTTTCTCCCTTTATCCCCAGCGCCTTGCGCTAACTTCCTGGCCCTTTCCACCCACACGCTCGCCTAACTCCTCTCCTGTTGATCCATTTCACTTCCATCCCGAACTCTCGGCTCCCGTAATACGACTGGAACGGCTTCTTATCCGCTCCATCCTCATATTGCCTAAGATTCGAACGCGGCAGAGGAAGGAAAAGAAAGGCAAACCTTGTTCAATGTAGATTATTCACGGCAAGAAATTTTATCATGAATTTCAGTAATATAAATCATGAAAGATTTAATTTAATAATCACAGTTTTATAATAGGCAAAATACATTACATAAAGGTCACGACTAGTTGCTTTACATTATTTTTTTATGCACATAATTTACCTACTCTACAGTTAAAGAAATTTCTCACAATCTTAAATAGGCCAAATACGAACCGTGCTTAATTAAAAAATTGTGGTGACTATTCTATGACGTGATTACGTATTTTTCTCTTTTAAGGTCTGATGAAAATATTTTCATCGATTGTATGCAATAAAATTTTATACTCTAGAGAATCAATCCTTTTAACTTTCAAACGACAGTTTCGAGACTGGAACACCAAAAATTCAACTTAATTCATCAGACCTTTGAATTTTGATAATATTTCTAGTGCTAATGATTAATCCCTCTCGAAGATACACTGGCATTAACGATTACCAATGATGAACGTTATTCACATGAAATTCATCATCTACGAGATAAAGTTTATCACTTTTTCATTTAAAGAGGCAGCCACTAAACTATTTTATTAATTAAGTAAAATAATATTTTAAACACGAATAATCAATTCATGATACTACGTTTCCAAACTTCTACGTTATGAAGACAATTAAAATGACTCGGAGATGGTATTCCAAGAAATAATAGTACCCTCAAGAACCCTCATCATTAACCAATGTGTTTAATTTAGATTAATTTCCGAAAATATGTGCGTGGAAGTGATATCAAATTATTGCATGCGTACTCGGTGCCGTCGCGAATTTCTTTGGCAACTATTAGTTCCATCTTATTCTCCACCTTCCGTTCACTCTTCACTCAATTTCTTCGCTTTTCGCTTCCCTTCTACCGAGGAGCGTTCATTTTATTTTTCCGAATACAGCTCGCCCTCCTTTCGGAAGCAAAGGAAAAAAAGGCTTTATGGCGAGTAGGATAAATTACATCTACCGGAGCGGATAATCGAGAAGCATTTTGAATAAATTGAAGACTGCTTACTTTCCCTTGTTTCCAAAGTATAATCGAATGTGAGAACCGTCGCGCAAAGAAACTTCCGCGAAAATTGTAAGGGTAAACAAGAAGTGAGAGAAAGATTCTCCGTACCCACCAGAGAGCAAGGAAGAAGGTAAATACATCGAACAAAGGTGAATCCTGAAATGACTACAGTTAGCGCATTTGGTGGTGGGAAAGCCATAATTTCTAGAAAGCCATTTAGGTATATTTGCAAATTTCAGGGATGTTTTCAAATGTTGGATGAGGCGAAATGATGAAGCCAGATCACGATTATACGGTAATAGCCCCTTCATCAATGTTAGAAAGACGGTATCAGGGACAACTGCCATAAATGACCAAAGCTATATTTTGAAGCACCAAGGTCGATCCAATTATAAATTTCCAGCGTGGTGCTAAGTTTCCCTCCGATATTTTTATAAATAGGATGAAAATTATCTTAATCATGAGACCAACATATGTTACACATTATACGGCCAAAACTAATTTCATGACACGTCGATAACTACTTTACATGCATATTTCCTCCTGGAAATTACGATGAAATAGTTTAACTGTTTTAATTGATTTGGGGAAAGAGTCTCTCTCTAAAAAGATAACAAACGTAATTCCAGGAGAAAGGTTTTGTTTTCACAAACGAAGGAATAAAGTAACGGATGACGTACAACCATTTCAACAATGAAACGGTATCCTCCTTTTACAATAACTCAAGGCAAGAGAGAAGAAATCTAAACACAGATGTGTTTTTTGTTTGGAGACTAGCGTTAAAATAGAATCTCAATAAGATCGTAGATGTACCGTTTGAGGCAATGATAAATAAAGTTAAAAAATACGCCGTGGAAAAAGTGTGACACCGATTTATAACACGGAAACTTCATTTCAGAATGCAAGAGGCTGCAACTCAATGAACACAGTACGTTAAAAAGGAAAATACACTAAGACAGCGCCATCAAAATGGGAATGTGTAAGCATGCATATCTTTACACCCTGCACGCCCTTCTTCTGCACTTGCCAAATGCAATAAATTTAGATCGCCAGGCTGTCCCGTTTGCATCTCGTAAAAACGAGGCGATCCCCTTCTCCTGAACGATCGATCTTCGCCAGGCACTCATTCTCCACCTTCCCTTCACCCTCTTCCCCCCCCCCCCTTCGAGTGTCCATCCAAGCGTTAATCGCGCCGCGGCCTTGAAACGCAAAAAGACGGGAATTCCAGAGACAGCTGATTAACAACACCGGACCACCTCTCACCCCCAAACCAACTCTCGTTCGCTCCCCTCATCGCACAAGCCATTCGGTTAAAATTAGAGAAAGTTAGGAATTGCTAATATCACTCGGAACAGTTTCCCCCTCGGGACAGACCGGCAGCAAGGAGGGTAAGACGGGAAGGATAGGAGAGGGGAGGAGGAAATAAGGGTGAGTTGAGGGATGACGGCTAAACGCCTCCGTTTTGACCTTTATGTTGGGTGAGATTCATATCAGTAGGACTGCAAATGAGCCCAGAACGACTTTTTTTTCCAGGGAACAATAAATAAATGACATGAGCGACGGCTTCTTTATGTGAGTTAATTCCATTCATCATCGTATACCTGCTGCTAATCCAATGAAAAACACAAAGCAATGAAGGGAAGCGCAAATAGAGGGGAAGTAAAGGTCATGGCGGGTCCTAAAAATGTATCATCGGTAAAGCTTTTCGCATGAGGTTTACGAGGGAAACGTCCGAATTAAAATAGTTCCACGCCTACGAAAGTGGGAACATAGTCGTAAGTAGTGGGAGTCTGTAACGCCGATTCGATTAAATGCAAAATTGGCAATTATGTGAGTAGATTTTCGATACAGGTAAATCTAGATAATCAGCCTAATTAATGCATAACCCTCACTAAGTTGTAAGTTCCAGGGAAAATATCCCAGCAATGTGGAGGAAAGTAAAGTATTGGGCATTTGAAATCATACTTATATGTAGAAATTAGCCGCACAACCAAAAGTACAAATTCCTATTTGCACAGTCATAAATTTAAAAAGATGCACGGCATAAAGGGAACTTTAAAATAAATCAAACTATTTTTCCCTTCCGGACAGCTACACTTTCCGCCAGCTGCTTTTTTTGCACGCGTTAATTTAAACCTCGTGAATCCAACGTTACATATATCACCATAAACCATCGATAGCACCAAAAAACTGTAAATAAATCAGGAAGTTTCAAAACAGAATGAAGACCAAGGTAATCAGTAGAGATGACATGACATTACCACATTACCCATATTACCTGGAACAAATAATGACATAGCACGGGTCCCAAACAATAACAACACTGTTAGCGAAATCCTTCAGCTTGGGCGAAATACCTACGAAAACGGAGATAAAAACGGAATTCCAGTCTTTCCTGAACTACATGTTTGGTGACAATACCTTTCCTCTCCTCCTTCCAACCGCCCTTTTGGTAACCCAGCACATATCTACAAAATCTGCAACTAATCATTTTACTCCTTTTATATCCTAATTCTCCCAGTGTCCAGATGAAATCAACAGTTAAACCAATTTCATTCTACGTGGGACAGTTTCCCCAAAGAGCGATTCCGTTTGAACCTGAAGGGAGCCAACCCTTGATCATGATTGGGAGAAATAGATGCATTTTTTTGATAAGTATCCAGATTATATTTATTTCTAGTGTCATTTACTCGTGCGAAATAATTTAAAATTGCAGTCGTCGATTTTAACAAAAGTATACAAATTATCTACGCTCACCTTCAATGCATCATTCCAGCCAGGAATTAATATTGCCCAGAGTTACGATGCATTTTTGGCTCAAGCCGAGCTACGCGATTTCCAGCGTCGTTTACCACTGAAGAGAGAGTATAGCAGAAACTTGCGATCAATGAACATTTGATTTAGCTGTTTTTTTCTGTTCCTATATAACGATTAATGCTCTCATTTGATGAATTTGTGAGCGATGATAGGTTAATGTGACTCCGCAGGAGCTACGTAAAGCTAGTATCTCCCGGAGAGCGACTAAACATATGTCGGGCACTCTCGGCAAACGTTTCCTACACACACTCACACATACACTCACACGATCTGCCTCTCTCTTCCCCTCCCTCCCCCACCTACTTCCTTCCACCCGCCTGCCTTCCATCCGCTTCTCCAGCATCACCCCCGGCCCAATCTCACTCTGCCACATCCAGCTGCACGGGACGGCACAGCGGTCCGCACACACGTACACACACATACACACCGGTGCTGGAACTGTGCCATGGGAATTCAGTCCCACGCGAAAATCTCCAAGCCAAATTCGAAAATCGGATATTTATACGAGGAACCGTTTGGGAATTGAGGGAGCGGTGGGTGTTCCTCTTTTTTTCCCCCCCTCCCCCATCTCCTGCACATATTTTATTTTGTCGGAGGGGAGAGTGGAAGTTGTTCCTGGTCAGACGTCGGGGGAGGGGGGCGGATGAGGAGAAGGGGGAAAAGCGGTGCTCGGTAGGGAGGGATGGAGGTACGGTTGGGATGGGGGACGTTAAAAAAAGAGCACCCTCGAGGGCTATGTTTTACCGCGATGGCGAAATCGCTCCGAAAACGGGAAAGAGCACACCGCCGCCCCTTAAATTCCAGCTAAATCGTGCTCGCGACATATACATCCAAGCTCGTATGACCCATTACTTTTCCGGGATAGACCGGCGCGTGCTCCACTCCCACTGACGTCCTACCGCAGCCAATGCATATATGCGATCGTTAGATATTATTTATCCATACAGGATGATTCGGGATAGGGAGTAAATGTTTAGGAATTATATTATCAAGGATTATTCGTCTTCTCCCTAAAGTGGTCGCGTGGCCCCTGACGAAACATCCTGAGGCCGAAACAGATATCAAATTTGCATCATGAGGCGCCTTCGGAAGATACATTCTTCTCTATTCTCTCTCAACATAGAAAAAAAACAATGTATTGACGAAAAAACGTTCTTCTAGTCTTTGGCTTTGAAACGAGGTTACAGATTTTGAGGATTATTGGACACGCATTTATTATTTTTCATTAATTTGGTTGCCTGTCTGTGAGTGAACTTGCAGGAGACTTTGATATTGACGGAATATACCGCAGAAACTATTAATATAGGCAACACAAAATTTGATGCCGAGATAAAAGCCAAATAGAATGTTTGTTGGATTTTGGTACAAAACTGAGGTTTGTCATAATCTTATTGGTAAAACTATTAGATAACGTATTTTTTACAATTATCATATCACATTTTTACGGCTCGTTTGGAATATCTTTTGATTTTACAGTTGACAATGCTTCTTTATTAGTACCAAAGAGTGTGATAAAATCTGAGAGGATATTTTGGAAGATAAAATTACAATGCCCTTTTACGACAGAGGCTAAGGCATAAAGCAGCAATTACGAATCAATTTCAATTTGTCGTACGTTGGTGTTTTTTAACATCAATTCTCTAGATAAACATTGTCTTGGCCACAGTATGCACAATATTTTGGTAACATATACTCAAGAATATGTTGCAATTACATCATATTTCGATTGTTACCAATAAATCTTAAATAATAGGGATATAATATATTTTAAGTCAAATTTTCTTAACTTTTTTGACTCTATAGCGTCCTTAATATATTGAGGATCTGGGGATAAATAACTTAATTTGCAAAGAATTTTTTCTTTTATTTAGTCAGGAAATATTTTTCATTAAGTGCACAAAATTTCACTGTTAATATCGCCATGCTCATTTCCATATTTAATTGGAAAACTTAAGACTCGGTCTTTCTTTGCGACTTGATTGGGTCCCAACTGTCATCTCATTCAAACTAGGCTCTAGCTAACTTATACGAGGAAGACTAACTAATACACTCGACACCATTTAGAGCGCATATAATTAAATTAGGGGTACTTATCATGAGTTCCCGAAAAAATTAGGTAAATGTTGGTTTGTTCAAAATTTTTAGGCATATGAAAACAAGTGCATAATATTTAATGCCTCATCAACCTCAAAAATGAGGGACATGTTAAAATATTTCTCTACAAATTACAGGTAAAACGTGTACGTGATCTACCTACATATGCAACGTTCGGCTCAGTGCCCTTAAGACGAACGGTCCTCTTGCTTTTTCGGCCGGCAGTTGGCCCTTACGGCCAACCATTAGCCGCAGTTCCTGGCGTGATAGGTTGCTTTGAGTGTAGTTATGGATTCAGATCAAGGAGCACATCTCATTCGCTTTAAATCGCTCCTCTAGTAGATAGAACCTACTCTCACTTTAGCATTCATCTAATGCGTGTTTACCTACTTCCTTCCTCTAATTCTTGGTTTGAGGATTTTAAACAACCCTGTCGTAAACTCCGTCCTAGCCACTCTTACTAACTAACGGCTGTGTTCGTCTTCCGTGTCTTCTATTATACTCTTTTTACTCGGCTATGAAAAGGCCAGGAATCCATTCTTTAAAGCTACCAGGAACAGCATAAGCTCGATTCTGTAGTTTCCAGTAATTATTTTGGCATGATTTACATCATTTCTTTATTTCTATCATGACTTTCATGATGCGGTAATTGCTTTCCTCTTCTTTTGCTCATTCATGTTTATAACGTTTCTTCGTTACGACTAGTTTGGTGTTCACCCCAATTTTTCATTGATGATGACCACCCATCATTATTTCTGCTAGTCTCAGAACGAGCAAGTATTTCCGCCACATCATTTCACTTCCACGAATTGAATACTAACGAGTGATAACGACAAAACTTAGAAGGCTTAAGCATTTGGTTATTCTGCATAATATTATTGCATTCCACGACCCAGGAATCGTCATACGAAGTCACAATCTGTGTTTCTTCCTCAATATGAATGGATAGGAAAAATTAGCGTCTTTAACAAATAAAGCCTATCCATCTAATCAGGAGAATTTCAACTGGATATTTATTCTATAAATTAGAATTTTATGCTAGTACCTTGCTGCAATTTCAAGCTGGGAATCACAAACACCAGGCTTGACTCCGTCCTATTTTGTCATCTTGGTTTATCTTTCTAATGAACTTAATAAAAATGAAGATAAATCAACTAATGCTCTAGGAAGGATAGTACTACAATATAGTGCAACAGTGTCCATAATTAGAACCAGCTCAAGTTCAGAAAGGGAAATGGTAACTCCGACGTCCCATTCAGGTGAGTAAAACTAGATCACAAGTTTAAATCGTCAATGTGTGTCCATATTTTCCGTCATAGGTAAGATGGAAAATTTCTTTCATCTCCTAAACAAAATGTATTATCGAACAATGAATAAGAGAAGAAAGCAGAATCCATTTCCTCAACAAAATTCAACGAGAATGTAAGCGTGCCAGAAGTTTTTCCTAGTATTGCGGGAACATAATATTTGTTCTACATACTTTTCTGTCGCAGTATCCCTTGTTTTTACCCTTAGGACTGCATTCCTAGGCATTAAGTATACTCTGTTAGGCATCAAATATTGCAAATTAAATGAGCATGCAAATGATATGGGTCAGCACAATGTTTTAGAGATGACTATCCGGGAATGGTAGATAAAAATCACTGATATGCAGATGAACAGTATTAGCTACATGCATGATATTTGAATTTTTATTTCATCAGAACGTGCTTGAATAATTCTAAATCATCTATATAAAAATAAAGTAATGCCTAATAAATAAAAGTCCAAAAACATAATTTTTTTGTAATGCCTATTCATCGTATGCATGATATACATATGTATGTGTATAAATCCAAATTATATGTGGGTGTATATCCGTGTGTCTATATATTGAATATACACTACCAATATATATATATATATATATATATATATATATATATATATATATATATATACATATGCATACTCACGCATGCATTCACATACACGATATAGTAATCAACTGGCATTAATAAGGCTCAATAATGACATTTATGGAGACTGGGTCATTATTTTAATCTCACTTTAACTTCGAATTATCCACGTTCTACGAAATCGTTTCTTTCGTTGATGTAATATCATCCTGTGTTTGTATTTCATGCTTAGAAAGCGTGCACTGTGGCTGCTTTTTATGTCATATCTTTGATTGGTGCATGTTGCTGTATGCTGAATTACATACTAGATAAAACCCTAGAGGTAATCACTCCAATAGTTAGAATAGAGCCAATTTAGAGAATTAGTTAATCACATGAGCACTTCGTTTGACTGCAATGGTCATATAAGAGCCAATTTACAGAATATTTCAATCATGGGAGCACTTCATTTGACATTAACGCAAAGGAATTTCGGTATTATCATTTAAAATGTCTAGTGTTGTAACACTAAATTGATACTCGTATATCCAGATGATTATTTTTTATTTTGCAGTATGTTGTTTTTCGTCGGCACATACATTGTTAAAATAATATATTTTTGCAAAATAAATGGAAAGGCATTTATTGTTAACAAGAATTATGTAAACTACAAGATGATGGCTAGTTTATTTGGTAAAATACTTTGCCATACAAGGTTATGGGAATGTAACGTTTTCCTAGATAAAACAGATATGGGATTTCTACGCAAAAATGTTTGATATCCTGACCACATTTTGTTCCACCATTATCTGAAAAGTATCAACGTTTAAGCATCAATATTTCTCTTGAAAACAGTCAGCGAGATAAGGTCATTTCGACAATAATGCAAGTATTTATTGAATAACTATAAATTTTGACTCGAGCACTCATTTAAAAATAACAATTTTTATTAGTTTTGGTTAAAATTTCCTCAAAGGAACGGGTGAGAGTCAATTTGTTCATTAAATCTTTCACACGTAAAGATAAGAAAAACAACATAATCTAAACATAGCATCTCTGCATAATTCATTTTTCGAATACTGATTGTTTAGGTAACGATTACTTTATTCTTTTTTGCTAAATATCAGCTTTAGCTTAAAACGGAGGTATAATTTAAAATATCTACTTTTTAGGCAATGAAGTCCTTAGAGACCGATCTCCCCAAGAAATCAATATGCCATTTGAATTTTCAGAGATACTGTATTTCAATTCTCAATTACTGCAGGCCATAACTAATTTGATAAAATTGACGAAACATGATTTTTGCGATCAATTGCGTCCGATTTATGCAATAATTTAACAAAAAAATTTTACAAGAGTAATCATTTACGAATTCATCATATTATTAAATTACTTTCAACAGTTGTTTTTGTATCGGATTTCAACAGAAACATTATGCTTTCAGAGCAGAGCTAACTCAAATGTCTTTTTGTTGGCAAGTCATTCAAGCAAATTGAGTTGCATTTATGATTGTTTTCAGTTACCAATTAATGGAATGAGTAATCTAAAATCAAAAATGGAAACTTAACAGTGATCTCTACGTAAAAATTGATAAAGGAATATATTGAAATCAAGCTTTTTAGAAGTTAAGTTCCATTAAAATAAAATATTTTTCAACATTCAGTACTCATGATTAATGCACAATTTTCGACAATAAATGGCATAAGCTGTTTCTTGAAATAATATTTTTTTTATTCACAGCATTTTCTATAATGGCATTCCACCATTTAAAACTACGAGTTTTGGAACAAAGTTTTACTTTGATCTGTTTTTACTGGTTAAATGCGTGAAGTGAAAAACGATACTAGTTGAAAAATTTTCGACAATAAATGGCATAAGCTGTTTCTTGAAATAATATTTTTTTGATTCACAGCATTTTCTATAATGGCATTCCACCATTTAAAACTACGAGTTTTGGAACAAAGTTTTACTTTGATCTGTTTTTACTGGTTAAATGCGTGAAGTGAAAAACGATACTAGTTAAAAAATACCATGTTTCCCAAAAAGTAAAACAGAGTTATTGCCTACTCAGTGGTTTTCATGATATTTCAAAAACTACTCATTTGAATTGAATAATGTAATTGACTGCATTTATTATTTTGATATTATTCATCTTCTAAAGAATATGAAATCATATTCCTCGCTCCTAATTCTCCTATGTCATGAACGAAAATACCGCCGAAAGATGCCTGTTTTCTCGTTGCCTTGAACGCAACTGAGTTTCATGCTATCTATAAACATAGTTAATCGAAATTACCCATGCGTAGTATGATTCCGTCACCTATATCAAATTTCATCATCATCACGACATGTGACTGCCATAATTTACCTCTAATAGTCATATCGCTTTTGATATTCTGTCGGCTATTTATATTTGGTTATGCGCGACATGTAGCACACACTATCGGGATCAATTGCTCGAGAAAACGAGCAAACACCCACGTTCTGTGGGTTCATCTCTCGTATATACAACGAACGTTTTCAAATTCATCACTATCACATTAATTTTCCTTTGAAGTTGGATTGATGGAAATGAGAATTAGGCCTCCGATCATCCACTGCTATAGAAGCCAACTGTCAAGTCAGATCAGAGTGATTTCTATTTAATTTCTGATTAATTTCTCTTCGAAAGCATGAGAAACACTTTTCATCTATGTTGGTGCAATAAAATTTCCTGCAACAGCGGTGAATGCCTAAGATGCCGAAGCTGAACATTTCAACACAAAAGATTAAATAAAACCCTTGGTCGGAGCATCAGCTGAATAAGTAAAATAGGCAATCGAAATTTTTAATAAAAGTGAATTAATAAAGGCACTTCAAAAATAAAGATAATTAAGTGCATGAATGTTAGGAGAAAATTATTCAAATAGATGTAGAGCATCGCGAAACCCGTTTCCTACATTGTAAATCATAGCCATTCAATTTACACCAGCCACCGTCACCCCCCCCCCCCAACATGCTGATTTACGGACCCAGAAAACGTCACTTTTTTGTGACTCGACTGTAATTCAAATTTATGCTCTTATGCGCCAGAAGAGGCGAAAAATTTATCGGCTATGTACTTGAAGATATACGGGTTTCTGCCCTTTATGGCCACCTATAACTGGGCGGCCGTTAAGGGTAGAAAAATTTGGGGTCCAGTAGAACTTAAAAAAAAAACTCGCCTTGGCCCTGCTCTTCCTCTCTCCCCCATTATTCCTGCTTACCACTTCAGAGGTTCGAGCTGAGCAAGCTGGTGGCTTCGTTAAACCGACCCTGACGGATGCGCGACAATTATGAACGGACAACGAAGCGAACATTCCCCCGTCGGTAACATAATGTGTTGCCGCTCTGGGTTAGTATTTAAAAATGCCACCTTACATAAATACCAAAACAAATTCAAATAACTGTTAGAGTACTTAAAAGGTTGACAGATTGATTCCCTCATTAGAATTAACGAGCAGTGATAACAGAGAAGAAAATTTAAGAATTGAATTTTTGTTGAATTGTTTTGCAAAATAAGGACTAAAGTTATGAAACAAATTCAGCTCTATAAATAATAATCACAAGATAAATGGGAATTCCTAAAATAGATCGTGCCTCCCCCCCAAGGGGACCTAGACCATGGAGTTTGTATAGATGGATGTGAGGTGAAAAAGCTTCCGGCGCTTGAGATAACTTGCTTGAGACTTAAATAGGAAAGAGTGAAGTGGAAGTCAACCAATCTTCTGGCTTAGAGACGCATGATTGAATAGGACGAAACCATGAATTTTAAAACATCTCCAACTTAATGTTAGACTCAATCTTTCCTAAAATTGATAGTTAACGTGAATTCTTCGCGCAAACTCACGACTGTGAATTGATGGTGGGAAAATATTGTTTTGGAAACGTGCAATAACACTTTCTTTGCGTGAATAGTAAAAATCCAGTGGAGTGCTCAGTTAAAGCAAACACTCCGGACGAAACGAAGGCGAGTTCACCGTGCCACTTAAAGCAGTTATAAAGTTGCGTGCGCTGGCGAGCCCCGTGGCATTCTCGAAAGATCACGTGTACGTTAAGTTTTTTGCTGTTACGTTTTCGCTCCCGCCCCTCCCTCCTATCCCGCTCGTTCCCTCTTTCCTAAGGACGGGTATTTCACAAGCCTCTCACAAGGCTCATCGAGCTGGCACGGAAGCGGCCGTTTTGCCATACGCACCTGAGCGACTCCATCTACTCATTCATTAGGACGCTGGCGGCCGCTTTCGCGTCAGTGCGAGTAACATAAACTATAGAGCGAATTGCTCTGCGACAATAATACTAAGATGGTATAGGTCAAAGGGCATGAAAGGAACTTTCATTAACTGCCATGATGAACTCGTCGTAGGCTTTTCTTAAAGGTCATACTTATGCTACGTTCACGTTAAACTCTTTAATATAATAATAATTCAATAATTTGAGGGAGCATGATTGGAAGGTCAAAGTTTAAAATGAAAGACGTTATGGGCGGAATCAAGTTAGATATTCTACTCAGTAGTGTTTTCATAAGTTTTCATGCCGGTCCAGAAACAGACTAGAATTATTAATTGCGACCTAACATTAGTAATAAAAGAATGCAGCATAGGATTAAAAACCGTTGCTCGTTTATGTAACACTCTGTAGATTACTCATAAACCAAATGAAGTCATTAAATGATTCGAATAAAAATAGCAATACATATTGAATAATCATCGCGGGAAGTGGCTCATATAGCACAGACTAAAAGGGTGTTCAATTTTTTGCTGGAGACGTGGTGCACTAGTGATTAAAGCGTTCGACAACTGATACGAGGTCACGAGGATTCGATGTGAATTAATATTAATAATAACAGTCTATTAAATATAAATATATACAGATATATGCAGGATAACATGCGTATTATTTTAATGTAGTGAGTTGTCTTCAACTTTAGCTGACTAGGTTTTCAAAATGGAACTTTTAAGGTGCCTGCGTCTTTTATATTGGAAATATCTTTATACCTATATATCCTATTTGAAAATATGTCTCAGTCCAATCGCAAAAAGTTTAAATAATTTCTGCGGAACGTATTGGGAGGCTTCCCATTAATTCAGTAATGCATTTAGAGGAAGTATGATTGTAAATATAAAGGTGTTTAAAAAATTCAAATAGTTTCTGGATGATTAAATGCAATAATAGCTGAGAAAACTAAAAATGCCCGCATATGATATCACTTGACTGCAATTTGCCAATGAACCGAAATCGTATTTTTGATGACCTTAAACACAAGTGACGAAATATTGCAAAGAAAAATAAAAAAAGGCAAAAGTGAGGCAAGGAAAACTCTGTGTACCCTCAAGTGCATTGTAAAATAGCAAATAAATAAATACGAGACATGTTCTTCAGTGAGTAATGATACATATTTATATTTGCATCACAAATTGTGCAAAATCTTAACTATTAAATATATTATACGGTGAAACATGGTCAGGTCGTCTATGGCAAAGATAAGGTCGACTCGCGATGCTGCATTGAAAATTTGCTTCCACCTGAACAAATCGTCAGAGGAGTCCTATGAGATGCTACGAAATATTATGGAGAGTCTATTATTCCGATTCTTTTCCTTCTATTCTATGGAGATTCAATTCTTTAATATAGAAGATGGTATAAAACGTTTAAAGAAGGTGGACCCTCAACTTCAGAAAGGAAGGTGGACCCGCTCTTGCGAAAAAAATCATTTCCACTGGGGCTGTAATTATAATAAAAGATGGTCAAATAATGTATAATAGTACCATCGTAAATATTGAAAATTAAACTGAGTGACACCCTTACGTTTGAAACGGAAAAATTGCGCATGGGACGTGTTTGTGCTCAGTGGATTCCTCGAAATCATGGTTATCTCGTGAAAATCTTTGTGAAGTGTGTACGTTACTCATCCATATTATAGCTCTAAACTAGCCCTATGCAATTTCTTCCTTTTCCTTAATGTGAAGAAACATTTTCATGAAAAGCGTTTGCCATCCTCAGAGGAGAAAATAGGGAAAATAAACATGTTCTGATACAATACTAGAGTAAAAATCAATTAAATTTGTATCGCATATAGATAACAATTTATATTATAAAAATTAAATACAATTAAATTTTCATCCCACGTCTTTCTTAAGAAATTCAATTATACAAACTCTCAAATTAAACTTACTTAACGCGTAATTTACAATTAAAACGAAGAGGTTCATGATTCATGCCTCGCATAATTTTGTGCTAGGTTAACAACGAAAGGTTGTTGAAGGAATCCTTTCGCCAAGTTTTGCTTCACGAATGAGCCAAAAAGCCAGGCATAAAGCTATTTTCTAAGCCACAATGAAGATGAACGCACTGAAACACGACTCAACTGGTGCATCCAAGTAGCACTCCGTTTCTTGCCAAGTCGCTTCATTTAAGGTTTGCTCCATCTCTTAAAAAAAAGTATCTTGGAAATTACTCTTAATAGTCATTTGAAATATAATGCCACACGAAGTTTATACCACTAAGATACTGGTCATAATTTGCAAGTCAAATAGTTCTAAAAAACATCTTTTTTAAAAATTATTATCTACCCCAAAAAGCGTCCTGAAATAAGAAAGCCTAATGCATTTTCACGCCCTGTGAAAAAATTCGTTGGTTTTCACATTCCTTATCATTGTTTTACCAGCAGAAACTTTTATTGATGCATCAAAATCGTGTGTTTGCATTTTAAAGGCGTATTGGTTCTGCTGAATTAATCTATTGCGTGCATGAGGAGACATTGCCTTTTCAATATCATGCCAGTAATTGCACAGGAGTTCAGAGAGCAGATTAGTTGCTGGTCCTTCGGCTTTCGCAGCCACTTTAATGAGCAATTTACATGGCCGATGCGTGGCCAAAGTCTCATCCAATTAAGAGCCAAACAACTGGAGACCATGAATGGCTAATAGGCAACTATGTTCAATTCTGTGTGCATCCCTTAAAAGTTTAATTTCAAAAATTTTATAGCTCACAACTTTGATCATGGTATTGCGATTGATTCCAATGCTAAGTATTCACAGATTGAATTAATCAATAGAAACTCACTCATTACTTGGTTCTTTTTTTTATATTCCTGCAGGTATTGTAAGCATTTTAAATCAATATCAACTGTGTAATAACCAGAACTACTCATGCCATTGATACTCTATTTCGGTTAGGATGAATTCAATTAACTTCAATTACACGGCTTTGCCTGCATATTCATGCTCAATGAATTATACCCCCTTTGATGAACTTAGGCGGTCAACTACTATACATGCTGGGTAATTTGCTCTTTGAATATTAAACAAAATTCCATAAGTTGGACAAATATTTTGAGAGGTATTTTGTTCATGTATTTAAAAATAATTATGGTTGTATTCCAACTGTAACTACATGCTGCATTCTTTTTTTTGCACGAGGTGATGCAAAACTATGTCATTAAAAATTCGATAGAGAAGTGATATTTTAAAATTACTGTACTTTTAAAATTGCAGAGCTTTGTTCCAAGTACTGGGACCCTCGATTTTCACATATGTGAACTCCCATCTGATTAGATGTAAAGTTATTTCGATCCTCCGGCCTTATCATTTAATAGAGCCCCACCCCCATTCTGTTGTTTTATAACCATTTACTGTAGCAATCCCTTTCTATTGTCCCCTTCCCCCTTTTCTTTTTCTCTCTCCATAACAGAGCCAGGCCGGGTGCCCAAAGGAATCGTCTGGTGTGAGAAGGAACTACAAAACCTCGACTCATCATCGCACAAAGGTCAGTACCGCCACCATCTAAAGGGTCACTTAACGATGCCGAAGGGGTCTTAAACATAGAAAACCAACCCACACGATAAAAAAAATAGAAATGCATGCCCAAAATTTTCCCTCAGTACACATGAATTGATAGTTACAGAAACCCATTTCATTATTGACCACGACATTATGGCAGGTAAAGCTCAGTCATACTCTCAGAATGTACCTTAGAAAATATAACTATTTAAATTTAGGTGATTGCAACTTTGCATGCTTTGTTTCCAGTATAGTTAAATCAGTCTGAGAAGGAGCTCTTTAATAACCTACCAATCAGGGAGGCTTTTTCAGCTTCCGGTGTAGTATTGCCCAGCTACCTTGAAGCTGGCCGTTGATTAGTCAATAGGCATAGTTGGGCCCTTTTATTTAAAATATTTATTTTTCTTGAAATAAGAAACACGCTATATTCTTCCACTGCATCATGAGGTACACCAAATGCAGAAGTATTGAAGCTAGTCGCAACTTAATAAAATTCAATGGAAAAATACGGCGTGTTCCTTATTTCATGAACATGAAATTTCACATGATCCTGAAACCATGGAATTTATTTTTTTCATTAAAAAATGTTAATTCAGGGTGAAAGTTAAGTGAAAGCATAGTTCATTGTTTGCTCTTTGGTTTTAAAATGAATTACAGCTATTGTTTCCAAAACCATATATCGAGGGCTAAAGGTATCACGATTGAAAATCCCGGAAACCTCTTCTCACTGCTAACTGATCGCAAAGTGTCACCTTCCCTCGCAAAGTTACTTTTAGTCGTTGATCCCTCACTCCCGGTCTACACGGGCATCATGCATCGTGTTCTTAATGAACCACCATTACGTACATTTCATTCACTAATAAGGTTGGTTTTGGTCGGTCCATAAATCTATTATTACCTATGCATTAGATGCATGGTTGTCCAACATTGAACCGCTAATAGTGACTCTTGAAGAATTATATAATTCAATAAAAATATGTTGCTTTTCCTCAATAAGTAATCAAGATCAATATACTTTTTAATGCATGATAGACTTCTAAAATGTGAGAAAATAAATCACACACATACTAATGATTAGTATAACATGGAAAAATGAATTATTAGATGCTGTATGCCACTGACAATGTATTTACCAATGTTTTCCTTACATGTAAAATGAATGAGGCTGCATTTTCGACAATTGCTGTTATATATATGGAATGAATATTTTGATTGGGTGTACAATAATAAATGTCTGTGCTTGGATGTGGATAAATTGCTTGACGAAGAATCTGCGTAATGCACGTTAGTTTAGTATGAATTGATTACTGTGTTATGCAAAAAATGTGAAGGTAAATAGAAAAAGAAAAAAATAGGTATTGCATATAATTTTCTACTAGGCCATTATAATAAAAAAATTAGTAAGCCTTAGGCTTTCATTTTAATTAGTTACGAAAAAGATGGAAATAGCTGGGCAGTAAAAGGTAATGAAGTAATGTTATTATGTTTAAATCATTTCATCCATCCATGAAGGTGTGCATGAGGTAAATTTGTGTGGCCATATTTTTACCAACAAACTGAGCCTCAAGTTTTTAGGCATTGGCTAAGTGGATATCTAAATACATATCAGATATAACATGTCAGCCTTTTTGGTTTAAAACCCTATGTCTTGTTGCCATACATACACTGACGAAATAAGTGATTATACTCATAATAATTCACTCTTACTTCCTCCGACAAGCAGAATGTTACAAGGCATTAGAATCAATTATGACCCCATGTTCCTAAACACGAATTGCTACTGATGTATAAAGATTTTTAACCTCGTGGGAAAAAATTGGAGATCGCATATTCTTACTCTCCAAAACAGAGCTGCAGCCTCTGACCAATGAATTAATGAGATTTCCTAGTAATTTTTACTTTTGTACTGGTACAATTATTTTGCCAACAGTTGGCGTCATCATGGGTAATTTATTCCAATAATATACTTTTTAACCAATTTTCAGCATGAAATACAATCCATAAATCGACTGTCTTGAATTGAGCATTCCAACGAACTCTATCTGGCCGGCAGGAGCAGTGATAACTGTTGCAGCGTCACCTTTACCAAATAAATCAAAGGTTATGAGCCAGAGGAGAGGTAATTCACGCAGCGATTGTTCCTCAGTGAGGCAGTTGAAAGGTTTCTGATACCAGTGGGACAGCCATTTAAATAATATCTACGCGTTAAAAACACACCTGAGTAAAGCTACGGGAAACTTTCAATTATTTTATTCAAAAGAATAATATAGCATCAAATACATAATGAATCCTAGCAACTATGGGATTCAGTCCATAGGGGCAGGTGTCTTTCACGGTAGTGTTGGATAAAAGGACACCTCACCCGTCGTCATAGGTCCAAACGATGCCACAAATATAGTACACAGTCGTGAGAAAAACATATATGGTTCTTAAATCATATCAAAATTACTTATTGTTTTAGGAATAGCGTTATTAACTCGCACAGCTTCCCGGGCAATGATGCAGATACGAATCATTATTTAATGACAATTGAATGCAATATAAAATTCAATAAAAATTTGAGGGATAAGAGAGATTATGTTATGGGGGTGTTGAGGCATGAGCGGGAAAATTAAAAATAAATACAAGATAATATTTAAGAAAACCTAATCTACGAGAAAGAAAGAGGGAACTCTTGAGGAAAAGGTGGGTTGATCATAAAAACACGAAGGAAATAGAAAAAAAAGAAAGCACTGGGAGAATGTTGAAGACGTGAATCACAGCAAATAATTCGGAGAAAGGAGGAGAGAAGGAGATGAAAGAGCGATAACGCACAGTTCGGGAAAACAATATACCAAGAACTGAGTAAAAATACAACTTAAAAGCAATATGATTAAGGCAACTTAGTGGAGAGCAGATAAGACGTGGAGAAATTTCGTAGACGGAAAAGTATATGCAAGAGGGTAAAAGAATTATCAAGAGGTAGCAAGAGAACAATACTGATCATGAGAGATAAATCAGTTAACTAATAGTAGATCCAGAAAAGATTCAGATAAGCTGAAACAAATAAAAAGAAGAAATTAACCAATAAATATTACTGGGCAAATAAAGAGGAAGTTCTCACGATAAAACTGCAGTATTAATCTTGAGGAGCATTACAAAGGGAATCGGGTTGCTGCGGTAGCTTTACACTCGGAGGGGCCGGGTTGGAGCCCCGTGGGTGTCTGGATATTACAGTTTTATCCCAATCTGTACCTGGAGTGCCATTTGGAGAGCACTTCAAGTGGAGTACGTCTTCCCATGGGTGGGACGTTAAACTGTGGACCCTTTTGCGCCTATCAACACCGACGTCAGGTTACTCTCCACCCTTTCATTCCCTGAATGTCCTATCCCCACCAAATTACCCAGCTATCCCTTAAGGCGCAAATGAACTCAGCTGTTGGCTGTATCCCATAATAACAGATAAAAAGCAGATAAAAAAAGCTAAAAAACAGCGCAAATTCAGCCTTCAAATAGTTTTAAAACCTCAAATGAAACAGCAATGGGTAATTAGAGAGTTTCAGTTACTGCTAAGCGCTTTACAGGAGCAGTGCGAGATGTGTGGGATGAATATTAACCAGAAAGCAATATAATGAGATTACCAAGAAGTAGGGAGGCTGCGTCATTAAGGTAGGAGGAAATTTGTTAGAGCAAGTGGAGTACTTCATGTTATAGCCGGTGTATTGGATGGGAATGGGTGAAGCAGTAGGGACGATAGGTAAAGAATTGTGTTGGCGAAGCATTTGCAATAAGATGGACAGATATAGAATAAGTAGTTAAGCAAAGAAAAGATTAGCAAATCCAACATGGAGTATATCGCGGTTTGAATTCACAGCCTGGTCTTTCAGGCTTGAGTACGTATTTGTGCAGATTGGAGATAAAAAAACATTGCATATATTATATAATTACTTTTGATCTTCTTCGGTTACAACTTTTTTAAGTAATAACATTGTATTTTAGTGATATTCATACGCATCCAACAGAATACATTTTTAAATACATAAACATTAATTAACTAAAACCTAAGAGAACTTGCAACGTGGAATTAGAAGGCACATCCTTTGAAAGATAGATTGTGAGTATTCAGGATTGAATCATTCGGAAACACTACTTCTTGAAATTTTGACTTAAATATTTAAGCGGTTTAAACATGTAATCAAGTTGGGGAAATTTTCACTAATATAACGGAAGTTACAACTATTTGACCTTGAATGGAAAATAATGACCTTGGTTCTTCGGATAGGATCACTCCTTTTTGACTTGGCGCGTAAATGGTTTGCTGCGACAGGTATCTTTATGTTGCTTCTCATTTCCATCGCCCAGACTCTTTTCCTGGAACACTATCTCTCGCCTTCGTCTTCTCTCAATCTTCTGTTGTTCTCTGGGATGCCCTCCAGTGCTACTTAAAACTCCTTCAACCCCACTCTTGCCTCCGCTCCTCTTACAACCTTCACCCCTGTCGCCAATCAAATAAACATTCCTCCAAAACCCAAGCTCCCTCCCGGTTGTAACATCACTCAACGCCCATCCTATAATCCCCGTCACTCACCCTCATCCCCTTTCCCACTCCCTCCCTCCCGACCGGCCAACCCCATTCCGCCGACGCTAGGGATAATAGGAGCAGCCAAGGGGTACCCAGACGACATATGACGGCGCTGAGATGCTCCGACCCCAATTCGCCATCCTTGCAAGGCATTCGCGGAATTTGCAGGTCGCCGTTTCCTCCGCGAAATTAAAAGAGGAGTGGAAGGAGGACAGCATATGAAGACTGAGAAATTAAGGTGGATTAAGAGAGGACGATACAAGTGGAAAGCAAGAGGACATGCGCGGTATAAATTGGAACAAAAAGGAAAGACCAAATTCGAAACTCTCCTGCGCCCCCTCCCAATGCGACAATTTCTTTCTACCGTGGAAAGGTAATATATTTTCAATTACTCTCGAGCACAGACATCAGGTGCACCCCGGTGAATGTAATGAAGTTAGAAAGATGGAAGAATCACCTCTCTCGGGAGAGATGAAATTTATCTCCTCGATCTGGGAGCAATAATAATTGCACGTCGTGGGTCTTCATAAACAATATGGGCTTGAAATGAAATAGATTGGGTCATCAAATTCAGAAGAGGAAGTGGGCCTTTGACAGTACTTTGTCAACTGAATTAACTCATTGCAACAATAACGGCTGAAAATATATCTTACAAAAAACTATGAAAATTTAGTTCTTCAATTGGTAATAATGATCAGTAACTCGTCGTGGCTAATTATCACTAAATGATTCAATTTAATTCGATGCTCCAATTGTAAAAAAATTAGGTGTTTTTTTATTTACCGTTCTCTATTCTCCCAGTGGTTATTCGAAGCATGCATGGTTCCCATATTCACCAAATCAGCCAAAGCTGTAAAAGTGTAGTAGTTGTAGATTTAGGGGAGACAACCGACAGCTGCGGCCATTTGTACAATTAGGGATGGATGGATAAGGAAGGAAACCCGGTAACGAAAAGCGCCAAAGGGTCCGCAGCTCAACGTCCGATCGGACGGCGTACTCTAAAGCGGTCTCCACAAAGCACCTCAAGTAGTTATCGGGATACCACTGACAAAAATCTGCCGTCTTCAGTGTCCGAACTTCTCCGGGTGGGAAGCCAGTATGCAAGCCACAGCACCATCCCGATCCCGTGCAAAAGTGCATTCAATAATATAATTACATACGATAATTTGAATCGATCGTGGTAATTAGCAATATAATTGGAGGGAAGAAGAAACAACAGCTAAACAATTATTAAAAATAAAATAACAATTACTAAAATTCAAATTTTCACAGATGCATCAAAATATAGTATGTCAGCCAGAACGAGTAGCAAAAATATTTCTCCTCCGCTTTGAGTTTTTCGACGCACTTGTCGGACAAATTTGTGAAGACATTTAGAACTGCAATGAGAACTGAAAACCCCGACTCATTGATTGATGGTGAGCGTCATATTCCACTAGCCAGGAAGAACACAGCAAATGCGGTGAAGTTAGTCAAAAGTTACGTTACAATTGAATAAATATTCAAATGAGAAATAACGTCACTCTGAAGTATGGTAATAGAAAATTAAAAATACAAGTTTATTCATCTAAATCTATATTGTCCCATTCAAAGTAATCCCCATCGACTGCAACACACTTATGCCAGCGCTTGATCCAATCCTCGAAACATTTTTTATATTCGGTTTTCGGTATGTCCATCAGTGCTTCCTGCGATTTTTCCATTACTTCCTCTCGGCTGCTAAAACGCGTTCCCCGTAATGGTTTTTTAACTCGATTGAACAGAAAGAAGTCACAGGGAGCCAAATCAGGTGAATTCGGTGGCTGTTGGATGTTATTTGTTGCATTTTTCGTCAAAAAATTACGAATAATGATAGCACTGTGCGACGGTGCGTTATCATGGTGCAAAATCCACGAGTTTTCTGCCCACATTTCTGGTCTCTTTCGGCGAATTGCTTCACGCAAACGTCTCATAACGCCCAAATAATACTCTTTGTTTACTGTCTGGCCTTCTGGCAAAAATTCATGATGCACTACACCGTTGTAATCCATGAAAACCGTCAGCATTGCCTTCTTTTTTGACTGAAAACGACGTGGTTTTTTTGGTCTCGGCTCATTTGGTGAACGCCATTCACTTGCCTGATGTCTGGATTGCGTGTCGTACTCATAAACCCACGTCTCGTCTCCAGTAATGATCCTTTTGATGAATGTGGGATCGGATTCAGCCTCGCAAATCATGTCTTTTGCGACGTCAACACGGTCTCTTTTTTGCATGAAATTGAGGTCTTTTGGCACTTGACAACTTTGCTGCTACACGACGGAAACCCAAATCATTAACCACAATGTCTTGGGCGGATCCATAGGCAATGTTCAAGTCCTCCGCTATTTCTCTGATGGTTAATTTGCGGTTATTGACCAACATTTCTTTTACTTTATCAATTTTTTCACCGACTTTCGATGTCGATGGTCTGCCACTGCGTTCATCATCTTCGATTGACTCACGACCACTTCTGAACCGCTCGTGCCACTGGTAAACGACCGTTTTTTTTAGAGAATCGTTGCCGAAACACTTTTCCAACATTTCCAACGTCCGTGCGCCACTAAATCCGTTTTTTACGCAAAATTTAATACAAGTTCGTTGTTGCAAATTTAAATCCATTTCTGAAATTGTAAAAAATCGCCAACACACACAGAGATAGATGTACTCTTGGCTACGTAACTTTTGCAAATGTCAAGTTATGACACTAAGATTTAAAGGGAATATCAACAACAGATGTACCAATTTAACAAAAAAAACAGAACTCAAATCGGAACGATGGGAGCGCCACACGGTGGTTATTCCGGGAACTTTTTGATCAAGGTAGTATGTATATTATATATGTTATATATATATATATATGTATATTATGCATAGTTTCAGTTTGTACTTATAGAGAAAAAGATTACCTAACAATTTTCTTCCACCAAAATATGAGCAAGAGAATGGGTACGTTATCATAGAGTTTATTTTAGACTTGACTCTCCTGAATTTATAGTATATCATTTATGGGTTCGGTAAGTTAAACGTCTAATCGGAGGGCATAAACTGGAGCAGGCAGAGCAGTTTACCTACTTCGGAGGTTTCCTTAACCCAGAAAGTTAAAGTAGTTTGGGCATAGGTACAGTCTTGAATTTATGATTTATACACTTTTCAATACATGCTATTGAGCAGGGTATTGATTATTCCAACACCTTTGAATTAGCGGCTTAAAGGTTAACAGTTAATGAAATAGAAGGGAGAAAGGGGTGATCGAGTGATGCTGGTACTTAGGAGGGAGAACTTGGGCAGAAAAAATACGTCTGAATCAAGGAGTAAAGTTTCAGAAGGGAGAAACTAAAGGCGGACAGAAAGAGAACATCTCATCGTCTTGTACTGCATGACATTCATCACAAAGGAACCTAAATACAATTCTGTTAGTTCTGTGGAACATTTGCCGTCTGTCATGTTTTTTTTCCTTTCATAACTTTGGAAACTCGTACCCTAGTGCTTCAAAAGCAGTTTCAAATAGCAGTCTCACCAAGAAAGGAAATGGCTCCTTTCTTCATGGAACATCCATTATGATTGTAGATAGCGACCTTTCAGAAGCATGTCAACCAATGAATAGGGGTATATGAGAAAATAATGAGTCACTCAATATCAAAAAATTCCTTTCTTCTAATCAACTCATAGGCGATTGAGCATTAATTCTCAATGAGCGTAAGTGTGCGCATGAAAGTAAAGTTGAAGATGTCTCCAACCTGGCAGAACAAATGTACCTTGTCAGGCATTACCTGATGGAACCTCAGTTTGATATTAACCTGGTGTGTTCTTTTGTACCATTTTGGTTACAAACCTTTATATTATTTATAGCTTTATATTGTTATCAATATAGTTATTTCATAATTAAGTTTGAATACACAGTCTCCATAATGGTCATTGCTGATTGAGCACTTTAAGACAAGAAAAAAAATTCTCGTCAGATGTTTCTTGTCACTCACCGGCCAATCGATTAGTGGAAAATAATTCATTCAAACGCGATGGTTTCATTCCACCATTCAATTAAATTTTTCGGTGTCATTATAAGCACTTCATTTTCGTTTCCGTATTATTCAATCAAATTATTAAAAGTATGAAAGTTTCAGCCTCGTTTCATCAAGGGTAATCTTTAGCACGAGTAATTACTTGATTTTACTGTTACTTCATCCCATCGATGAAAATCAGGGATGATGATGGGTTTGGGTTGTTAGTTGAGCAAAATGCATCTAACGTATGTGTCTGGTAACCAACGATTGTTGAGCCAAAAGAGAATGACCGAAGCGAATACTAATTATGCAAATTTTAGCCATTTGAAATCCACGGGGCGAGAGCTACGTAGACAATATTTTACCCTTTTGCAGAAAAACTATAATTATCTGACTTTGCATTCAATATATTTCGTTCGTACTGATGAAATGATATAAAGATTACCAATTTATTAAAAGTACGATTTCCATTAACTATATATTCTCTAAACAAAGGCATTCTTCAGCACACACACACATCTTTTCATCCCTTATCAAAAGCAAACACCAGCACAGGAAAATTGCATCATAAATAATGATAGAAAATTATAGCTATCAAATTCCTTCACCATACACTGAAAAATGAAGTAAGTAGTCCCAAACGCCATTTACATGAGTTTTGAACTCTGTTAAAAGAAATCCACTAAAATCGTAACAGGTAACACTGTACTCGTAAGTTAACACGGTAACAGGTAACACGGTACAGTAACACGGTACTCAAAACCTGCTCCAAACATAAACGACCTGTGAAAAATGAGCCAAGGAAAAACCTTTGGTGTACTTATAGGGAAATGCAATATCTCTGCCATCCTTCAAAGGTTATCTCTAACCTCTCTTTTGAGAGAATTATTGCCTCCATTTGATGAACCATTCGCGATTTCACGACCTTCCCCGAATGAAAGATCAAAGATGACCTCCATTTTATGTGAATAAGACGGCTTACAATCCAGACCATTCAATCGTTAACATGATCTAAAACAGGAATTCTTAGGTAGCTAGTTAATTCTTTAAGAAGGAATAACGTTCGTCCAAGACCTCAATTTATTTTCCAGCAAAATAATGCAACCCTTTTCCGAATTCAGAAATCATTATTTTACCCAAAATCTCTCATTTAACAGGCTGATATTATTGATATTTATTTCACATTGTTTGCGATATCTTGAATTCCGATTTTTTCTGACTACCCATTAGTGAGGTCATATTCTAAATATATGGAATTGTAACGCGTTTTACCGAGGAAATAAGGGAATTATTGGTTAAAACGATAGCTTAGAGAGCTGTCACATACAAGTTCTTGGAAAAATACCTTTCATGATGAGTTTTTTTATAAAATATCGACTGATCAATAAGTATTCTAATCAATCCATCCCTAATGGCGCTAATGAACTCAGCTCTCGGTCGCCCCCCCCCCTGATAACTACTACTACCATGAAGAAGAATATTAAAATAATATACTGCGCCAGAAATTTGTGATATATGGGTAGTGAATGGTGCCCGGTTTGAAAATAAGTATCCAATAATCCTGCCTCTTTGGCAGTTTTATCCTGGCTCAAGTATTTCATCACTATTATTCCCGCAGAATTGAAGGGGATGTTTTTTTTAGACCTTCAGCACACTAAGTCAGAGAACCAAGTTAATCCATATGGTTTAACAAAATGAAAAGGGTTTTAAGGTCTTCATTTATAAGTTTTCCTATAGTGAAAGCCATACCATTTTGATACTTAACAAATAATACCTGTTTTTTGCTATCAATATAACATTAAAAACTTAAAATGACACAAATCGTGCTGTGGTAGGTCAGCAATATTGAGATATCAGCATCCCCATACAGTAGTCTGATTCCGTGGCCAGAGGATGGCAGGTTAATGCATTTTTACTCCCTGACTGAGGAGAAATCTGAAGCGTTAATTTGATTCTTTTGTTATAAAATACCCTAATTAAGATTTCTCGTCGATTTCCACCCTCCTAACAAGATACCTCCCTAATTGCATCCAATCCAAAATTACATAGTGTGCAATAAATAATGTTATACTTAATTAAATGCTACTGTAAAAACACTTCTCGCTTTATAAATTAAGCCTTGACCTATGCTCCCATTCTATTTTGAAGCTTGAGAAAGTGTGGATAATTTCAGACGCATTGCAAACGATCTATGGAGGAAAGTATCGACAAGTTTGAGGTGAGGGTGTAAATGAGAATGACAAGAGATGAAAGATGAGAGTTTCATAATTAGCGTACGTGATTTTTTGCAAGTAGGAACGCAAAGGGGCTTTAAAAATAAAAATAATGAGGATGGAGCGAGGAGGAGAGGAGGAAGGAGAAGGCGAGAGGGTGAAATTGGGCGAAAGGAAGGCTGAGTTGTGCGACCCACCATCCCCTCACTTCTTTCGCCCTAAGGGTTGGTTGTTGGTTGACCTCACCCCTCTCTTTCTCTCTCTCTCTCACTCTCCCTCTCATTGTTCACTAATGAGAGGATGAAACTTAAATCCCGAAATAATGATTAACTTTATTTCTTCGTTTGTCTTTGATTCTAAATATTCCTTTTCATATTCTCAAAGAGAAGTTAGCAAAATATTGATGTACTACATAGGCCGCATATGTAGATTTCTTACCAAATAGAATGCTCAATACGATGCTTCAATGTTTTGCTAAAGATAAAGTGATGTCTACTATTTGCTATATTTCAAATTTATTCCATGATAATTATTGATTATTTCACGTAATGTTGGGTAAAAGTAAGCATAGAACAAAATTGATGTTAAAAATTATGTTTAACTTTGAAAGCAGGCATGTTTATGAATGTTATAGCTTCACTGAAGTGAATATAAGCATATTTCAATTTCTACACGCTCGCATATGACTTCATAAAAGATGTTTGGTAATAGTAATGGATGCGAACATATTGAGAGACAATATACTACCTTGATCAAAAATTTCCCGGAATTTATTCAGAAAATTAAAAATACAAGTTTATTCATCTAAATCTATATTGTCCCCTTCAAAGTAATCCCCATCGACTGCAACACACTTATGCCAGCGCTTGATCCAATCCTCGAAACATTTTTTATATTCGGTTTTCGGTATGTCCATCAGTGCTTCCTGCGATTTTTCCATTACTTCCTCTCGGCTGCTAAAACGCGTTCCCCGTAATGGTTTTTTAACTCGATTGAACAGAAAGAAGTCACAGGGAGCCAAATCAGGTGAATTCGGTGGCTGTTGGATGGTATTTGTTGCATTTTTCGTCAAAAAATTACGAATAATGATAGCACTGTGCGACGGTGCGTTATCATGGTGCAAAATCCACGAGTTTTCTGCCCACATTTCTGGTCTCTTTCGGCGAATTGCTTCACGCAAACGTCTCATAACGCCCAAATAATACTCTTTGTTTACTGTCTGGCCTTCTGGCAAAAATTCATGATGCACTACACCGTTGTAATCCATGAAAACCGTCAGCATTGCCTTCTTTTTTGACTGAAAACGACGTGGTTTTTTTGGTCTCGGCTCATTTGGTGAACGCCATTCACTTGCCTGATGTCTGGATTGCGTGTCGTACTCATAAACCCACGTCTCGTCTCCAGTAATGATCCTTTTGATGAATGTGGGATCGGATTCAGCCTCGCAAATCATGTCTTTTGCGACGTCAACACGGTCTCTTTTTTGCATGAAATTGAGGTCTTTTGGCATGCTACACGACGGAAACCCAAATCATTAACCACAATGTCTTGGGCGGATCCATAGGCAATGTTCAAGTCCTCCGCTATTTCTCTGATGGTTAATTTGCGGTTATTGACCAACATTTCTTTTACTTTATCAATTTTTCACCGACTTTCGATGTCGATGGTCTGCCACTGCGTTCATCATCTTCGATTGACTCACGACCACTTCTGAACCGCTCGTGCCACTGGTAAACGACCGTTTTTTTTAGAGAATCGTTGCCGAAACACTTTTCCAACATTTCCAACGTCCGTGCGCCACTAAATCCGTTTTTTACGCAAAATTTAATACAAGTTCGTTGTTGCAAATTTAAATCCATTTCTGCAATTGTAAAAAATCGCCAACACACACAGAGATAGATGTACTCTTGGCTACGTAACTTTTGCAAATGTCAAGTTATGACACTAAGATTTAAAGGGAATATCAACAACAGATGTACCAATTTAACAAAAAAAACAGAACTCAAATCGGAACGATGGGAGCGCCACACGGTGGTTATTCCGGGAACTTTTTGATCAAGGTAGTATTCACATTTTTACGGAAATTCTCAGTCGTTCCTGAACATTTAAAGAAGATAGATTCATCATCGGTTCTCTTTTGGCAATTACTGAATTCATGTCCACGTCAGTTTCGATACTTTTCCTGGAGCATGCCAGAACAATGTTTTTGTAATTTTATCGCTAACTTTGGCTGATACAGAATAAAGGGCTCGTAGGTTAGGAAATGACTGACATTTCTCGGTGGGTGAATATCTCGTGCGTGGCGGCATACTATGTTTGGCGCCTCTCCTAGGGTGACGACGTACTTGACCAAATCTAATCAAAATACACGTTTCAATTCTTTTGCAAAAAGAATGCGTGTAAGAGTATTTCATTTCTTTCTTCTCCGGTGCTATCTCTTGACCCTAAATCAAGACGCTCTCACCATTCGTGGAATACAGCACCTTTTACTCATAACTTGAGCTTCCTCCAACACCACTCGTGTCATCTCATCAAGTCCGTCGCGACGACCGACGCCTCGTGAGGGGAGGGACTAAATGAAATTGTTATCCCTTCCAATGATCCTCAATGGAAGAATTATATCACTGATGTTCTCTGGTGTTGGATGAAAGACTCAAGCACAGCGGCAGTAATATAGTGTCTGTCTATTTCAGAGAGAAGAAGCATTCTCCCGAAAATATATGTTCTGCTTCTTAGAAGTGAAGTTTTAATTAAGTTCAAGTGAACCTATATACGTGAGGAGTATCCTGCTAGCTAAAATTGTTTCTCGCAAATGTCGAGGTCATTTAATACTTATTATATACAACGTCCCTAACAAGGACCGTGGCCAGAGTCTCCCCGGTCGAAATTACTAAAAGTTGAGACTCAAAAGAGTGTTAAACTAAATTGGACGTAAACTCATTCTGTAAGTTCGTACGTACGTACAGGAAATTTAATGTTTTTCTTTGAATAACTATGGCTCCAAAATTTTCTGATAAATATTTTCTTATTTAGGCCCAAAATATTTTCGGAAAGTACATTACTACCATAATAAAATTCCCCAGACTAAGCACATGCTCAGCATATTCACCTTGGTAGAACGAAGAACAGCTGCTTTTAAAACATGCTTACCATAGAAAGATAGAAAAAAACTCAAATTGTTGGGCAAAAGGTATGTGAAAATGATTCCATCGTCTTATAATTACTCCGAAATCCTGGTAAATGGCAAGTAGTACCATTTATAAAAATTTCTACGTGCTCCTATTTTGCATAATGTAACCATCCTTCCATTATTTTTAACTTGAATCATTATGATGAAAGAAGACACTTTGTTTTTGCACGTAGAGTATTTTTATAACGACCTAGGTTTCGTTACAGTGTAACATCTTCAGATAAGTCAGTAGCTAGATCGTTATAGAAATACTCTACATGGAAAAACAAAGTATCATCTTTCATCATGATGCATTTCCCCCATGTTTCGTCTGAAACTGTGTTATTTATTGAATTATTATCACTATGAAAACAAGGGTAAATACGGACCAATGAAGCCTACTAAAGAGTATGCACATATTAATGAAATTTGTCAAGATAATACGTATGTGGAAAAAACAATCAGGGGCCATAACAGAAAAAAGTTTCTAGAAATACAGTAAATTGTTCATGAAATATTTAAACGCTACTTAAGGAATACAGTCAAAGGTTTGCAGAAAGTATTTATTTGTAAAGTTCACCAAAGAACATAAAATGACCCATTCCATGTGATTCCATGAAGAATTATAAAGAATGAACTTGCGGTAATAAAAGATATTGCAGATCCTCCCATGGAGTGTGGCAACTCGCAATAGTTTCGCATCAAAGATGATGGTGAATGTGTGTGTGTGTGTGCCCGCGGTACGAAGTAATAACAGGTAACTTGGCGGCGGAAAGTCCTCAAACTCTGGTGATTGAAACTTTGAAACTTCCGCCTCGACATCATGAACTCGCAATGGCTTACAATCCTAGCTTCTTCCACCCAAACCAACCCAGCCCCCATTCCAATTTCTACAAACCCCCTCCCGTCCTACTTGTTTTCCCCTAGACATCTTCCCAAACCGTGTGGTCCTTCTGAAGCTCTGTCTACGGGTCGGTCCACTTCCCTGAACCCGCTCATGCGGAGATCATTCCCCACCCACTGTCAGAATACTTGTATATCCATGAGACTCCTCTACCGGGTTTCTCCACTGGGAGTGAACCTCTCGAGTCTTGTCTTGTCCCAGGTTTAAACGTTTGTGCATGTGGCATACCAGTAGGCCCAAAATACATCAATCTAGCACGGAGGAAAGACAAAAGCGGGCAGACTTGACTTCCTCGAGGTTCGTGATGCAAATTTTGGGGCTCACTATTAAGGTTTACGATACTCTCTCTATTAAACTCTCCAGTATTTAACCGCTCTCTCGCTATTGAACAGAACATACCTCCTATCGTTAGTGATCTTAGATGAATACATTTTTACTGATTCCTCATTTTTTACTGAGACACGCTATCACTATGAATAATTTTAGTGGTGTTCGTTGATTAAAATTTAAAAATTTTCCGGCGTTTTGAACATGCATTACAGTTGATCTCAATTGGATTAGGCAAAATTATCATGAGATTAATAAAGGAATGAGTTTCAATGAACAATTAATTGTAGGCTAAGACGGTAATAGAGTGTCATATATGCAACAATATGCTCTTTTGAGACTTGATTGCTGGAACATGAAGAAGAATTATTACCAACCACAGCTATCAACCATAAGGTCGGTTTGATAGGTGAGGGTAGAGCTTACCCAGTACTAAGCCCAACGGCGTGTGAAATTCAAATGTAATACTAGGTAGAATAGGGTAAGTAGTTCCTTTCCCTGAGCCGCCTGCGGTTTCCCAGGGAAATCTGGTACCCAAAAATCACACAGTTCGAGTGAAGCCCGGAGGCGTTTCGGGAAACGAACTTGAGCCCTCCGGTCAGTGTTCCAACGCTCTATCCTCTGGACTATTATGTCCCTAATATTAATGAAAGAAAGAAGAGTATTAAGAACCCGTAAAAATTGAAAAGTACGCCGAAATAATTAGAGGGTATTCATTTATAAAACTCATTTCAACAATTTTACCATTCCAAAGAAACTGCGGGAGATGCCGCAACAGTAACTTTTAACGGAGTCATCCGCTAATGTGGTAATCCTCTTAAATTTCAGAGTTTAAGAGGACGCCTCGGTAGCTTAAGTGGCTAAAGCACTCGACCGGATATTGAGGGATCTGGGTTCGAGTCCCAGTCAAGGCGAATGATTTTTACGCTCTGAAATTGTTGCATTGAAATTTTACCATTCATATCTTTCCCTCTGCACACCGAACGATTACTCCGCGTAAATATATTCAAATCAGCAATATTAATGAGAACATTCTAATTGGCCGTCCATGACGAGGGATGCAGTAGAATACAAGTAATTACCGGATATTTTAAAGACGTATCACAAAATAGTTCGCGGGAAAAGGGCCAGGCAAACATATTCAAGGCACCTGAAAATTAACTTTAAACCCATAGTCAAATAGCGGCCCATGGATTCCCACCATTCCAACCTACTCTGTTCCCCACGAAGTAAACTTGCGAGATGCTAATGGCATCATCTGTTGACGCGCCTCGAAACAATGCATTACGATTCATCATCATAATCTCACATGAGCCGTTGCGACTGTTTCCCTCGAAAGCTCCCACCGATTTCTTTTCCCTGTGGCACCCTTATTCCCACAAACGCCTCACTCTCCTCCAGCCCCTCGTCTTATCTCCCGCCTCCATCTCTCCTCCTCGTTGCACGCTCGTCCGGAAATTCCGTCATTCACCAACCCACTTCCCCTCCTTTTCCATCCTGAACCCCTTTGTATCCTTTACGCTCTAGTCCATCTCACCCTCCGCCGTCCTCTCAACACCGCCTCCTCTCGGCACCCCTTCCTTCACCTTTACGACACCCCCCCTCCTCCTACATCCCCCATTTCTGTCCGGTCAACAGTCTCTCCTCGCGTTTCTTGCTCCGTCTTTTGTCCCTCTCCCGCCGTATTTCGCTCCATTATTTCGTTTCGCCTCCTTTAACTCGGCTCTTATCTTTTCTCCCTTATTCTTCCAGTACTCTCCATCGTTTCCCTTGGCGTATCTCGCTCCAAACTAACCCTTGCCCATTTCACTCATCTCCTAAGTTTCTCCAGCCATTCACCACGTCCCCGATTCATCTCTGCCTCATCCTCTTTGCTTCTTTAACATCGCAGCTTCCCGCTATCTTGCGTTTGGGTTAATGCTCCCGGTCATACAATATCTCTAAGGAAAAAGCGTACAAGAAAAGAAATAGCGGGAGTAGTACTTTAGACATGAATTGTATATAAGACATGAAGTCGTCTAGTTTTAATCTGGTTGAAAATTTACCAGCATATAATACTCCCGTAAACCTAACGATTTACCTACAAACTTACTTTCTACTATTTATGAAACTTTTGAAGAACTCTTTAGGTTTCAACAAGAATTCTTGAGGTTTCGACCTTAATTTCTTTGAGAGCATCTATTTTCTCTCGGAAATAAATCTTTAAATTACTCCTGAAATACTACCTTGATCAAAAAGTTCCCGGAATAACCACCGTGTGGCGCTCCCATCGTTCCGATTTGAGTTCTGTTTTTTTTGTTAAATTGGTACATCTGTTGTTGATATTCCCTTTAAATCTTAGTGTCATAACTTGACATTTGCAAAAGTTACGGTCGGTTTTCGGTATGTCCATCAGTGCTTCCTGCGATTTTTCCATTACTTCCTCTCGGCTGCTAAAACGCGTTCCCCGTAATGGTTTTTTAACTCGATTGAACAGAAAGAAGTCACAGGGAGCCAAATCAGGTGAATTCGGTGGCTGTTGGATGGTATTTGTTGCATTTTTCGTCAAAAAATTACGAATAATGATAGCACTGTGCGACGGTGCGTTATCATGGTGCAAAATCCACGAGTTTTCTGCCCACATTTCTGGTCTCTTTCGGCGAATTGCTTCACGCAAACGTTTCATAACGCCCAAATAATACTCTTTGTTTACTGTCTGGCCTTCTGGCAAAACTTCATGATGCCCTACACCGTTGTAATCCATGAAAACCGTCAGCATTGCCTTCTTTTTTGACTGAAAACAACGTGGTTTTTTTGGTCTCGGCTCATTTGGTGAACGCCATTCACTTGCCTGATGTCTGGATTGCGTGTCGTACTCATAAACCCACGTCTCGTCTCCAGTAATGATCCTTTTGATGAATGTGGGATCGGATTCAGCCTCGCAAATCATGTCTTTTGCGACGTCAACACGGTCTCTTTTTTGCATGAAATTGAGGTCTTTTGGCACCAACTTTGCTGCTACACGATGGAAACCCAAATCATTAACCACAATGTCTTGGGCGGATCCATAGGCAATGTTCAAGTCCTCCGCTATTTCTCTGATGGTTAATTTGCGGTTATTGACCAACATTTCTTTTACTTTATCAATTTTTTCACCGACTTTCGATGTCGATGGTCTGCCACTGCGTTCATCATCTTCGATTGACTCACGACCACTTCTGAACCGCTCGTGCCACTGGTAAACGACCGTTTTTTTTAGAGAATCGTTGCCGAAACACTTTTCCAATATTTCCAACGTCCGTGCGCCACTAAATCCGTTTTTACGCAAAATTTAATACAAGTTCGTTGCTGCAAATTTAAATCCATTTCTGCAATTGTAAAAAATCGCCAACACACACAGAGATAGATGTACTCTTGGCTACGTAACTTTTGCAAATGTCAAGTTATGACACTAAGATTTAAAGGGAATATCAACAACAGATGTACCAATTTAACAAAAAAAACAGAACTCAAATCGGAACGATGGGAGCGCCACACGGTGGTTATTCCGGGAACTTTTTGTTCAAGGTAGTATATTTACAAAGAGAGGTCGTTCCTCTCTCATGCACTCATTTCATATTACACATCACGATTCATTTTTCAAAATAAAACTTTAAAATACTATATTATACCGTTCTTTTTCGAATGACTTCCAACTTGGCATGACTATATGCATTTCATTTGGGCGACGGACGTAATTACAGCCGCGCACATTATTACCGAAGTTTTTTTTTTAACGAGACTCACTCCGATCATTCCAAAATAATTTCCAAAGCCGTTCTCCATGAATTTCCTAGAAATGTTCTCCATTCGCCGGATCCTTCTTTTTACTGAAACCGCCTCCGAAGTTCTTCCTTCATCTCTCGGTTGGCCTCCCCAGTCCCCCCCCCCTTCGAACGAACATTCACTTACTTTATTCTCAACGATTTCAATTTTTAACCTATTCCGCACCTCTACCGAAATCGATTCCCTCTTTCCACTCCACTTTTACCGCTCCGCGAGCGATTGCTCGCCTTAAATTTCTTTTTGATATGCATTTTATCCCACATTACTTCTCCTCGTTTTTTCGGTCCATGCCCTTCGTCCCTTACCCAAAGGCTTTCTTCGACCAGCATTCGGCTCCCCTGTGGTCCCTTGCTTTCCTGATTTCACTCTCGGTTTTCGTATCCTTCTCTCCTTTTGGATGTAACATTTCCAGTTCTTTTTTCCCTTCGATCCATCTTCCATTCCCTCCATCACCACCTCCCTCGCGCTCATCCTCTCCTCTTTGGGTCTCTTTTCTCTCTCCTCCACACTCCATCCATTAATGTCTCTTGCTATTAATTTTATTCCCATCCCTATATCACTTGACCATTTCCCTCCGAAAGTCTCCTCTCTCGCTTTTCGCGCACCCTTCCTCTCAGCACTACCACACCCCTCCCAATCCGTGTCTTTGCCAATATTTTCCTCCTCACCCTCTCACCCTTCATCCCTTGCTCCGTCCCATCATATCCTCTTTCCATCGCTGTCTCGTGTCTTTTTTTCCCTCCTCTCTCTCTCTATCCCCTTCACTGCCTCCCCCCTGAACACACCCTCGTACGCTGCTTCGTCCCGCCTCCTCACCCCTTACGCCGCCCCCCAACGTCCTCTTTCCGCCCCCTCCCCTCATCTTCATCCCCACCTTACCTCTCTGGGATTGAAAATCGATGCTGGGGCTCGGCGGCGCGAGACTGTGCAAGGGATGTCCCGTGGGATTCGGCGGTTGAAGGGGAAGGGGAAAGAGAGCACACATGGGAGGCACGCACACACACACACACACAACACACACAACACATGCGCGCCTTCTCGCCAACTCCCTAACCGCTAGAGAACCGTCAGTCTCCTACGCCCTTTCATACTCATCCTCGCCGTCATATCAACATCCCTCCTCTTCTCCCCTACGTGTCCCAATAACGTGCCCCGTCTTTCTCCTCAACCATCAAAACTCTCCCCACGGTTTCGACTCACCACTCTTCAAAAGTATCCCTCAACTACTCCCGACTCCCGTGTTATTCTTGCAATCGGACCCTACAGTCGTCCTTTTCTATTTTTGCCGAAGCGTTGTTATCCAGGAACTCGATTTGGTTCCCCGCTGAATCTTATCCCAATGCTCGGCTTCCTTCGGATATGTTGTTTGTGACCACGTTCATGGTAGGATTGGTGAATCGTCCCACCACACCCGTTTTGCCCACTCAATTGCTGCAATTTGCACCGGGAGGATGGGGGAATATTATATGAAAAATTCTTAGGCCTTGGAATACATATTTTAATGCTCAGGTGAAAAAGACTCAATTAACATTTATAACTATCTCATATTAATGATTTAGAAGATATGCTTGTGTTTTCTGTTCTTTTAGTCCGGTTCTTATATGACTTGCATGCGAGAAGAATTATATTAATTTAAGTTTCCTGTATGTTTTTATTTTTTATATAATTACGATATATTTTACTTAACCTTATAACTTAAAACCCTATAACTTTAACTTTAGCTTATCCTTATAAAAAGTCATCATGAACTTAAATAAAAGGAAAGTACATTACCTATCCTACACAGCTTAATTCCACATGCAATATCAATGAAGGTGACCCTTCTACGGCGAGTAAATTGAGAAAATAAATGCGTTAAGCTCTTGCGAGACTATTAATTACATGCGTTATTCAGATAAGAGTTGGTGTGGTTGAAGCTTTAATGCGTGTTCCACTCACAATATGGATTTCCAAGTATCCTCAATATTATTTCAGCAAGACTCTTTGCGATGAGATGAGGCAATCGACTGTTCACAGAGTTAAACGAGACCGGCGCCTAAGAGCACACTCTGCCAAAAGTAGCCTCAGTGAATTTACGGTTTCCAAACTTGCCTAGAAAACCAGAAGCGGCGCAGGAAGAGACTCATCCAGGAAGTTGGAAACACTATCCCGAATGCGTTACTTGGCAAGCCACGCGGCTCGGAATGACGAGAGCAGTATCCTCCTAGCTAATCAAACGGACCTAAAAGCAAATGACCACAATTCTATTAGGACAATGCGGTTTCTAAAGCCCATTTGCCCCATAAGTCTTCGGATTTTGTTACTCATAAATTCGGCCAAATAATTTTTTTTCGGGAGTTAGTTTTATTGCTAGACATAACAGACAAACCGGTGGATTACAATTTGGTGAAATATTTTCATGAAATTTTTCACCTCCACCAGAAATCACTCAACATGTATTCGGTATTTAATATTAAAGATGTACTTAGTGGAGAATAGAGGGGTCTTCTTAAATATATAATGATGGTATATAAGTCATCACATACGCATCACTACAATGCTTAATACGGCCATGGCCTGCATTTTTGCGTCCAATGTTAAATATGGTATAGCATACATTTCACAGATCCAAAGTCGTGGCTGCCAATGTTTTTTTAAACTTAGTATTTTTCCCTTCCTTTCTCTTCCAACTTAATGAGAATTTCGGGAATCATTGTGACCAATAGAGCTGTTGCTGCTGGTGTAATTGTTCATGAAGGAAAGAATTTGTCATACAGTCAACTGTGAATGTGCCCGTTTGCTCCAATAATACCTCAGACGTCAGTATCATTTATAATGATGTCGCATATTAAATTCATCGTTAAATAATCGAGCAAAGAAAATATTAAGGAAGTTGACGCCATCAGAGAACTTGCTCGTGCATGGGGAAAGAGCAGCGAATCTTTATCACCTCTGATAGAATGCAAGTTATGAGCATTTTCGAAAATGAGGTACGGAAAATTTTCAATAAAACTTTGAAAGGGGTATTTTAAGTCTAAGAAGTTTCAGGTGAAGACGAAGATATTAAATTCTGGAGAAGAACTTCTCGTCCCAACTCGTGGTGCATTTCTCAAACAGATACATTTGAAAAGTTTCCTTCATACATTCTGGTACCCAATAGATGCTCTTGTCCATAATTCAATACCTCATGATTATTTTCATGGACTCAATATTCATCATTCTAATGCAGGCATTTTTAAACAGAATAGTGATTATACTAGAAGCAATGATGGAAAATAGCCTGCGAAGGAGGGAGTAAAAAAGGAGCAGGGGTATCTAAGTCTCAAGATTAAAGCTTGAGCAAAAACAAAAAAATAAACTAAACTGACGAAATAGATTTAGGTAAATAGTGGTTCTACTCAAGCATCACAATTTTCTCTCGAATGTCAGTAATTTTGAACCGCTATATTGGCTATTGCCATTTCAATGATGAGTAAAGATAAAAATATAAAATAAAAGAAAAATATATCTATTTTTGCTCCAATTAATGTTACTATAGCACCCTGTGCTTCGAAACATGAATCACTTCCACGAAAAATAGACGTGTTTTTTTAGTTTAGCCACATACGATACTAAATTTTAAAAAAAACTAATCTACGTTAGTCTTTCTCAAATAACTTTCTTCCCTTTCATCGCGAACCAAATTAAAAGATACAAGTAACCAGAAAGAAATTTTCAGTGTATGACTTAAGATACAAATATTTATCGCTCTTTAAATCTCAGACGAACATTTTCATCACAAACAAAAACAGGATATATACAACTAATCAATGCCTTGTTATTCATTGGGCCTGATTTTTTTTCACCCCAAAGGAATCTGCCAAGGAATAATAAAATATAATTTGAAAGAAAATGTATTGCATGATGTCAATAAAATAAACCAGTCAATGACATCAAAAACAAGAATCAAAGGAGGAAAAAACTATTTGACCGTCTATTTAACGCATATATAACATATAGGAACTATTATGCTATGCAATCATACATACATCTTACCAGCATGTGTCTGTGTGTATGTTGTTTTGATGAAAATAACAATATCATCAACGAAAGGGAAAGAAAAACTTTCCTTCCAATACCTTCCTCATGTCATGCTCATATCATTTTATATTCAACGATTCGATTCCGTAAGGTTAAACCTTCCGCAAGGTTAAAATTAATGTTTGGAAAAGCTTTCTACGGGATCACGTTCCTATCGACTCTATCTAGAAAATATAACTTATGCAGGTAATGCGTACCTCGGTTGCCGCTTTCAAATACTTGGCATAACGTCCTCAAATCAGCAGAAAGAAAACATGTAATTTTCCCTCAAACGACCATGTTTATTCGACGACGGTGGTACGCGTTGTACGTTACAAATAAACTGTGGAAAAGTGCAAATTTTGTTTTTCTCATAATGACAAACTTCCAATACATCTCGCTTGAATCTGTTGAATATATTGAGTATTAACTATTGAGAGGAACTTAAAAAAAACCATCACATTCTAGGTGAAAATATCCTACAGCGGCAAAAAATACCAATTCACTTGATAATACCATCAAGGAATTTCAGAAGGCTATGGGAGGGGGATCTTTCACTATATTTTCCATAACACTTGATGGTAAGTGAGAAAAAGGAGGGCGAGGAGAGGTGATGTTAGCACGAAGTAAAGAGGAGCAAGACAAGTGGCCCGCTTTTTACTACCATTTATTTATCTTTCGAATCCCCAGCGCGCGGCGCATGACAATGCGTAATGCGAATGAAGTGCGGTTGGTTTGACGACGAAAATATTCCTCGACGACGGAATTGTTGGAATTGGCGTGGGTAGGGATTGCGGAAGGGGGAAGCGGAGCGCGGGTGGGGAGTGACGGAGGAATCGAGATGCCTGCCTACGTGAGCGGTGTGCTAGAGACGCCATCTTTCCAGATCAGCGTCGAAATGACGGCACGGGGACGAGCGGAAAGAAAGGAGGAAAGTGAAGCGAAAGGGAGAAGAAGGGAGGGGCAGCGAGTGGTGATGTGCGAGGGCCGCAGGAAGGAGATAGCGGAAGGGGTGGAAGGAAGATGAAAACTGACGCGAGAAGGAATAGAAAGGTCGAATGGGAAGTGGAGGAGTGGGGAATGAGAGGACACGAGGGACACGGGCAGGCAATTTGGCACGTATGAGCCGGAATTCCAAGAGCCTCTCCAACTTTCTTGTACTCTTTCAAACAAATAGGTGACATAATTTGTCGATACGAAATTTTTGGCAATGGTTGAGTCGTCAAAGCGCTACTTGGCAATACAATGTTTTGAAGCCACGCACTATTCTTCTTCTTGGTTATCTAAATTATAGCGCCGTGCGGACATGCATTGGTGGCGATGATACAGAATGAGATCGTGCAAAAGAAAAAAAGACAATAATCAGCATAAAGTAGTGACTGAGCACGCGTCTCTTGATGTAGCATCCATTCAATCCAATCACGATTGAAACATCTCCGCAATTTAGGGCTGGAAAATATTATTCCGTCAATTAACGCAGCTGGTCAATTGCAGTATGATCTTGTCTATATTAATGCAGCACAGACAGAAGACGTTCAAGTGATTACTGCAATGAAATCTTGACCGTAGGTTGTGTATTTGCAATGACTTTACTTTCTAAGTGCACCCATCGTTAGTTTGCCGTGTTTCCGTATTTCCTATTTAGGTTCATCAGTAGCAAATTTCTTTGGATTTTAGATTCGTGGAAACCTTAACGGAAAAGGGTTACCGGGAGAAAGCAAAAGCATACGTCAAATGTCAGACGCATCGAATACAAACGTAAAACAGCCTTAAGAGGTAGTAAAACCAGTAAACCACGAAGTTTCTTGAGGGAGCTCTCGGAATATTTTTCACGTTTCCCCAAGGAGTTCATTCACATAACTTCCGCGAAAAGGGGCAGTGTTTTTGTAAACAATCAAAAGAAAGGAGTAAAATCTCTGTGGATGAAATGAACCATTTCCATTTTAATGACTGTTAACCCTATCCATGCATATAACTAAACTATGTAAAAAAAAGAATACCTTAGTTTTTGTGGAACGGGAATACAAATGGTGAGCTGGCCATTGCCACACGTATAAAAATAAATGTCAAGCGAAACCTCCAGCAATTAGTTATTGTGATTATAAATTATCATACAAAAGGCTCAATATTTTTTTTGGTCAGAAAAAACTGAGCAGAAAAAAAGCGAGTTACCTCTAAAATGCCACTCGATCAATTTCCTATTGGGAAAGAAAAATAGTGTCAAAGAACAATTTAATTAGCTACATCTGGCTTAAATCTTTCCTCAAGGAGTATAATTACTTCCGTTGTGGAAACATACATATAGATCTGATCTCCCCCGTGGTTTGAAGAACAACCTTCGAAAGGGCCGAATTGTGTTCTTCTTCAGATATCTTTTATCATGCACTTTAGAGAATTAAAGGGATATTCATGTGTGTATGTGCGTATACACACGCGCGCACACACACACACATATATATAAATATATGTATAAATATATAAATATAAATATATATATATATATATATATATATATATATATATATATATATATATATATATATGTGTATACAAACACTGATATAGATTTTTAAAACATGAAAATACAAAGAAAGGACACTCACATATCGTTAGCAATTTTGACGTTTCGACGGCACGGCTGTCATCATCAGATTTCCCGATTCTGACAGATATATCGTATATATATATATATATATATATATATATATATATATATATATATATATATTGAGCATTGCCGCTATAATTGGAGATAAATTTAATTTGTATCTCTTCATATTGCAAAGCTTCCATATTTCCAGCGTTGAAATTAGCTTTTTCCAATAGTTCATAAGTCCTTAAACAAATATATATAGTATGAAATAAATAGGAACTTATTGTAATAGGATTTAGCACCGTTATGCTTCGTATTAACAGTTATGATGCCATTAATGATTAAACATGTGCATCGAGCCATGCTACGTTTTTTGCCTTTTGACGCAATGATTTATACACGAAATCATTTGTACAATGGCTTAACTCTAGTTCATTAGGAATGAAAAGTGTTTCGAGGTTCCTAAGCTTTGACTGAATTTTTTTTCTCCATAGAATTTTTAATTATAATTTATCCTCATTAAATTGCCTAAGTACATTTTAAATAAAATAAAAAGTAATAAAAATCTGACCACCAGCTTCTTTCAGACTCAGAACATTCAAGTTAGGCCGAAGATGAAATCGCGTTCATTTGGATACATTTGAGACTCTAAATTTAATAATCACTCCGGTGAATCACTAACGCAGAAATCCACCGCAACTACTCCCGTGAGATGACCAGAGTCTAATTGAAACCCTTTGCATACACCACTCCTATCTATCTCTCTGCCTTTCTCGGCCGTGAGGAGCCAAGGGAATGTGGGTGTGAGTCAAACAGATAAGGATTTGGTGGACAAGGAAGAGAATAACTCTAAGGTGGGATCAGGGAATTGAAAACGAAGGGTTGAGACTCGTTTTAGGGATGAAGGGGCTTTGAGGGGAGGAGTGTGGGGATGAGGGAGCGTGATAAGAAGATGGGAGGGTTGCAGAGGGTGTAGATAGCCGGGAGCGGCAAATGAGCGTCGGACGGAGGGTGATTGTCGGACGATGGAAGAGATTTCCTCCTCCCCTCCCGTGGGATGGATGAAACATCAACGTGAGTGCGGTAAAGGCATTTCTGTGGGCTGGAAAGCGGTTTACTTCGAGAGAGAGGGAACCGAGTGAAAAGGACGGCTGGAGAATGATTGTGCGGTTTCGGCGAAACACCAAAGTGAAGGAAATACACACAAATTGGAGAAGTATTACATCGAAGTAGCCTTTGTCCGAGATCAAACATGAAAAAGTTTTAGATGGGAAGAAAAAATTTTTCTCGCACTACTATGAGTAATTTCTGACCTCACTGAGGATAACAACTACGGGATAATGAGCGAATGGATCGCTAAGCCTAGACAATAAATAAAATATACGGGCAAAAGACAAAGTACAGAACCATCTGAGCAGAGAATGGCCTCCTCATCCATCATTAAAAAATTAATTTTGAATGATTAATCAACCTAATATTACACTGCGGCAGAACCATAAAGTCTGGTATTTGTGATTTTCAAGACACTTCAATATCACTCTTCAGCTAGTTTCAATAAATTTAACTCTTTTAGTAAGTTCCATTTTGGTGGTATCAACGGTGAAACACTGCACAAATTCTTAACGAGGAAAAACTCGTCACTCACGTAACGGATAATTTCACATCGAAAATATAAAAATCCTAATAATCCACATTTTCAGCCGAATTTCAGAAAAATCATCTTCAAAGCTTTTTAAAACCAGAGATTAAACAATATATCCAGGATGTGTTTGAAATAAATTGTAAAATAGCATGGGAATATAAGAGGAAAATCGATATTTTCATGCAAAATGAGCAAATAACTGGGCAGAACAATGAAGCTTGTCTGGGCTCAGATGGTTCCACATTAACATCCTAATTAGAGAAATTGTTGAAAAGAGGTGTATGATATTGTTGGTAGGCATATTTCATGAAATGAGAACATAAAACTGCCACAAAAAGAATATGCCTTCAAGAAATCTAATGAGCATACAACAGAAAAGAACAAATAGAATAGCGTAGGGATCCTTTGAAGCATTGGAATATTTGTATGATCCCGGTCACATTCTAATTGACGAACAGTTAATACATCTTCAAATACAAACAATGGACGGATAATGGATATGGATTAACCTAAGAAAAAAATGGTCTAAATATTAGAAAAGAGCAATAAATGTCACCAGGATACAAATAATCGATAATTTACTTAAAATTAGCCATACTGTTACAAACAGACTGTTACAATTGTTATCCCTGTATTTGCTTTTATCAATTCTCGATTTGTTTACTCAGAATGACCTTTTAACGCCATTTTAAAATCAATCTCGAAATTTGTATGCTCACAAAACTCCCCATTCAGCTGATTTACGAGGGTCATCCGGAAAGTAGTACCCGTTCGTGAAATAAAGACACAAAAGTAAATATTAACAAACATAAAAAATTTTATTTGAAAGAGGATACTTTAAACTACTTCTCAACATAATCTCCAAGCAAATTAAGGCATTTGTCATAACGTGTGACAAGTTTCTGTATTCCTGCTGCATAGTCCTTCGCCGCCAGCTCATTGAGATACGCGAGGGACCCATCTTGCACAAATTTTTGCATAATGCAGATGGTGTTTAACAATTTCATGAACAATTGTTCGAGAAACATTGGGAAAATGCTCACAGATGTCATCAATTGTGACGCGCCGATCGTTCCTCACGAATTCGTCAACTGAGCTCACCAGTTGGTCTGTAATGACAGACGGTCTACCCGAACGCTCATCGTCGTGTGTGTTCCCCCTCCCCATGTTGAAGTTGCGACACCACCGCCGAACAGACGACTCGTCCATTACATTGTCTCCATACACCTCCTTTAATTGGCGATGAATATCACATGGGCGAACGTTTCTTGCATTGAGGAATTTAATCACTGCCCTCACTTCACAACTGGCGGCGTTCTCAATTTTTTTAAACATTGTAAACAATCACAGAAACAACACAGGCAATGCTAGCGTCACGCAACTTGGCTCAGAGAAGGCAGACAAGCCACTGAAGCTATCTGACCTCGTCCAGCGGCTACTCGCGTCGTCAGCACTTCATGCGGCACGAACGGGTACTACTTTCCGGATGACCCTCGTACATGAAACTGTAGAACATGATTGGAATATTTTCCCCTGGCGCAATATGGTATCCCCACAACCGCGCTGTCATGCCAATACTTTCAGTGTCTCGTTTGGAAGTCGCATCACGACATCTTTTTAATTTCTGCGACCACCTTTCATCGATCCTCGTAAGCCAAGAATGACTAACAATGCCAAAATCTACAGAAGAGTCAGAATTTATTCCTAATTCGAAACTGCAAAGTGGTTTGGCATTGGTATTTTTGCAGTTTTTGATGAAGCAAGAGGAAAAAAAAGGAATTACTCCCATAATCTATTTTTAATCAAGCTTCCAAATTTATTAAGTGTGTCCATCATAAACTTTTCATCGTATTACACAGCAAAGCACGAAGTTTCCTACAATGACTCACGGAGCTCAAAAAGTACATTTCCGTAAGCATTTCACGCATTTAATGTGTACATGGGTATTGAAATCGATGTTTTCATGGAGACGATTTTTACATAATAGTAACCATTATAGAGGATTATGTATACTGTTAATACACTGGAAATAGTATATCGTGAATGATAAAAAAATATGCCCAGGTGGTAATATTTTGACAAACAAATTGATAAAAATTTCCACCAAAGAGTTTACTGAAGCAATGATCTACTGAATTTTATTTTTTATTGGGTGATAATAATAAAAAAAACACAAAACGCACGAATATATTCTCACAAGGCCACGTGTAATAAAACGGGAGCATATTTACCGTCGTTGAACCACCACACACAGGCACATTCTATGTATATAGGGGAAATATTTTCCTGAAATCACGGACAACGACACACGCACAGTTCCACGTTTTGCAAAAGCGCAAGCAAACTAATATGCTTTACAATCGTATGCCTCGAAGCAGATGGTAAAACCCGCAAACGTTTCTCCGGATGCCAACATAGCCAGAACAACCTACGAATTCGTTCAAACACCCGTCGCCATGAATATTCATCCCACGAGGGAATCGTGCCTTTCTCTCCCTCCCTCTCTTTCTCTCTCCATCTGTCTCTCTCTCTTTCACTCGCTAGCCCTCACGATCCATTGGCCGTCCCGATCATCAGCTCGCTTTCTCACTCGTGTTGGGCTAACCGAGATAGGCTTTAAAACGCATTAACCACCGACCGAGAAACTTCAGTAACGCTCGAAAACATGTAAACTCGAGTCCACATGAGACGTAGGCGTTCCCAGTTTTTCCCCCATTTCTGGAGCAAAGGAAGAGTGACATGGGCTGAATTTTGCCACTGGAGGAAGTACTCGATGAGAGACGGAACGCACAGTAGTTGTCTGCAGTGAACACACGGATACGACACACCGAGTGGAGGGAATATAGCAGGGGTCTGAGCGGGGTCGAATGAGCAACGGTGAGGGAGGGTCGGTGGAGTGGTGGGAGAGGGAAAAGTGTGGAGAGGACACCTCAGGAGCCGAGGGGTTGTTGTTGCCTTGGGAACGGCTGAGGGCGGCGGTGGGGCGGGAGGGAGGAGGGTTATCGGATCGAAGTAGAATGGAGTCCGGAGGAGGGAAAAAGGGGGTAGGAGAAGGATGTTGTGGAGCAAAAGACACAGGCGTAAAGGGAGGAGATATAAGGAGGCGGGGTCGGAGGAAAGAAACCCTAGGCAGTACGGAGTTCGGAGGAGGAAAAGGGGGTAGGTGAAGGATGCTGTGGAGCAAAAGACACAGGCGGAAAGGGAGGGGGACTGGAAGTGGGGGAAGAAACCCTAGGCAGTGCATCACTGCTCCGAAAGGGGTTAAGCGATCCTATGCATTATTTTCCCTATACTACCCTCCCTCAACTTCGCGCTTTAATCTTCCTCTCCTCTCTACATTCTCCCTCCATTCATTAACCTACCCCTTCTAAGTTTTTCCTTCCAGACTCACCCCACCCATTCTTCATGTGTTTTTCCTTTTTTCCTTATATTTACCTATCTCCCATCCATATGCGTTTCTCTTGTGGACTATTTATATCTCCGACCAAGGTAGCTCAGTGAGAAACAAAAGCACCGTCAAGGTATCATGTCGTGTTGTTTCTTATTATTGCATTTCTAAAATTCTGACTACGGTGCCCTACCCCCAGCTACTAACTAATAAAAATAAATACTTATCAACCATTCAAATTGATAACAACTTGTTTGCAATGCGGTTACAACATAAAAACAATCTTCTGGTGGTAAATTACCCACTGATTTTAAACTATACAGAGAAACGGCCAGTGCTGATTTTATCACCAATCCTGTTGCAGCATCTTAAAAATCAAATATTACCGTTATTAACACTTTTCTGAACCTGATTCAAATAACAGAATATTTTTTTCACTTCATCATTGCTCCTTTTTTGCACTATTTGCGTCTTATCCTGAATAGACATATATCTCATTTGATGCTTTCAGTCGCAAAAACGGATTACTGACCTGTCGCTTTTTTAGAAGATTTTTCTAATGCATATATTTTTCATACATATAAAATAAATGTGCTTCCCTTCCATTTGATGAAAATTTGTACAAATTTTGTATTATTTCATTTACAAATTTTGAACAGATCTCTAGAAATTTCATAGAGTTAATCCATCATTAGGATACAATGGTTGAAAACGTTAGCTAAAATTTACTTCAAGTAACTCCCGATTGCCACTGACTATGAACATTGTTATGAATACTCGTTTTCAAATTATACTAACATTTTCATTTGATCAATTTAAAGTGATTCTATTTTGGTCGATGATGTGGGGAAAAGTTCCGAAATAATAAACCTTTCATTCTCCGTATTCATAAAGAAATAGAGATACTAAAATATTTTCTCATATAAAAATAGTGTGCTACTTCTCAATAAACTTCCATCCTTTTTTTAAAGCCATCTTTCACCTTGCCCATAACCAACTTCATGACAAATCTACTTCTGCATGCAATTGCTCTCCTTTCTTGCTTTCAATACCCTTTAGTTCCAACAATATCATCGGAATGAATTCAAATATTTTCTTGAATGGTACAGTGTATCCAATAAAACAAAATTTCGTGTAAAAAAAAGACTGCGAACAGAAATGGCTTTTAAAATAAGAAATAATAAAAATAATATCCCGGTCATGAGAACATTTCGAATCTCCGAGCAAACAAAAGACGTCAAAGGCGAAAGGAATTTTTTTCAGAGCAAACACTGGAATGCAGCCACGTCGTTCTCACGTCCTAACTCACGGTGTTTCATAAAAACACGCTGTAGAGCGAAAATTATGCACAGGTGTTCCACACGCCACCAGGGAAAACAAGGGGTTAGCAAGGGAGAGTGCACACAATTCTGCTTTTTTCCCTCGAGGCCAAGAATTCTCCAACCATTAGATCAACACCCATCATACCACTCTACCAACGGAAGTTAACCACGAGTGGATAGAATTGCATCCAAAGGAGACAGAATCTATCCTATGTAGGGTAGTCTTGACAGGAATGTACCGGAGGTAACTCAATCTTCTTCTTGCTCTCACCCAATCTCCTAATTACCTCTAGCACTGATTCACATTTTAATGCATACTCGTACATTGGGGCCCAAGAAATTCGTCAAATACACTCACCATCGTCTATGAGGTGAAATGGTGACAAAGTACATTGACAGACAAGGTAGACTCCAGTTTATAACCTTCGGGCTGTTTCCTTCTTATTGATATCTCCTACTGGTTCGCCGAAGCCGAATATTTCAACTGTTGGTGAATATCTAAATAAAGTAACCAATAAAAACGAAAGTAAGTAAACAGTACTGTTAAATTAAATTAACGCGTCATTTAACCTGTCGCACCGTCATTTCTGCCGTATTGTATTTTTTGGTGAACCGAACGGTAATCACCTTGATCGTATCATCCATATTAATGATAATTAGATATGTTTAAATGTTCAAATATCGTTTTACAACAAATGCACATCAAGTTATAAACACTTAATAGCTAAATCTTAATAGATTAGAACGCATTTCATGAAAATGCCTAGTTACTTCTATAATAAAATAATAATTTCGTCTTTTTCATCCTTTAATGGGTACGTGGCACAAAGTGTTTACATAGAAACTTGAAAAGCCATCTTAGCCACTATGCATATTCATCATTTAGCTTTCACTGTATCATATACATGCTAAAGTGCAGTGAAACGCGTCGTGTTACGTACCATTAAAAACCTAAAAAAATACAAAGTTATCTTTGAAATAGGATGTCATTTGTTTCCACAAAGTTACTCCCATTATATTAACGTTACCTACGTATGTTTTAGATACACAAATTTGTATTCAAACAGATTAACACTTTTTGTAAAGTATCATACATTAGTTGAAATATTTGTGTAAGATTATTCATACACCGCTGTATAAAGTGAGTAAAGTTAAATTGAGAACATGCCCCTCATTGTCAGATATCCTCAATCACCATTTCACCCAATTTTCTTTCCCTCTTCAAAGAGTTTTCGAAAGTGGACCAGAGCTTTTGTAATCAGGTACCTTCTTCATCACTGTTTATAAACATCGAGAGTTTATGTCAGCTCTCCAAGTAATACTTTTACCGTCCAAAGATTTCATTTCTTCGTAGTTCCTGGGTCTTTGGCTCCTGGGTCTTCCATCAACTACTCCCATGATTCATACTTGGCCTTTCTCGGTAATTTGTCCTCTTTTTCTTCCCTTCAATTATGGCCTTCAACTAAGTATTGTGCCTCAGGGTGAGTTCATTTAGTTCCCCTCTTCTTCTTTTGTCCTCCATAGCATTCTCCATTCACCCACGCTTCGAAATACTTTTCCTTTCATCCCTCCGTCAATACATTTTCTTTTCATCTCTCTTCGGTAGCACCACATTTCCATTGCGCCAATCTTTTATCTTCAGCTCATATTGTCTGTTTTTCCCACAGTCGCAGAAAAGATACCCTCTTGCACGATATTTCTTAGCCATTTTCTTTTGACACCACATTCCTAGCGTCTCCTGTTTTAGCGTTGATTGCTGTTAGCAGTTGCTCCTTCTGATAGAAAGCCTCCTTCGCCACCCCTATTTTACTTACTTTATCCCTCTGGTTTCTGCCATCGCTAGGTGTTCTGCTGCATAAATGGTAAAGATATTTCACATATCAAATTAGTTAAGGCACACTTTTGGGTTGATTAGCGAGGCGGTAATAAGTCTATGTTCTATACCATTACCGTCTCAAGTTAAAAGAAAATTACCTGAACCAGATAGTTACCAATTCTATTTCAAATAAAAATAAATGACGTAACGTTAGATTCATATTTACTGATTCATTAGAGTTTCAGTAGCTGAAAATAAGCTAGTATTATATTCTTACAGAGAATATAATTTTTGTCGGAATACGTATAAGAAAAGCACATCCTATTGACGACCAGTAGCTGGGGACCATATTTTTGAGGGGAGAAAATACTTCTAAGAACTCCGTCGTGAATACTACTCATAACACATCAAAGACATAATCACCCTCGCTCTTTTCAGCCACCACTTTTAAAAATCCTCCAGCGTAAATTGCACGGACTCGTAGGATAAAACGGAGAAGGCTTTTTGAGCGCGGAACCCGAGAACATTGAGCATTTAGGTATAAACTTGCGAAAGCAAAACAGTGTTCCAAATATTTACGCTTCATTGGATCCATTCTGGTTTCATCTCGAGAATTTTGAAGCGAAAGAGCGAAAAGAATGACGATTCCTCTCGGCTTGCGGCGAAAGATACGCGATATTCCTCGGCGAAATGCGAAGGGTTCCCATCGATGCATCGGCACCGCCGAATAAACACGTCCCTATTGCTTATTCCGAAGGCGGCCGTTCACGGTCCATGAGATGGGATGCAAGAGGGAAAAGAATGGGCCACAAGGGAATGATAAAAGAGAAATGTTCCCCATTAAAGCGGGGTAAGGAATTGAGAGTAGGCGCGAGGGTGAACTTCAAGGGGAAGGGAGGAAAACAGTTAACAGCGATCGGCCAAGGGCGTTGGCGGGGAAGAAATGACTAAGTGGGGATATAAGGAGACTGTAATTAAAAATAGGGTTAGTGAGGCGTAACCGGTAGGGTCCATCGTGGCGGAGGACACTGATAACGGGACGTTTTTTCTTCTCTCCTCCTCGCGCTCCATCGCTCGTGGATGATTGTTTTTATTCCCGTTGACCACTCGATGACGCAGGATGGTGATCGTATGAGTGCAAGAGCAAATTCAGACCGATCTATTAAACGATGGCGGAAAGGAGGAGGCGGGGTGAGATGGCCGTTTCGATTCGTCCCGAGCGGAACGAGTAGTGAACGAACCCAAAATGTCTAATCATCAACACCGGCCCTAAACATCCTACACTTGCCAGAGCCGTAACGATCGGAAAGGGAATACGATCCTCAAATGGTTTCCCTTGGACGGGAGGGTTAGGCGGGGCGGGGACGAGAAAAAAAGAGGATGTCAACACTTATCCATAATCCGAAGCCGAAGGTCAGAGAGAAACAGGTGGAAAAAGAAGACAGAGAGCTTCCCCACCATCGTCTCATCATTCAATTAAGTCAGAGTGCCTAATAGGGAGGGGTTTAGTGTGTGTGGGGGAGGAGAAGAGGTGACGGGGACAGGCCGGAAGGGAGACGGGAAAAATGAGATAGGCGGATGGATACAGGTGACACCGAGAAGCGGGGGGAAGCGGCGGAAGGAGGCAGAACGAGACACCGGATTGGAGTGCAGCCAATTTCGGACCGGCTCTGATCGTCCTTCTGCGATTGAAGGAAAAAAGAAAATATTTGCAAGAGATTTCAATGGAAACATGTGCGAAGGCAACGTCACAAACATCCGTTGAACATAAAAATTTGGTGAAATACCGCGGGCTCAAGTCTATCAGCTGAAGATATCGCAAAGACTCCTTTTAAGGAGGAAAAACGTTTTTGAAATTCATAACCCATAATTTCTACCAAGACACGTTACTGAGTGCTCATACAGACACCAAATGGATGTAGATATATTTTGCATTGATCATCTCTCCCTGAATAATGCATGGCCAAGCGTTGGGTATTTATGCATCTAGCATTTGGCAAGAATGTTTGGAAAACTTCTTGAAAAACTGCCAGAATTCATCCAATGAACATGATTCACGTCGTAGGTGAGCGGACACTTTCATGTTTACTATTTTTAAGTTTCAGAGTTTGTTACATAAAATCGATATAATAAAACTAACAAATTAAAATTGCGGTCCCGATGCATCTAATGGCATCACTTAATTATTAATTCTGTGGTTTTGTGATAAAAATGAAAGTGCCACCTGAAAACAAACATGATTTAAAAAGAGCCCACAACTAGAATGAAATTTAAGTGATTCTCTTATTAAAACATAACAAAAACTTTTTTACGAAGGCCATAATTATCTAAACGCTACTCTATTACGCTGAGATCATTTTAAAGTCGGGGAGAAAAAACTTATTATTAAACAATCTAAATTATTTTATGCCATTCACAAACATTTCATTGTGCATTAAACTATTCTATGAAAACATGTACCGTATGAAAGTATCAATCCCGAAATATTTTTGAGTGCATAAAATAACTAAAAATAATATATAACATGTAATTCCAATCCATCGACTATCGTACGTTAACATCGAGATATTACAAATATCTGACATAAAGATATTATGCATTAATAATGTAATTTTTACATTATCAGGATGTTCCATACTTTAATACTATTTCCTTCTATTGCATTGGCATGCAAACTATTTTATTGTACAAAACATATTGCGAGTCGATCGCTATAATGCAACGAAAAAATGCTATTTTCTAAGGACGGTTTCAGATTAAAAGATGGAATACATGACAGAAGGAATACATGATTTAATTGATGTTAGCCAAACACCTAATTATCTCTGATTTTCCTGAAAGGGGTTTTGAATGAATCACAAAATAATATCTAGCTTAGAAACATAAACACCTACTTAATATAATTCATATTTACACACCGACTCTTCGGTTATTTTTTTTGGAAATGCATCTATCTGAATAAGCATATCAAACACAGCAACTTTGCCATCCTCTAAAGTAAAATATTTTACTGATAAAATGCCCAATAGATTTTTATCCGCTTATAAATCACCATTTGGCTAGTCTTGTGGCATTTAGGTCGACTGTGGGGTCGTCCTAAAGAAATTCTTCGTCAACACAACCAATCGATGATTTGATGGATTGATGTAACCGAAAACTAATGATTTCCAAATTTGTCATCGCGACTGAAAATATATGAGTTCCCTCATGACACAACGTGCTGTCGATACTTAAATGTTTGCCTTTTCTGCGGAGAGCGCTACCCTACATATGAAATACCCATCGTTCTCTGTAATTATTTAGCTATACACACTGACATGGAACAAAGGGCATGCGGTCTAGGATATTGAGAAAAAAACTTAACCAAGCCCGTCGGCAAATAGCTACAATATTGGCACTCACGACAACTTTAGATGAGTTGAGAGTGGAAGGAGGCTAAAATACGTCATCGGAGTAGGATGACTAAATCCAATTAGACTCTCGAATCCGAATTCCTCTCAGATCGATGTTTTTATTATTACATATAATTGAACTGACTAACAAAACCATGGTATGCAATCTAGATATTCCACGGTTCAAAAGTTAAAAAAATTATCAGTCAATTGGTCGCAATATATTGCTAATAATCCCGGTCAGTTTATTATCAATTTTAGTAAAAAATATGTTATATTATAATTTTTCTTTCCCTTTAATTATCATTATCTTTAATTCATACTAAAACAAGGATAGCGAGAGAGAGGTACTCTCTTTTTTCTTCTGGGAAAACCAAAATTTTTTAAATACACATCCGGAAGAGGTAATGTCACGATCATAAATGAACTGGCTCATAGGGGATACGTTCAGAACAACAAATGCTAAAATAAAAACTGAGCTTTACCGTGAAACTGATAATATCATCATCCACATTTTAATCACGTGAAATATTTCTGTTTTCTAATAAATATTGCATCATCGCTGCTCACTTAAGTTCCTCCTTGCGTCACCAAAGGCTTCTGCTAATGATGAAATAATAACACCTTAAACAAATGATCAGTTTCGTTCTGACCCTTCATCATGCGCTCATTCGTCTGTTCATCGAAGCCTGTCAGGCTTCACCATTGCTCCAACTCAATATTAAAATCTCTTTTCAAAGTTAAGCTGCAATCTAGCTGATGCTAACTTACGAGCACAATTCTTCATTTACTTTCCCTGAGAAATGGAATTAATTCCTTTTGTTCGTCTGCACTGTCACTCTTCGCTCTCTACTTCACAGCTCTTCGAGATTCCTTTTGAACCTGCACGACTATCATAGGTACCTTTGTGTGTTTCCGATTTCGTAAATCTAAATTGAATATTAACACTAAATATTCATTGTTTTTTTTAAGATCATCAAATAGCACTACATGTGATGATACTGCCAAAAGAACTGAGATGAAAATATTATCATAAAAGTTATTTAAGTGGTTTACCAATTGTATTATAGTCCATCCCTAAATTAGGTATTTCACTTCTGTTTCGAGTCCTTGTACTGTCTTGAATATTCATTTTATTTTTTTGATGATTCATGAATAACTTTATGACATTACGGCACTGGACGACCACGAGTAATTGCGCCAGTAGTCGGAGAGGACGGATTTGTGATACTCTTGTGAACATTAAGTAAAATAAATAAGGAGAGGCTTCGTTCCATTAATCATCCGGATGACGTGAAATAGTGTGGTCTTTAGTTTTTAATATTGCTTGCTGGTGTACTTTTTTCAGAGTTAACCAACCACCTTATCCTTCAACCAGCGTCTATTTTTCACCATTCAAAAACCGTTATTTGTACTACGGAAGGGAGAGAGGCTTATGAATTCTGCGTCCTGGACAGAAGCCAGCCAGCTTTACACCATAACCTTCCCGATGAGTGGAAGTCTATAATGAATTAATCGATCCATCAATCTCACGTCATCACCCCCCCCCTCTCTTGATCACCCACTTCAGCCCTCCCTACTTGCCACTTTCCCTCGATTCCCCGCGGGCTTCCCCTTCCCACCTTCCCATTCGGCTCGTTCCCTTCATCAGCTTCTCAACGCGCTCCACTTTTCATTCACCTTCCAGCGAATGCCGTCCGTATTCTCCGGCAGAGGATCTCTCTCGTATAAGGGATACTTGTACGGGGAATCTGAGACTCAACAGGGCTCTCTCGCTCTCTCTCTCCCTCTCTCACATATTCACGAATAGCTACTCCAGCAGCTTTTGATATTTCCCGACAAAATTTAAGACCCATCTGGAGAAATGCTACATTTTGGTCTGATTAACCGCCCTAAGAATTACATTAATTAATGTCTTAAATCCTATCCAAGGGAAGTTTGTCGAATGAAGATGACTCACAGACTCACTGGAAGAACTCTTTTTCATGAAACAGCAAAAAGAGCCATTGGAACGACGAAAGTCCACATTAAAACTTACGGGTGGCACAAAAGTTTAGCCAGCAGAAATTTCTCCTTTCCGAAAGCCAGTAACGTTTAGTTGTAACGTAGAGGTTGATATTGTTTTCTGTTTTACGTGTTTTCAGGGAAATTAAGGTTCGTTGAACAGGTTGAAGAGCTGAATTTTCACCGTTTAGTCTCGAAACAGAACAATGAGAAGATATTTGCTAATTAATAAGAAGCATAATGTGATACCCGCAATTTCAATTATATTCAAACGGATAAATTTAAATTTTGAACCTACACAGTAATGCAAAATGATTTAATTTCTACGCTCTGGTATCTACTAAGAATTGAATACTCATTTATTTCTATTTAAATAGAAGTTGTTCGTTAAATGTCGACTACTCCTCTCTGGTTGAGTAGAGGACGGTGCCATGTTTTAGGGTTTCAGAACCACACAGCTCTAAATGTACATTACTACATGGAGGGAGTTTCTGCATTTAATTTTCATCTTTATGAATTTGAAGCAGTCAGTGGAATCTTAATCTGACTGGCTGCATTTCCATGTATAATTATAAGAAGCTCTGGCGTTATATGCGTACAAATCATTCACATATATTTCAACCGTAATTAATGTGAGGTATCGAGGATACAGTAGATTCATATATAACCAACCACGCATAAAAAAGTCCAGTTCTTACAAATAAAACACATAAAAGTGGAACGGCTATAAAGTTTTGTTGTTGTGGCAGTCAATAAAGCAGTTCGAACAAGTGACTCCCGAAGACATACATGTATGTTTTCCCTAACTAACTCAGTGGAATAAAGTTACTCAAATCCCTTATTCATGTGTGTATTTTCCTTCACTTTCTCACCTAGAATATACTTCTGAAAAAAGCCACCCACTTAATATTTCACTCAATGCTTTACTATTGAGACACTCCAGTAATTTTGTTCTGATTGAATGGCGTTTTTCTGTGCTCTCTTCCTATGATAGACTGTTTACTGATCGTACAGCAGAGGTTTTAAACATATAATATGTTTTTTGGTGGTTTTGATGCATAATGGATTTTACAAATCATTTCCCTGGCTACCGTATGACGGCTAAATATTCAAATAAACAAGTACGCTTCCCCTCCACTGAATGAATAAATTGCATTATCCGGTTCAAAATAAACAGTGCAATCCACGCGGATGCCGAAAATGGGCTTCCTCAAAATGAATTTCGATTGTGAGGGAACGATTAACAACTTGCATCAATGAAATATACGACAGATTGGAATCATCCATCGAACATCCCGTCAATATCGTCATCATTCCATCCAGGAAGAGCCTTTCACGACAGAAAACGAATACTCTCCCGTAGCCCTCGTTACCGCTTGAATTCATCTTCATCACCGCTCCACACATCAGCGAGCTTTCCAAAATGGAAATATCCCTGGAGCCCCATTTTAAAGGAGACGGATCAAAGAAAAAAAAACATTGAAGACGACCGAAATGTTGAACCGAAAAATGTTGGACCGAATCGAAAACACCAGGGTGCATTAAAAACGTAGAGCATTTGTGACTGCTGAGGGAGAACGAGGAAAAAACGAACGTTCAAAAAATCTTACGAAGCATCAGCCGCCCTTTTCACGGGGAAAATAGTCACCATACCGAACCGCTGCACGTCCCCGGGAACGAAGCCCGCTCACAGGCGAACAGAAAAAAAAGACAGCGAGATCAGCGGCCTCATGAAACATCCGATGACGTGAGCTCTCTTAACCCCAAAACGACCTTGAGTCTCGGTTTTCGCTTAGGTGCGCGTGTGTGTTTGGCGCTCAAGTTGCTCTGAGTATTGCGCTTTTTTTCTGCGCGCCTGAGAGCTTGCGATCGGATATTTTGCAGGGGTTGCACTAAATCTGAGTTTGTGGATTAGCGCCGAATCCGACCACCATTTTGAAACAGTATATGGATGATTGCCTTTCGTCCCATGTCACAACACGCTGGTCCCTGGTTCTATCCATCTGTACGATGCACAGTGTTAAATTTAAAAGTTATGGTGGAATAAAATGTAGCTTCACCATGAAATTTATATGAGGAACAAATGTCGATTCTAATGCAGCATTTTGTGCTTTAAGCTAAGGAGAGTGAGAAATAATCCTAAAGAGGGATAAAGGATGATTGGAAAACGTCATAGCAATACAGCTATTAAGGAATGGATCCGGGTACTGTGTCAATTGCTTATCATCTTCCAACTGATACCCTTTTTCTGACGACAGGCAATAACATCAGGTTACTTCGTTAATTTTGGGAACATCAATGAAAGTCATGACTCGTTTAGAAAATACTTTTCCTCTTAATAATCTACGTGCTTTTACAACTTATTAATAACCCTAAGAACTAAAAGACATTAAAACCTCTCTAAATTATTATGTCTATAATATCACTCACTGATTCAACCCAGTAAAGCAGGAAAATAACAGTACTGTCGAAGAATTTCAAAAGTCAAAAGGCCCGCATATTTTCTGTTCTATATTTTAACAACATAATGGACGAATAAGGAGGTGTTGCATACGAAGGCTTTTTCACAGCAAATGCAATATTCATTAAAATATTATAAAAAAAACAAATGGTTTTTCCAAAATTCACTGGAAAACCTAACTTCTCTAGAATTTCGTTACATAGAAAAACCCGGCGGTCATAGATTATGTTAAAAATTTAATTTGTATTTCTTGAAGATAAACAATTTTAAAAACATTGCATGATAACAGTATTCGGTCAAACTACCATCGCAACTAAAAACAGAAAAAAACGTGAACATAATAAATTAGATATTTCACATTACAGTAATCAGAGGGTATTCAGTCGAAATGCGACCGATAGAGTTCAGTTTAGAAATATATTATTCTTCTATTCATAATTTCATCGAACTATTTGATCTGGGAGTTGAAAAGAGTTTAAACATATAAAACACATTATAACAATATTTGATTCAATACATATAAATAAATATGATCACGGTATATATATATGCTCGTTATTTGGTTTTTTAACAATATAAAAGTCGTCCAAGTGTTATGTACGTATGTGTATCTATTTATATATATATATATATATATATCTGTGTGTGTGTAAATATACATGTATGCATATGTATGTTTATATTATATTTTGTATATACATATATATTTATAACATTTGGACGGCAAAATATAACCCAAAAATATAAGCAGAGAACACGTAAAAGTACACTCACCTTTATGGTTAAAAAGTTTAAGCTTTCCGCCTTCTACAGGTCATATATCTCAACACTAATATATGTACATACATGCAAATATATATATATATATATATATATATATATATATATATATATATATATATATATGCATTGACACGCATTCATACCTCTTTGGTAATAAATTAGTATTCATCAATTTGCATTTTACCTCACTGAATATACAAAATATATCATTCTAGAGGCACTGAAAATCCATTAATATGTTAGCATCGGAGCATTAATTTACAACGTTGAACTAGAATTAATTTGTTGTATGTTGTTATAAGTAATTAAAAATACTGTAATTACCTTGGCGGATGAATGCGATCTCTGGATTTATTAATCTTAAAATTAAAATCACAATGTATACTCACCAACACTACATATATATATAATTAATTTTCGTCTTGCTGCATTATTTTTGCGCACTAATTGCAATATAAGTAAATTTTCCATATTATAACAGTAAAAAGTCCAATTTAACATCTATGAACAAATTTCGATGCAGTATACCAAAATTATATTGGGGAATAAGTGAATTTTAGAGGTAAATTTTTGTATTGTTGCCATTAAGAGCGTAAATTTGAACTCAAATGCAACGTAAACAGTTGACTTTTCTGTCAAAATGAATGATCAAATTTTGGAGATCAATAAATGAATACCAGGCGTTTATAATTTCGCTTCACATACCTTTTCATTTTTGTCACAAAAGTATGTCCCTTTCAAAAAAGTGCTTTGTGGTTCATTCGTCGTTCTAATTGCTTTCACATATAACTCCCCTCAATAAATCTTGCAGGATAAAATCACGGATTCTTTCGATTCCATAATGACTCAATGTAGACCAGAAAAAGTCTTTCACGCCCCTCCTTTTCATTCACGCGAGTATGTCTCTCAGATTCTTAAATTACTATTCATCAAAGAACACGTGCGCTTTCAAAATTCCGTTATTTGTTTTGTCGAATGATTATCCTCAGCCTTATTCATCATTTTAATATTTCCAGAGATACTGAGAACAAATATTCATAAGGGTAACTGCGGCATTCGACACTAAATAGGTCAACTTGTGACAATATGGACGTCTAAGAATCAGACTTGATGAGCTAAGGAACTATCCATTAAGAAGTAATGGAACTCAGGGACCTTTGGCTATCAATTTGGAATTGATAGTGTACATTAGAAAATTATTGGACAAGGGGACAAAATTAAAATATTCTTTCTAAGATATACAAGCCCAAAGAAAATTATGTAACGCTGTACATGAGCTCCCACTTTATGGATAAATTTACTTTATTGATATTAAATATATTTTCTCATTGGCCAATTCCCCAGTAGTAATCAAATCAAATCCCAGCATTCATCAAATATTTTAGATAGATATCAATCTAGTCTCTGTATAGCCCCAATAAAGGCGTTTTATTATTATTATTATTTCATAGGTAATTTTATCAAAAAACCTTGGGAAATATTTTATGTGTCCATCAATGTCGAAACTAAATTCTTTCATTGAATACAAAAATGTAAGTGGAGAAAAATGAAATTGAAAAAGCCTCGATAATTGGTAAATATATCTGTACTGTAATTTTTTAAGCTAATGCAGAAGTAGGGTATTTTAAAATCATTCAGTCTTTCCAAGTGCCATAATTAAAATGGAATTTTGCAAAATACCATAATATCACCCTATTGTTTTGTGATGTTTCATCAATTAATATCTGCCTGCTCTCAGAATGTAACTTATAGTTAGAGTAAACTAAAATAAAAGAAAATAGTAAAATATTAGCCAAATGAAAGAGCTAAGTTACCCAATTTCAACAAAGAAGTTCTCTTCAAAATACGGAGATCTTGGAATCGTCTTCATTATTTCCGTTCTCCCGCTTTATATCATACTGTTACATGTATATTTTTTTCACAAAATGAGGGACTAATATTCACAATTTTCCACTTGTATACTACTTTAGAGCGAGAATGTTATTTCCAGAACGGTGAATGTATTCTTCGTGCCATTTTGAACCCATATGAATCTGGAGAAACTAGAGATGGGATAAAATAAATTGAACATAAAAATGAAAACTCGCAGAATTTAATATTCAATTTGATTTGTAAAAAATTGCATACGATTAAATCTAGCTTGTTCTGAATGAATTATTAATAATGAATTCTGACGGTATCACAATGCATCTTGCATTCAACAAATATGTTAAAATTTTAGGAACGATCTTATTTGATAACGTAATGAGAATAAATACTCAAGAGCTATTGTTGCTCTGTGAAAAAACATAATGGCATATGACTTTATAGAGACAAATATGAACAGGTTCTTTGAAATAATGATAAAAATTTTAGCTATGTAGAGTTCATCGGCATTTTCATTATATTTATTACAAGAATTTTAAGGTTACCATGAATTATTCCCAATTATATTACCCAATTATATTCGAGCTTGGTTTCATTTTGAAGATAAAATTTCTTGTTGTACACGATTTTATGAGTTTGTTAGTAGAACAAGTTTAATTTTTATATTTATTTTATTTAAATAAATATGCAATCGCGAAAATTGTAACCCCGGAGCCCGCCTATAAAGTAAACATCGAAGGAACATCAAATATATAAGAGTGAATTAATAAAGCAAAACGAAACTGAAACATTAAACTAGAAGTATTAATAAAAGCATTTCGATACTGCAATCATCAATTTGCTGCCTTTTGATTAGACATGTATGACCTTATTACTAAGCAAAATACTGGCATACTTACTGTCGATAAATTATTTTCTTTGAGCTACTACTAATGACGGCCTAGTGACATAGACAAATCTGGCCCTCACCAATGCTTGCAATGGACAGGTATGACATAGCTCTTACATTTGAACATCTAATTTAATCTCCAATACTACTCATTTCATAAAATTTTGGTTTTTGGAGGATTTAGAGTTGATTCGAAAGTTAAATTTTCCAGTGGACGATATTTGCAGGTTTCTCTATTTTTAAGTAATGAGGGAACAATTTAGGCAAACGTATCATCAACTTTCCAAGATACATTGAGCACATCTAAGCGAAAAACTGAATGATAGGGAGGTAGCTCGGCTTATTTAATCTCTTGAGAAGTTTCCATAATTAGTTTTATTTGCGAATCGCAAAAACTTTCCAGAGCTCGCCATGCTTGAAGCAATGAATTTCAACTAGGAGAAAACACAATACATCACCCCAACTTTCTCCTTCACCTCAATTTTCTTTCTCTTCTAAGCCCTTCCATATCTGCTCGCCCCGCTTTCGACTGCTTTTCTCTTTCCCGTCGCTCATCTCTTCATGCACCCCGGAATCTTTGAGACGCATATCCCTGATTGCAGAATTAGGTCGTGCTAATCCTTGTCCCTTTCCTCTCCAGGTCTCGAGAAACGGAAGCATGGGCTTGACAAGCACGTAATTGAGGAGTTGCACACTTCCGAAACTCCTGGACCGAGAAATAGTTTACTTCAAAGCATAAATGAAGCCAACCGCATAATACCTCTCCCAGCGGGAGGCAAGCACTTCATAAAACCTATATGGGTTGATCGTGATTGGCTATACCGAGCGCAGCAATTAAAGTTTTTAAATATGAGGTAATGGAACATTTTGATAAAGAAGTCAAATTTCAGGAGCACATGAAAGAAAATGGAAGATAACTCAACCAAAAGGGATTTCTCCTTGAAGGGAAGGAGTTTCCTAATCTTTTTAAAACATTTAGATAAACGTTTCACGAAGCACTTTTAAGTTAACGATACAAAATTTACTCGCATTAGGTTTTGAATGAGCACAGCCTATACGACGATAGATTTTCTTGCCACTTAAAAAAAAACATAACCTGGCAACCGACACTTAAGTACGAGTAAGTCCCTCTTCGGTTCCGCACACTTCCTTCTCCTATTCATTCCGTATTGTTTTACATGGTATTTCCGTAATTAATTATGAACAAATATTTTATGAGTCTCAATCATCTTATCGTTTCCAAACATTCCTCTTGCATGTAGTCAATTTTGTTGCATTAACTGTACGTTAGGTTATCAGCAGTTAAAATTTCGGCATTAGACAAAAACATGTAAAAACACGATTCAAGCATTAAAAATTATGCAAAAAGCAATATCACTTGACCAAAACAGGGTTCAAATGTTCAAGATAAAAAACTCCTCTAGCTCGTGTCAGGATTTTCCCAGCCTGTTTCGTATTCCGTTCGCTGAAACTAGCGAATTCCTCGGCGATGCCTCTTCTGCGCATTCATTCATCCACACCCTAACTCCCGCTCCCCTTATAGTGGAGGGCAGGAAGTTTAGCTTGTATGGTGACATTTGTTGAGATCATTAAATCCACGCGCAAACACTAGTTGTCATCACAGGATACGAGTACATGTGGTGCCTCGGAATTATTATGCCAAATGTAGCATGTGGAACAGAAACCCTTGCGAAACATTCTATTCCTATTTCGTTCTCTCCCTTTCTCTTTTGACTCGCTCTCCCTCTTCCTACCTTCTCTTCATGCTCTTTGTTGGATTTCTCTTTTTCCATCCGTTTGGGGACCTACCCTGCTCTCTTTTTCCTGATGTTTTCACATCCATGCGTCTATTTGACCCACCCATTTTTTCTCTTGGAATATCTCCACTGATCACTCTAAGAAGACCACCCATGTAATTTTCCTATAGATTGAAAATAACTCCGTACTACCCACCATCTCAGGTCTACTCAGGTGGCGGATAAGGGAGCGCCTCCCAGATAAAGGGGGCGGTAGTGGTAGATTTAGTTGAGGCGACCGACAGCTAAGGTCATTTGCGCAATTAGGAATGGATTAGAAAAATGATCCACGGTTGAACGTCCCATCCGACGGACGGCGTACTCATTCGAAGTACTCTCCACAAAGCACCTCTAGTAGGGATCAGGATACCATTAAAAATATCTACCATCTCTAAGATTCTAACCCTGGCTCTCTGTGCGGGAAGATATTACATTAGTCATTGCATCATCCCTATCCAAAGGAGTCAGTACCGAGTAAATAAAACAATCGGGGGGACCTATTTTAGCACATAAGGTAGATAGGATTCAATAACTCTAGAAGATGTGAATTCATTGAGAGTGAGAAAAAAGTTTATACGTTATGAAGCCATAAGATTACCCTAACTCAAGAATTACTCTGCTATGTGCTGGTAAATCATACAGCGTTAAAAAATATCTCCATAAATTTTGCATTGAGAGGAAGTTGGACAGAATAGAAAGACAGCCATATTAAATCTAAATTTCGTTAAATCAAAGTAAAACCATTTGGAGTATTAAGAATTAAACAAGAGTATGAAAATTTATAATTAAGCAAAGAAATTGATTGATTGTTCAAGAATTAAAAATTAATTATGAAGATTTGGCAACGATTACAGAAACAAAAAATAAATCTAAGGAAGCAAAACAGTGTGAAAATTTAGATGATAAACAGTGATGTATCTAAAAACCAAAAATACGCTTAATGTGTAGCATCCAATCTGCGTTTAAGATGAAAATCATAAACAATAAGCTACCTCCTATATTTCTGTAGCCTGAGAGTTAAAGGAAAGAGGTCCCTTTTTAATAGTCAATACTCCTGAAGAAGGGAAAGGCGATGTAAAGACAGCTTTCAATGACACATTTTAATAAACTATTAAATAAAAAGGTAGTAAAATCATAATATATTTGTCTTGCCAAAGACGTAAACGCAATAGTGATCAATTATACTACATCAGATAAGCAGTTACCTTCGGTGAGGTACACTCAAAAGAAACGAGAGACAACTCTGACAGTTTGAGTATTTTATGGCAATTATTTAAAAAAATATGCATTGTTCTGGAAAGAAGATAACCGTAACTATATGTTGGTAGTTGATAAAAAGTGAGCACTCGTTGATTAAAAAACATATTACAAATAAGGCAATTTTTGGAGCCTAGAATTAGTATCTATACACTTTCTGATTCTGAGCAAATTCAAACTTTATAAAGATCTGAAATAACCAAAACCTCTCACAAGAAAGTATTACATGGTACCTAAACAAAAAAAGGTTACATATCACTTAACTGCATCAGCTGATGGTAGAATAAATGACTAATGGTCAAATAGAAGAGTTCACTGAGAAAAATGCTGAATGAGCAAATGAAAATATATAAAATGTTAATGACACAAGGTATATTATTATCGAACCATATTATTAGCAATATTTCAATTACATTTTTTGGAAACAAGCCCATGGATATAATTTGACGTTTCATCAAGTCACATCAAACTGCTTCTGTAGCATGAGCTAATAGTAAATACCGTTTAAATGCCAATTAAAAACAATGGGCCAAGAAAAACTCCTCTCTTAATACAAGTTATCGCTGCAAAGTGAAGTGTTTTAGGAATATATTTTACGGGAAGAAATTAAAAAAATAACAGATTCTTAAGTTTTTGTCTCTTTTATTTTCCCTCCTTTTTCAATTATAATTCATATTTATATTCCTCTTAAATTAACAACTCACATTTTATTAAAACAATATCTCTCTTCTTTACGAGCACTTCTGTTAGTTAACTCGAGAATTGGCGTATGAATAGTAGATTTAAGAAGACGCAGCATTTCAACTCAATTCCGATCTTTTTATAAATAATTAAATGCATAAATACACCTAAGCACCAGCTCTACGTTCTTTAAGAATGTGGTTAATAAATTAAAGATAGCTCGCGACTCGATGTCGCTGAAGCGGCGGAGAGAGGATGAGAGAAAGGCCACCTGAAGCTCTAGGAAGGAGGAGAGGGAGGGAAAAAAGTTCTCGCGGAAGCAGGCGGGAGAAAGACCTGGGAATGGGTCGGAGGAAAAAAGTGAACGCCGCCTTAGGGTAAAACTTTAACCCCTGAGATGCGAGGAAGACGCTGCTTTTCTTGGCGTTGATCCAGGATTTCTAGCGATGGCGCCGGATTACATCGTGCGCGCCTTGAGGGAAGGAGAAGAAGCGACGAGGTTACGGTTTGAAGGGACGGATGGAAGTCGATTCGTACCTGGTATCCTTCATTCTAGGCTAAAACTTATTCATTTATTCTTATACGAAGCTATTTTTTATCTCGCCCCTAATGCCTTCACAATATCTTGTGGGGACATTTTGATGGAAAAATGCGAAGTACAATGATAACTAAATTGTGTAGTGTAGTAAACAGTGCGTCGAAGGAAGTTATTTAATGCGTCTTTTCTCCATGGTTCATTATCTTCTAAAACATTTCCTTTTACGGATAAGCGTATGGATTGATATAGTTTGTACATGATCAAGAATGGGCGTCAGCAGATCTTCAAAATAAAATAAAAGATAGTAAAATAAAATATATAATTTGGGATGTCTACCATTGGAAAATATACCATCCACTACTGCTCTTCAACTATCACATTATATTTTTTCATAGGTCTCGTTGCCCAATTTGGAAATTCTTGCTGATTAAAATGTAAAATATGTTTGCCAAATTTAAATGCCCATTTTTCTCTTACACGGTACCTCAATAGTAATAGATTTGAGTAGTTCTCTGTTAACTCTTAGTGCATCATGATTTTGGATTAACTCCTTCCTGACACTGTAATGGTGTTATTAAAATGTAAAACGGCTTAATAATATCAATAATAGAGAAGCAATACGTGGTACCCACTAAATCATTGTATAAAATCGGAAAACACAGAAAAAGCATTCTTATATATAGCTAATTACTGAACATCTCTCACCAAAAATAGTTTTATGTAAGTGATACTAGCAAAAACGTTTTATGTAGTGAGTACTAGCAAAAACGTAATACAGGAAGTATATCATGAAAATATATATAAACAGGTTTGTGCCAAAAATATCATCAATTTGGAGAAAAAAAGAAGGCATAACATCCGTATGCAAACTTCTTTTTGGATCAGAATACACCATCAGACACAGCACAGCAGTGAGAATAATACATCAAGAAATAGCAATCTAGCTTCAACTAATTACGCACGCAACACGAACTGCAAACTACATGTCCACTCCTGAGATAATAGATAATCATCGCAGATGATGCAGGATGCAAACTAGATTGGCACAGAAAACTGAATAATTATAAAACAATAATAAACAATGGACCGGGCGTTACATTCATTTATATGAAAAGCTAGAAACATAAAATAAACATTAAAATAGGAAGTACAGAATTAAGTACATCAAAGCTAGTAGTATATGGCAAAGAGAAAAATATTCGGGGTTGGAATAATGACTTTTTGAATGGTTGGGTACAAAGAGTAGTCATAGCTGTAGTTAGCTCAAATGTAGTAGAAGTTACTTCAGGTGTTCCCCAGGGAAGATTTATCGGACCTCTTTAATTCCTACTTTATGTTAATGACCTTGATGGACTGTTAATGACCTTAATGCCATACAACGCTGGTGCGACATATGACAATTAGGATTAGATTATAAAAAGTGCGTAATGAAGAAACCTTGAAAAAAGATCTATTCCCTCCCGAACGCCTACTGCATCGGGAATACCGAAAAGGATTGTGTAGACTCGATAAAATACTTATGCGTTACCTTTACTCACGACCTCACCTGGTTGAAACTCTTACGGAGAATATGTGGACAAGCTAAAAAAAAAGTAGGATTTATTAGAAGATTTTTGGGGAAATGTGATGGAAATATCAAAGGCATGTTATCTTTCGCTGGTTAGGCTTCTTTTAGAAGATGCTGTTAATCTATGGGATCCTCAAGAAGTTGGATTGATTGCCATATTGGATCGCGTTCAGCGTAGAGGAGCCGGATTTGTTAAACGTTGATTTAATAAACTTAGTAGCGTTCCCAAAATAGAGCTAGGATAGGAATCACTCACGGAGCGAAGGTTAAATTACCGATTAAATCTATTGTTTAAGCTGGAAGGATGTCTCGTTAGCAATCGTGTTGAAAATGTAATATTTATCCCATTGTATTATAGTATATATATGTATTATATTATAGTATATATTATGTCATTAAAATTGGAGAGATTAAGAGTGCAAAAGATAAATTTAAGATACCATTTTTTCCGCAAACCGTAAGGAATCAGAATAACATTGTCCAAACGTGGTAGGGGTAAACGTATTAGGGTCAAAATTAGTCTGGTTAACCTCCTGCAACATACCCTATCAGTCCCTTACAGGGTAATAAAAAATACGAAATACATATGTTAACTAAATATTGTGTAAAGCATTCCCAACTGGTTAATCCATTTCAAATGACACGAAAATAAGGAGAAATAAGTGTCATCATACACTTCTTCCCTGGCCATTGATTGAGCTGAAAGAGTGCGGATGCTAAATAACGCAATAATTCTGACAATTATAATATTCGTAACATGCATTACCAGCAAAAACATCATAGGTATATCGAAGAATTAGGAATTGAACATATATCCACACAAGTATACACTGCAGTCGTACTGAAGAGAGCCTCGATAGTGAGGAAATTCCTCGAGTAATAAAGGAAAACGTGACTTCGCATCGGTAGCCGCACGATCAAAAATAACACTCTGAGAGCAAAAAGTAAAAAAATAATAATGGCTTTAATAAATTTATAATGTTTGTTTTTGTACATGGTGCTTCTTATTTTTGTGATTTATTTTTCTTTCCTAGTTGTTCATAAGTGTTTTTGTTTCCAAAGATATTTTCGCATTGCATGCATAATTTAAGAAAATATCATTAGAGTTAATCGTTAAATAAAAGCATAAGGGCAGGTTAATTTTTTATTCTTCTTATTCCCGCCCCTATATCACATTAATCACAACCTATTTGTACCAGTAGGTGTCGAGTTTCTTAAATGTAATTTAAAAACCGGTCAGAGAAGTTATCGTAGAATAATGAAGTAAAATGAATTCCACAAGCCTATGGAACAAAGTAGAACTTTTTTAGAAAGCAAAACGTTTTTTAAAGTCTTCAATGTATCTCAGGTTCTAGATAATCACGCTAATTAAAAACATAGTGATGGATAAGTTAACAACTATTGAGTTAATTTCATGATACTGCGAAGATTCCTGATAAACGCGAATACGATCGTATTCAGATACTCCATGAAAACAATGTAACATATTAACGCTGGAGGAAATAAGAGACAGCTCCCCCAAATGACTTCAATTGGAAATACGAAAACTTGCTTCTAAAAAAATGAAAATAAAAAATTAAGGAGAATATAGTTGTTTCGAAATCAATAAATACATCGAGAATATTTACAATAAATTGCAAAGTCTATCATCAAATAAGCTCAAATTTCTGACTCCCAGATATAGCCACAATGAAATGGAATTTCACAAACGAGTGCGGTTAGATGTTGCTAAATTTATTCAGGGGAAATGTGAGGGCCGAGCGTACGCCATTATGGAAGGAAAGAAAATTCAACACAACTTTTATAATAACTTCCACTTCAGATGCAGAGGTGGTCCTCGGGAGTGTTTGCGTGTAGAGCGTTTTCGGGCTCTCCACGCATCCAATTTCGAGAACGACCCCTGCATCATCGAATAGCTGCAAAAACCTTCGATATACTCCCACTTCTGACGCTCGAGAGAATGATGTTATATTCATTTCCGATCGATAAACCTGACATAAGATTTGACTGTTTTTTTGCTCATAAATATATGCCACTTTAATCATAATCGAGATTCAAGAAAAAATTACAGAAAAATAACAGACAACATATGAATGCAAACCAAAGCTTTTTTAAGGGATAATAAATAGAAAATTTTTGCTTATTTCGTTTAAAAACTTCGAATATAATGAATGTAAATGTTGATGGACAATAATAAGATTAACACATTCATGATGTGTTGAGAAATAACCAAAATATTTTTAACTGAGCAGGAGCACTTGAAATCCATTTTCACCAAAAAAAACTGCTTTTCCCTGTGCGTGAATGATACTCTCATATTTTTGGCAGTTTATTACCAACAATTTCGTTATTGTAACACAATAATTGTTATTTTATGAGGACAAAATTAAATCAAGCCGTAAGGCATGAACGATATTGGGTAGGAGAATGGGGGACTTCTTTCCAAGTGCTTCTGGTGGTTTGCCTCTAAATGTTGAGAAAGTCCTTTGCCGCCCGAGTATCTAAAATCGAATATATTGTGTTTACTAAAGATTTTTAAATATATTGTGCACAGTTCATTTCGTTTTCCTCTCTCTTATACACCGAGAAGAGCGGAGTGACAAAGGGTATATCTACTTCAATCTGCTTTGATTAGAATACTCTTGACACAGAATCCCTGTAAACTAAGAATTTACTTATCATAATGCGTCATATCTGTGATAGAAGATTGAAATATTACTGATACCAGTATAGGTTAGTTGTTGAAGTGGCAATTATAAGTCTTAATTCCTGTGATCCATTTACATAAATATACTAGCTGAATTAAATACAGTGCATGCATGAAACATGGCTATGCATGAAAATAGTTAAAATGGAGAAAAGATGGCAGATTTGTCGCGGGACATCTAATAAGGATTACAATAAAATCATTAACACGGTGATTAGCCCTAAGGTCTGCTTGGTAGGTGATGGTAGGTTCCACTCGATACTAAACCCAATACCGAATGAAATTCATACATCAGGGTACGGGGGTGGATCCTTTCCCTGTGCCACCTATGGTTAGGGACTTGCCCTGGAATCGAACTCGAGCCCTCGGGTCAGCGGTCCAACACCCTACTTCCAGACTCCCGCGTCCCGATTATAAGGAAATACAGTGGTTTCAATAAAATCATCAGGTTTATAGAAATAAACTAGTGCATCCCATCAATTTCTCTTTCGTCTTCGACTCTTAGGTGGTATTGGATGTGGATCGACGGAAGGAAAGGAGTTAACTCCTTACATTTAATAAATATCACATGATAAAACTTTCATAAGCAATAGATATGTTTGATTACGCGTAATGAGAAAAATTTCAAAAAAAGTCAACCTCTTCGCCAATAACAATTTTCAAGCCAGACTCGCTTGTTCCCGTCTCCTTCCCTTTCCTCATCTATTCACAGCGATATCTAGAACACAAGACAGCCCATAGGGTTTGGGAAAGGAAAAGAAAAACATGGAACTCGATGTGATGACTAGGCACCTCAAACAAGTGGGGATAGCGGATTGACGAGAAGAGTTTCGAGGCGCAAATATTTATCAAATGACTCCCCGAGATTCCTTTCGGAGGGGTTGGTGGAGTGGGGAAGAGGATGATTGGAGGAGGTGGGGGGGGGGGAAGAGAGAGAGGCAGTGGGGACTCGGAAGCCCGGCAACGAGATGAAAAGGGACCTGAAACTGCGAGCGAAACGTACGGGCAGTGGGAAGAAAGAAAGAACCAGGAAATCGGAATTTTCGGACGGCTGGCTGAAAGCGAAGGGGAATGAACGAGTGCTCGGTGAATTGGACGGAGTTGAGGGACGAGGACGGGGAATTGAGGGGGATTGAGTGAGTGAAGGGAAGGGCGGGTGAATAAGAGGAAAGAGGGGGGGGACGAGGGAGAGAAAAGTGCGCCCGAAGGGAGGAAGGAAGAGAGAAGCGGAAGATTGAGATTCAGAGTGTGTCAGAATTCAGGAATATGCGTGTTTTATATTTTTTCCTCTCGTTGAGAGAGAGAAATAAAATGGAAAGTAGATTTCATTTTTTAACTGTCGGTAAAAATCGGGAAAAAAACATGAGGATAAGGAAGAAAGTGGTATCTCTGTTTTTCTTCCTTCTTTGAAATATTAGCTTCGTCATATTTACTGGGGACGATGAAAAGGAAACATTTTCGATCGAATTGTATGGCTTTTTTTTTTTAAAGAATTACCCAACTCTGCACCATGAAATTCTAATGCCGAATACTAAGTTCTAATATATATAGTTAATTATATTCCTTAAGCAGTTGGAAACATAACTTTCATTTATTTTACGAAAACTTAGTCATAATGAATGCATATTTGGTGCTTTTAATTTATTGCTGAAAGTTTCATAAATTTATCTGTAACGAAAAATCCTCTTTCAAGAATTGGCCAACAGAGTCAGCAATCGGATTCAATTTCCCGATCTGGAAGTACATGTATCCTATTGTCTGTTATTTCAAATTACATTGAATTTCCCAACATCAATATTGAATATCATTCCAGAAAAATTATGAAAACAAAAGATGAAAAGAAATAAATTAAATCTCCCTCGATCAATGTCAGCATCTGTCAAACTCTTCTGTGGAGCTCAGGGTTGATATCCTCGATTAAAGTGGAGGAGTTTGAGCGTGACGCAGCTGGATAGGACTCCTTAGCATTTTACCCATCTTAAAAGCACGCATTAAATTAAGAATTATCACAACACAATATTTCTTGGTCCAGTGGTTCGATTGCCCTAGGCTATGGACTTAGCTTCAATGTTAAAGATAATGACTTCAATGGTCAATCTTACTATTTACCCAAAGATTGGTTTGGGAACTCACAGTAGGCAAATTCCTATGACTAGTTTAAAAAAAACACCACGCATTAGGTGCACCAAGCAATATTCCACTATTATAGTAGATAAACAGATGAAACTGGAAGCACAGAAGTTTTTGACTGCCTATGAGACAGCAATTGATAAAAAATTAGAATTTTCAGATTTAATTCTCAGGGAAAATAATAATAGTTACTATTCCACTGAAATTTCTACACATGAAAGCATAAAAAATGCCATTACCACGAGACCTGTTTTCTCAAGCCCTGGAGTGGGTATAGGCATGACACGCGAAGGGATTATTAAATCATCAGGTATGAGAAAAAAATAATATGCGTTCTAATCTTATCATAACATGCGATATAGTGATACTTTAACACAACGTGATTAATTATTAATCTTTAAAATTATTTTATTTCGCCAATTAAACTTCGATAATTCATTTAAAAAACTATTTCTTACCTGATGAAGATCTATATGTTTTGAATATACGCTTTTAATTACTGCAGCATTTTCTAGAAAATATTTCAAGAGTAATGGAGGTAATAGTAGAATAGTACCAATTCGAGTAGAAATCTCCACAAATAGGTTTGAATAATTAGAGAAAATCAAACAAGGAAAATATCTACAGGCTGTATCACAAAATAATTAAAGTAATTTTACCCCATTAGATTACATTGGTTGAGAACAAATCAGAGGTATTGCTTAAATTTACTTGACTTTCTGCATGCTTCATGGTAAACTTTTATGTATCAATATGTATAGAAACACAAAAGTACAAAATAAAAACGTGAAACGCAATGCATGAAACTAAAGAAAAATGAAGAGCAACAATGAGGAACAATTAACAGCTAAAAAGCTGAAAAGAAAATGGAATGCTGTGTTACAATATCTTCGGTTTTAAGCAGCATTTTTCCGAATAATATAGGTTTATAATGATGATTGGTACTTCTATGACTCTACACTCGGGCTAATTACTAGGTATAAGTACCTACATGTCGCTTTCTTATAGAAAACTGTTATCATATTATTCTTGGTTGTACCCTTGCCCATTTTTTCTCTCTGAGCAGTATGCACGAGTACGTTCAACGTAAAAAAAACGAGGGAAAATATTCCTAAATCTCTGAGTGAGACGTAAACAAAATTTGTGAAATGGATAAAAAATCAGCCAAATGCGAAATTAACTCATTTTGATGCTACAGTAAGTCAAGAGCATCACGTCTTAAATTAATTTCTGTTCAAAAGACAAAATGTCGTCCGAAATTTTCCAATAATCAGGGAAATATTTGTAGAATAGAAATCATTTTATTAGTGATACTCTATGTTTCATGCAAATAAAGAACCTCTAAATGCAAAGAAAATACCAAATAAAGCGGTGTATTTACCAGAATGCCGAATTCACGCGTTTAAAACTCTAATACGCCCAAAGCATTGAAGAGTTGGATTCAGGCGTATGGTAACTTTTACCTTGCTTAAGCCTTGGCTTTATTTATTCCTATAAATATAATTTATTTCATCAGACGTATATAATCCCCAACATGTGTCTCACATATTATAATAATGCGGTATTCAGGCATGTCTCAAAAGACTGTTTTATCATTTTAAAAATAAAAAACAAAATAACTTTATAAATATATAAAGTACTTCAGCACAAAATCCTGAAAACGTGAACCAAGAGAGTAACTTGTTAGATGTGATACCAGAATAATTGCTTGGGATGCTTTCCCTAATATTGCGTTGTGCTCCAAGCTTGGATGTTGGTACTCATACTCTTTAGAATCCTTCATTTAATTCAATATTTTGTGGGCGAGAATAGCAGATAAAGCGAAAACAATTACGCGTGAATAAACTACTTAAAACACTCATGCAAAATTCAAACAGAAAATTTAGAAGCGCTTATAGCAGTTCGCTTGATCAAATAATTACGATTGCGCAAATATTGACAAAAGAAGTGGAATTCAAATATGTTACACAGGTTTTCTGTAACCTTTCTCTGAAACAGCTCGAGTGACTCCCGCACCAACTTTTTCATGTTCCAATCCTTCCAAAGGTTTAGTCTTTTGAGAAATCACAGCCGAGAGACCGTCGCCCTCACTAGAGGAAGTCCCTCCTTTTTTGTATGCGGAGAACATAGTGAAAGAAAATACACGGACGGAGATGAATTCTATACGAATCGCTTTTTTTTCATTTTAAATATAGGAGACAAAGATGATGTTAGGTAGGGAGAAAGCGACTCATCGAGAATCTACGGGACGGAATAAAGGGAAAGCATTTTTAGGGCGGAGGGGAATAAATAACGGAAGAGAGGACGAAAAATTAAGAGACGACAAGAGGGAAAAACGAAGAAACATCCGACTAGAGCTTGGGTGGTTGTGTTTGGTGTTAGTCAGGGGCTGAGGGGCCCAGCGCAGTCGTTCGTCGTCGTCGGTTGGATGGAGAACAAACGAATTTTTCCTTGGCAAGCCTGCCTCCCATTTTGCCCTCTCTCACCATAATACCAATTATACATCTTCATCGCTTCTCCGCTCTGCGCCCCCTTCATGCCGGCGTGTTACAACCAAATGAGCAAAACTTCGATAAATACATCTCTTAGGTCTTAAATGGACTTCATACATGGTCGCTATTTCAGCAGGTCCATAACATGGCTTTAACTAGCCTTTTCTTCACATTCTTACTCAACGTCCTTGCCATCAATTCCCTTTTCCTTGCGAAATCTTCTTCGCAGAATACAATTCTCTACCATATTTCCTTACTACCTGAACAATTTTGTTCCAAAACGCTCCCGAGATACGTAAACTGTTCCAGCTGCTCTAGACTTTGCTCGCCTCTGCTCCAACGTTTAACTTAACCTTTCTCTTTCTCGAAAATCGCATAACCTTTGTTTTATTTACATTTTCTGTCATCCTATAGCTATTTCCCTGACCTTCCAATACACTCAGCAGAGTTTGCAATCCTTTGACTGACTTACAAACTAAAGTTTGTTCATCAGCAAATCTATCTGATATCATGATTTCCCTGTCGATTCTCATTCCTACCTTCATTTTCTCCCATGCCTCTTTTAACATTTCCTCTACGTATACGCAGAAAAGTACAGGTGAGGATGGACTGTCTTACCCCTCTTCCTAACACTGCACATCCGGACTCTATCGGTGATACCTACCTGCGCAGTCTGTAACATGTACAATTCGCGGATAAGTCTCCTATCCCGCCAATTTACGCCTATTTTCTGAACACCCTAATAAATTCTATCCTTTTCATCCTATGAAACGCTTTGTCGAAATCTACAAAATAGACAAAAAACGTTCTCATTGTATTTAATGTTCCTCTCTATTAGTGTTGCTCATAACTGTCGCTTTATCTTTTCTCATTTCCCTGCCTTTACCCTTTTTCTAATATTCCAAGTTCCTATTTTAATTTACGATGTTCTTTTCGGCATCTTCTGTGCTGTTTCTATCGTTGTCGCTTTTTCGTGAGATGACGACCGCAGAAGCCTAGCCTGCCTAGCTGCCGGGGACTACACACGGCCGATTGTGCTCAGTCCCATAGTTGCCAGGACCCATTTTCATCATGGTATCCATCCTTACATTGTTAGAATGAATAACTGAGGTGGTTCCCCATTGCTTTCATCAGAAGTGTTTAAACGTGACACCATCAATGCCGCCAATGGGGTCATACGCATTTGCAGCCACCTCATCGAGGGACAGACGCTGCGCGGACTACCTTTCGTCTGGCCCCCTACCTTCGACCTACTATCTGGTACGAGTGACCCAACCGGGAGCAAATATCATTTTTCCCGCCATTATAGCTTGAAAGGTCATCGTTAAGGTTATAGCCCATGAGGAGTGCAACTAAATATATGACCTAAAAAACTGCAACAAATAAAACCTGAAATGGAATCATGTGTGGATTTTTCAATGAGCCCTAATGAAAAATAGAAAACATTATTTTGGGTAGTTATTTTATTTTTCAACCTAACACCTTTTTAGCTCGATAGACGTTTGCCATCGTTTTTCCAACTTTTTGAAGCCGACCAACAAGTAGGATTTGAAGAGGCTTAACACCGAAAGACATTTCGGTGTTAAGCCTCTTCAATGTAGTTGAGGAATACGGACGTCCTCGTCTGCCATTCCAAGGGTCGCGGGTTCGATTCCCGCCTGGGTGAGTTTCCCTCCATCTAGGGCTTGGGTGTTTGTAAATGTGACCATTGTTATCGTTGTTAACAGTTCGATGTAAAGGCCAAAATGCGCTGTTTTCGGACTAATTCTGAATAAATAAATAAATAAATAAAATGAATAAGCTAAACTTTACGTTAAATTCACAAAAGATTTTTGAAACGATATTACCGGTTTCATCACATTGATGGTATCTTCAGGTACAAAAATCTCGTGCCATCATTTTTGTGCCTCTCGTGTGCATTTTGTGTGATGAAACCGAATGTACCACGTTAATTTTTTTGTGAATTAAGTTTCTTTTATTCAACAAGATGAATGTTCACAAAATCGAGCCCGACACCATTTGAATGCTCAATAGAAGTGTTTAATCACCACATGTTACTCATTTGTTTGATTTTTATAAATAAACAAAAGTATCAATCAACAAAGAATATGAAAAAAGAGATGGAAATCTATAGCTGAAACTTTAACAGCAGTCTAATTAGGTCTGACTCTTAGATCCCGTAAGGTCTTATTGAACAGCCCAGGTATTAATCCAAAACCCATAGATATTCGAAAATAAAACTATACTCACGTCTGTTTTTCAGGAATGACTAGCTACAGGGTCTATCCCAAAAATAAGTAGAATTATGTTTGCCACTAATGCAGGAGGCTGAAGTTGGGTGATTTTTGGTGATAAAGGTAATGGAAATCTTGGGAAAGCAACGCGACCCACGTCAGTCAACCGCGGGCATATACAGTGTGCGGATTACTGCTAGACTGGACCCCTGTTTGACGGTCACGTCACGAATTTCCGTTGCCACTTCCCATGGAGCAATGATATTCGATTAAATTGTGCATCATGCTTGGTAAATTGGATTCGGAGACCATGACCACGGTTAAAGTTGCTTATGGAGATGACCCAAGTGATGGTTTTCTGCTTGCACAGGATGCTCTGGGAGGATAACGAGGAGGTTGATGATGAGGAATGCCCTGGACATCCATCAACGACAGAGTGTGATAAAAATGTGTAATAAGTGAGACACATGCTCAAATTTGATTGACCCTAAAGTTTCAGGATGTTAGCAGGAGAGTGCAGTATTCATAAAACCACAGTTCATTATATTCTTATAGAAGATTTAGCCAAGAGAGAAAGTGACCCAAATTTCTTAGATTAGATGGTTACTGGTGACGAGACATGGGTCTTTCAGTACGGTCAGAGTATAAACCCTTTGAGTACCATTTTCGACTACTGGATTATGTCAGAGGCCATGAGCGAGGATCATGTCGATGCCTTACAGGAAGCATACCGCAACTAACGGAGGCACTATGTGCTATGTACTGTGAACTGTAATACATTTTTTCTCCAAATTTATTCTACTTATTTTTGGGAAATATTTTGTAAATACATGGTGCATAAAGAAGAAATATAATGAAATTCCCTGCGCCGCTCCTATTCATTAAAGTGGGATTAAATTACTTTAAGTAAGTAAGGGAAAGCTAAGCTTTCCCGAACTACCGGTCTCAGTGCTCTCCAAGCTATGGAAGTGGCAAGACGTCAGTTATTGTAAACCCCTGCGCGCCGACGTCATGAAAGACCAACCAAGCGGAAATTTCAAGTGAACTTTTGCAACGTATTGAAAATGAACCTGATTATTTGGACAACGCCATCACTTGTGATGAATCCTGGACTTCTAAATACGACCCAGAAACAAAACGCCAAATCTCTGAGTGGCACACCGACCAGTCCCCCAACCCCAAAGAGGCAAGAATGAGCAAATCAAAAGTGAAAACAATGCTCATTTTCTTTTTTGACAGTGAAGGATTGGTCCATAATGAGTTTTTTCTTCAAGGACAGACATTTAATGCTGCCTAATACGTGGATGTGCTGTAAAGACTCCGACCGAAGGGTCATCAGGACGAGAAAAGACATATCCGCTTCCTGGCAACTCCATCACGACAACGCGCCTGGCCACAACGCGCTAGGAGTCCGCGAGTTCCTGGCCAAATACCAGGTGCCAACGCTGCCCCACCCCCCTATAGTCCTGACATTGCCCCAGCAGACTTCTTTTTGTTCCCTCGGATTATGGCAGCCCTAAAAGGAACCCGTTTTTCGTCCATAGAAGAGATCCAATCAGCCGTGACGAAGACCTTGCGATAGGTGCCCGAAGACGCCTTCCAGGGCGAGTACCGGTCAATAGCAGAGTCTCTGAAAAAATGTTCAAAGGCCCAAGGACAGTGCTTTTAAGAATTTTAAGTTTTTTCGCAAATTTTTTCAATAAATTACTTTAAAAAAAATAATTTCAAAACTTTTGGAAACCACCCTGTAGTTTTTAGAATGATTTAAAAATGCATCGACTTCTTAAGTCGATACGTGTGATGAACGTATATATACCGATTTGAACGACAGTGAGGTACTCGGGGTAACAGGTTTAAACAGTGGACTTTCAGCCAATCTCAATCTTCACTCGATGTAACCACTGCTAAATTGTGCAGCATCTTACGACTGCGCGATGGAGCAGTAGCCACATAATGACGATAACAGATAACATAATAGATGAAATAACGATAAAAAATGAAAGCTGCAAAGCAGGAAAGAGCACTTAATCTCCTAGGGCGCTCCAAAAGTATAAACAGAAATTGTCAGACAAGTGCGAAGTGGATTTGATCCGGGAGGATGTTCACTCGAGTCCTATGATCAGAAAAATACGCTCAAAGCCTTAATCATAAAAAGAAGATGGCTCTAAAAATGGAGCAAAGGAGGAGATCAGGTCATCCCAAAGGTTCTTCTTTCCATCGAAGGAGCACTTCCTTCTCTCTGAGTAGTAGTCCCTCACCTTTCCCTCCGCCCAGTACCTACCTGCTCATCTCCACGTCCGGGCAACGCGTCATCGACCGCCCCCTCCCCCTCAGCCGACTCGACCTTCCCCCAGCCCGTCAACTGGTCCTTACCCATCCCCAAATCCACCCTCTCCCACTCCATTTGTCCCTACCACCCTATATACCAGGGCACGAATCTCAAACCCGCCTACCGGCCGAGCCCCTCTAATAATCCTCCCCTCACCTTCGATCCTCATCTTATTTTTCCCACAGAGACCTCCTCGTCGTCACCATGAGAAACTTTCAAGAAAAGGTGCCCTCTGCGTGGTATTTTTTGCCCTTCATTCTCGGGAAAAAGGATAAAAGGGTTTCTTATTTTAGGGAGTGTGGATAAACAGAAGAAAGGTCGGGATTGAGATGGATGCGGTCGATAGGCATTAAATGGCATTTACGCTCCGCTCATCTCGCCGCAACCAGAAGATTTAAGTCGAATGCGTTGAAAACAGATCTCTACTGAATGATATTTACGAAAAGATTAGAAACAAAATCTGGAGGAATTAAAAGCCCTAAACTCTCTCCCATCTAAGATGATTCTTATTCCTCTTTGGATGCCGAATCCGCGTTCTCTAAAGGATTACGAACCCCACTGACGAATGATCAGTCGACTGTCACCGATGGTAGGCCTTTTAAAATCAATAACTCCCCCAAAATGAAAACTCAAAGACCATGTTTAAGAGAAAAAAAATGTGAAAAGCACTGTTTATGCTCAAATTTTACAGCCGCAGTAACATGTACGAGTATCTGAACACTTTCATCGTCATGAAACTGTGGACATTTCGTGCAATTCAAATTACACTGATGAAAATCATAAATACTCAGTTGCTATAACGTCAAGAATGCATAAAATATTTGAAATCAGGATAAGCCATCAAATAAGTAGAGGCACTTCTGGAATTGAAAACAAATCTAATCCAAAGTGTTATCCGTGAATTGCATGAACTGCGACAGTTGGCAAGCTATTGTCGAAAAGTTGGAGGTTGACCTGACTCTCGAATATAGTAAGGCTCTCATATGACTTTCAAATTATAATAATAAAATTTAGAATTTAAATTAATTGATTGAACAAAAACTATTAAGATGGGTTATGACTATTTTAAACTAAATACTGAAATCAACAATAATTAAATTTAAGAAGAGTAGTGGCGAAAATTACGTGTACTTCAACCAAATATTTAACAGACGAGCTAATACCCTTATATTAAACATTATTTCATTTTTTTCAAATTAATGAAATCTACTGATTATTAATAAATGAAAAATAGTTGCTAGTGATAGCTGAATTCTAAGTAAATATCTGAAAAATTTGTCCAAACATGCATGTTTTATGACGGGTGAAAAAAGGAAGAGGCTATTTGAAAGTAGTTGGAGGAGGTAAGGAGATTTAATGGAATGCTGAAGGGCTTAATAGAAGTTAGAAGGTTGGGTACACGAGAAAGATAAAGAAAGATAATAAGCTTTTTAGCGGGTATGAAGGCAAGTAAAGGCACGAGAAACCGAAGAAGGAAAATATAGGTATGGAACAAACAACAGAAAGTAGATTCTACGTAGTGTTGATTGAGACCGTCCAAAATGTACCTTTAATAGGTAGATTACCCGCGATGATGATGAACGGGGTTTGATGTTTGAGAACTGGGTGTCAGGGGTCGGGGAGGGAGTATTGCTCGGAGTACGGTGATTGTTGATACATATATCGAGGGTTATGTTACATTGTCCAAAGCAAAAGGCGAGCCAGAGTTGACATGTTACGTGATAAATTACTTAGCTAGAGGTGCCAGAGGGAACGGAAAGAAATGGAAGAGAACTGGCAGGCTCTTGGTCGGAGGAGGAGTGGTGAAAGTGGGAAAAGTTTTAAGTTAAGGTAACTGATGAGTACTATTGAAGGATTCTGGGTGTGGCTTTAACCTATAATTTTATACATATTTATAATGTATATACACACAGAAACACACAGAGACTCTAATGAAGATGGCTGGGGCCACCTTTACCAGAGTACACAGGGAAAAGGCTTATGTGGCTGACATAATCTTTTATTAAAATATTTTTACGCTAGCACATATGCTTGTGCATTTGACGTTTAACGCCAAAAAGGTGCAATTTATTCAAACTATATAAGACATCTCCCAGCGAAGAAAAACCTTTTAGGTTTACCTTTAATCCAGATTAATGCAAAGTAAAATGAGAGGCATAAAGAAGATTAAATATTAGGATTGTCGAAATGGCTCCAGGAATTTCCAAACCTTTAACATACAATTATACCATTGGTGTAAAATGCTTCTTGGATGTATATTTTTCTATTTTTGAATTTTAAAAATATTGAGATTACGTCTTTATGCTCGGGTTTGTTTTCTATTTTCATTAATTTATTTACATCATAAAACCATTGAGTTTATATTTTTAATGTGGGTGGATATGATTCCATGTACTGGAGAAAAAATTGCTTCATGAAATTGTCAGTGTAGCGCAGTTGTCCTGTGGGTGTACCTCCGAGCTATAGACCAGAAGGCCTGGGTTCGGTTCCGGGTAACGCCACTGGACACCCTCAGCTTCTGTCTTCTTGGTAACTGCCAACCACCGGCAGGCCGTGTGGCGGGGTGACAACGCGCCAGGCATGCGACATTAAAAATTAAGTCTATGTTAAATTTTATTTGCATTATATGATTGTAAAAGATCTAATTTTGTTTTTTACCATACGTAAACATTATCCTTGAGATGAGAAGTTCGGCGTATATTTGAGGCTTTTGAAATTTGGGTGTTGAGAAGAATGGAAAAGGTGAAGTGGCAGAACGGAAAACAAACGGGGAAGTGTTAGGCATAGTGGGGGGGGTGTGGAGAGGGGACTGCCGGGAGAAATCCTTTGTTCAAAGCATACTATGCGCGCGTGCTCACAGATGCCACCGAGATGAAGAGACGTATGGAAAGTACATAAAGAGACCTATATTAAGAATTAAATCCAGTTTCAGCTGTATGTTTAACTTGGTCCGGTGATGCCCCGATATGCTATATCTGTAACACACACACACATAAATGTAAATGCATTTAACACGCATTTATATGCGTTCGAGCAAAATGCCAAAAGACTACTGGGTAGTTGTTAATCATGATACGTAATTCAGCAGTTGAAATTCTCCAATTATGTTATCGAAAGCAATCCCATTTAAAATACCCAGCAGTGGAATCAGAGAAATGATAGAGAGCAAGAAATAGAGCAGGACAGGATCAATCAACTCGAGAGGGAAGGAATATTATGCGGAGAGGGACCGAAAAAAACCGAATCCGATAGTGAAAGCCAAGCTGTCCCACAAAGTGGGATATTGGGGAGGAGAATAGTATAGAAGTGGCGACCTATACGAAAGGCATGGTGAAAAGGAAACTGAAATGGCAGAGAAGACAAAGAGGGCGGTGTGAACGGTTGGCTGTAACGAGGAGGCCCTAAAGAGCTCCTGCTCCGAAGGGAACAGCGCAAAGCAAGAAAAAATTAAGCAAGTTGTAGGTGAGGAAATCGGGGAATAACAAAAAAGAAACGAGGAAAAATATAAGGGGATAGGCGATAAGAGGGATGGGTGTATACTTAAGGGGAAGCGGCGCAGGAGTCGGCATCATCCTCTCATGCGATTGTTCACTCCCTCTCCAAAAAGGCCAACAATGTCCATGCGACCATAAAAAAATAATAATTGCATGGTACCCAGAAGAAGAAATACTGAGTAGGAGGAAAAGGAGGGAAGCTTCCAGAATCCTGTGCGTGAACGCACTTCGGCAGGAGAAGCGAAAAATTATAAATTTGCCTCTAAGTGTGAGGGCAAAATTTCAAAGCAGCAACTTAAAGGTGCTGGGTTATGTTACTCGGAGACAAAAGAATGCCGTAGGAAAGCTAAGTGGGGAAGAGGACACGGGAATACAAGTGGAAACACGCAGGGTTTATGCAAAGCTCAAATGAAGAGGACGAAACTCTCTGTCAGATGGGGAAGGAAGCCGATGGTTTTGCAAACAAATTTCCATTCGCACAAAATGAATTAAACCTAGCTTTATCCTACTTTGGGGAATAAAAAACGCTATTAATGTTTTAATGAGTCATTACATTAATGCGAATGATATAAGATCAACATATTACAACGGGAGTAAATGCAATCTTCCTTGTTAGAATTCTAAAGCTATTCGCCAATATCAAGCATAACCTAGTACTTTTCTAGGCCGTGCGATGATTTCAAATTTAGCAAACCAATCATACCATACACTGGACTTTGCATACAAGGCTCTATAAGTCCCTTTCATGTCAGAAGTAATACTATTCTATAAATTTAAAATGCTGAAATACGGTTCGAAAAAGTAGGATAGATAATTCAACCTTCACTAATCGATATTAAATTGTAATAAGCAATAAAGATCTTCTTGTGAGGGAGGAATGTTTCAAGATTTAGAAAAATAATTTTAAACACATTTACTGAGATAAAAATTTTAAACTATGAAAAATTCAATATGCACAAATATACAAAAGTTCATCGTCTACTTATTGCATTTGTCTTGAACAGGATTTGCTTCCTTGAATGATACTGACAAAACATACGACAGCTAAACCGTTAGGTAAGACGTAAAGAAATGCTAAGAAAAGTTAAGATGCAAACTTTGTGAAAAAAGTATGTTCATGGCTGTTTGCCTTATGCTAGGAGCCAATACTTCAACTAAGGCTTTGTGCGGCTGGTAACAAAATGCGAGCGAATGAACGAATTATTCTGAGCAATGATACAAGAAAATATATCCAGAAAAATATTTCTGACACCACATTTTTAAAAACAGTTCTATATGCCAGCTATGGGGCTCCTCTTCCTTCTTGTGATACATGTAAAATGAAAGGGTTTCTGCCGCCAATTACGAAAAAATACGCATTACTGCACTTATAAGAAACCAAATTCCATTTTTTGAGCCTACTTACACAGCAGAAAACTTTGCGATACGAGTGCTATCCACGGGCGTATTCAATCGAATGAGGTTAAATAAAAATGGAGATGGGATAGAAGTAAAGATCGTCTTGAATACACTTATCACTATACTACCTTGATCAAAAGGTTCCCGGAATAACCACCGTGTGGCGCTCCCATCGTTCCGATTTGAGTTCTGTTTTTTTTGTTAAATTGGTACATCTGTTGTTGATATTCCCTTTAAATCTTAGTGTCATAACTTGACATTTGCAAAAGTTACGTAGCCAAGAGTACATCTATCTCTGTTTGTGTTGGCGATTTTTTACAATTTCAGAAATGGATTTAAATTTGCAACAACGAACTTGTATTAAATTTTGCGTAAAAAACGGATTTAGTGGCGCACGGACGTTGGAAATGTTGGAAAAGTGTTTCGGCAACGATTCTCTAAAAAAAAACGGTCGTTTACCAGTGGCACGAGCGGTTCAGAAGTGGTCGTGAGTCAATCGAAGATGATGAACGCAGTGGCAGACCATCGACATCGAAAGTCGGTGAAAAAATTGATAAAGTAAAAGAAATGTTGGTCAATAACCGCAAATTAACCATCAGAGAAATAGCGGAGGACTTGAACATTGCCTATGGATCCGCCCAAGACATTGTGGTTAATGATTTGGGTTTCCGTCGTGTAGCAGCAAAGTTGGTTCCAAAAGACCTCAATTTCATGCAAAAAAGAGACCGTGTTGACGTCGCAAAACACATGATTTGTGAGGCTGAATCCGATCCCACATTCATCAAAAGGATCATTACTGGAGACGAGACGTGGGTTTATGAGTACGACACGCAATCCAGACATCAGGCAAGTGAATGGCGTTCACCAAATGAGCCGAGACCAAAAAAACCACGTCGTTTTCAGTCAAAAAAGAAGGCAATGCTGACGGTTTTCATGGATTACAACGGTGTAGTGCATCATGAATTTTTGCCAGAAGGCCAGACAGTAAACAAAGAGTATTATTTGGGCGTTATGAGACGTTTGCGTGAAGCAATTCGCCGAAAGAGACCAGAAATGTGGGCAGAAAACTCGTGGATTTTGCACCATGATAACGCACCGTCGCACAGTGCTATCATTATTCGTAATTTTTTGACGAAAAATGCAACAAATACCATCCAACAGCCACCGAATTCACCTGATTTGGCTCCCTGTGACTTCTTTCTGTTCAATCGAGTTAAAAAACCATTACGGGGAACGCGTTTTAGCAGCCGAGAGGAAGTAATGGAAAAATCGCAGGAAGCACTGATGGACATACCGAAAACCGAATATAAAAAATGTTTCGAGGATTGGATCAAGCGCTGGCATAAGTGTGTTGCAGTCGATGGGGATTACTTTGAAGGGGACAATATAGATTTAGATGAATAAACTTGTATTTTTAATTTTCTGAATAAATTCCGGGAAAGTTTTGATCAAGGTAGTAATTCAGGGCATACATAAGTTTTTATGGCCTCAGTTCATGTATTTATTGGGCAAGGTAGTACTTTTACATTCTGTAGTTCACAACATACAAAGCAGTTCTCTTTCATGCAATCGTATGAGTCATGCTGAAAACAGAGGAATCATTCAAACCCCACGTTACATGGGTAAGAAAAACCAAAATGAGAATTGGAATAGTATTTCGGGGGATATACATAATCTGGATTCAAACGAAGAATAGAAAACATACTCTTACCACAAATAACTGAGCAGATATCCGCCAAATATATTTAAGATATCGGAAATAAACTAATACTCATTTCCTAAGTTTCATGAGCATGACAAAAATTTCCCGTAACTATTACACTTCTAAAATTTCTTTCCATGTACACATTACGATTAAGAGGGCAATAGAAGTACGTAACATAAGGGAGGGTAATACACATACTGTATGCATGTAAACTAATCTTTAGTAAATTATCTACCTGAGTTTTCGGTATGTTTTCTAAAATTAACTTATGCATCAAACTTATAGCCGTAACTTTTCTGTTTTTTTTCAAAATTTTTAACGTGAACCCAGTGCTGTTGTACCAGCTTTTATTTAAGTCTGCTTCCGAAAATCCCAACCTCACGTTTACAACATGATCTAATGTTAGATGAATTCTTAAGTCTACATTTATGATCCATGCTAAAAAGACTTTGTACTTTTCCATATATTTTTATTTTAAGATACGACGCGTTTCACCGACTTGTGGCATCATCAGGTACAGACTCATATGCACCTCCGAATCTCCAGGAACTGTGGCGGAAACTTCATATCCAAATATCGAAAGCTAGATTAAAATGAAATATTATGCAATAATGGTCCGATATTTTTCACAAAAAACATTAAAAACAGGCATTGCATCATAAAATTGAACGTATCATGAACTCAAATTACCAAAACATCCAGATACACTCAGATGGCCCGAACTGAGGTGGACGTCGTCGAATTTTGGGCCGAGGTGGCTTTTGAGTCCATTTTCTCGGCCTATAATGCGCTGATATGGCCACTTCATGCTTATTATTTGAGTTATCTCGCGCAATTAAATGGCATAGGGCAATGAAATTGTATTCACATTTGGAACCTTAAAGAAGATAATATGATATATAGATACATATAAATATCCTAAAGTATGTGACTATCTTATCTATTCCCAGGTTATTTCCCAGTATTTCATCAATATACGTTCTCTTTGCACGGAAGTCATTGAACAGGTCTACACAAAATTATTATGTTAATTCAACCGTAGGAAAGGCCCAGTGACAGTATTCATTAATGATAAATTTATAATAATAACTTTATGCTCTAAAGTAAGTCCCCCTGTTATGCAGGTGCAATATGCGAGGCAATTGAATATTTAGTTAAATCTGTTTCCTCGATTTTTAACGACGCATCAAACTCCTTACAAATTAATAATGAGATCAACATTTCCTGTGAGACTGTTTATTCATATTAAATATCTGAAACAGTTGATATAAGGATTGGTAACTGATTATCTGAGTCGCCTTTTTATGTTATATATTGGGTTACGTAAGTATCGCATACCACTCTTTATTCACCAACGTCTATTTTTGCACGCAGAAAGACTGAAATTCCTGATTTATATTATACTTTAAACTAAAACAACGGCCTATTACAGAGAGTAAAGAGACTACGGAATTGAAAACAACTGTTACTAGTGGGGAACTAAGCATGAATCTGAAATATCAGACAGAAAATTCGATTGCATGAATAGAATTCAACGGCAAAAAAAAGAGAAAATCGTGCAGAAAAAGGCAGATCCAGGCGCTTAAGCTAGGTTTCACTTGGAAAAACTGAAATCATTGACCATTCGACTCCAAATTACGAGATGGCATTTCAAAAGACGAGAATAAAGCACTGCGTAACTAATCGCAAACCGAAGATGAGCGCCCTAATCGCTATCCTCCGCTTTCACCAAAATAAATCGCCGGCGCGAGAAAAAAAAATAATAAAACGAGAGCGGAAAATAAAAAGTGGGGATAAAACCGAGGAGGCAACTACGGGAGGTACGGTGGAACGAGAAGAAATAAAGGGAAAAAGGCGATGGTGCTGTGGCAGGGGGGGGGAGGGGGGCGTGGGTAGAGGGAGGAAGAGGGGCGGGGTTGGTAAACCCGATGAAATAAATCACCCGGCCATCCCCTTCGTCGCGAACGCGTCTCTCACCCCTCACAGACACTCCCTGCCCACGAAAATCCACCCTTCCCTCCTTCCTTCCTTCCTATCCGTCAAAAGCGCTCCCCCCTCTTCCCCCCTCCTCCCACTGTATTCCGTCGCTCGCTAGCCCCCCAGAGTCCATCCCCATCCTCTTCAACATCTCCACAACCCCCGCCCCACCACCTCACTCACGCAAAGGGGTCTAAAGGGTCTTTGTTTACCTCCGTGAAGTTAATACCCTTCCGCAAATTGGTCTCGGAGGGAGATAGGGAGTAAATTAAAGGCGCGGAAGCTACCCCCATCCTTGCTACTGCGTCTACCTACGGCACTATCCTGCGTGGACTACGCAGACGTGCATACAAACACATCGACACCGCACCGACAGCGCCCGGACCACCTGGACATGAATATTAAAAAAAAGGACCCATGGAGGGGGGGTAACGTGAGAGGGCAGAGTTCATTCTGGGGTCAGGGATGGAGGCAAAAAAAGGGAGAAGCTGCATCCAGAGCTCATTAAGACGGAAGACGCACCTCTCGTTGCTTGAGATTAAAAGATATAACACTGGCGAGGAGTATGTCCGGCTTCAGACTCTAAATGTTCAGTTTTTAATATTAAGAGTCTCTTTCATAATTTAATTTCATGATTTGCTTTGTATATTATCAATCAGATATACGATTGTGTATACACACTTCTTACGAGGTTGGTTGAACGACTGAAATAATATAAGACAAGATGTAGGACACGCGTGGTACCAAAGGACGCAGCCGACGCTATTAAGGATTGGCCCCGCGGTGGGGGCGGCTTCAACAGCGCATAATAGTTTTTAGTTGGCAAGCCCCCATGAATTCGCGAGAAGGGAGTTCATTTGGAAAGGCCAAAACTCTAGGAACGGTCCTGAAGTATGGGCAGCAAATAATAAGTTAACTAGGGAATGGAAAGATAAACCACTGGGCTTGGTTGCATTATAATGTATCATTCCAAGTGAAGTGGTAGAATTAATGAAAGAGTAATAAATTTTCCTTTACAAATATCATCAGACCATTATAATCCCGCAGGATAACATCTGGCGAATGTTTCCATTAAGTGTCCCTAGAATTGAAAACTTGAGGATCTGTTTGGCCGCAGCATTTTTACAATTACTTACTGCGGTTACTTAAGAAATGCATTATGTCAGCACAAGCTAACTCTAGAACGAGAAAATGTGCTTATTTTCTTTATTCAATTTCTCTCCTGCGCACCGAACACTGGATTTTTCCAGTTTTAATTTTTGTTAATAGCTCTTAATTAGCTTCAGACGACAAATAAAAGTCAGCCCAGGGTCTAACTATGCTTATTTCGTATTTTCCATCGTAATCTATTGGGAATACAACGAGAAATATTAACATAAATAAGATAAATAAAATAATTAGTTAATACTTAAGGGAAAGTAATATGAGGCGTATTTGGTACATTTTGGTTCATAAAATAGTCTTAAGTAAATAGATTGCGCATAGATTGTAAGACGTTTGAGGTAGGAATGGAGATGGGTGGTAACAATAACCTAAACTGAGACGAAAACTTAAAAGAAATCTTCGATATAATTTGATAATAGGTGAGGAATATTGTAGGTACAATGGAGGTTTTGAGTATTAAGATGGTAGTTAAATTAATGAAATAGAGACGAGAAGATAAAATATTAAGACATGATTTTGTTCAGAGGCAAGGGTATCGGCGGAAAGATTCGAGCAAAAAGGTAAAATTGGGAGTTACCAAAGCGCATTGGTATTCCGTATTTTGCTGTAAAAATTTGAGATTAAGAGGAGGTTGAAAAATAAAGGAGACTGGCATTTAGGATGGAAGAAATGGGGATTAGAAATTTTGAGGAAAGCCTCCTACATCTTGTAAAATCTATATTGATTATACGTCTGTAATGAATGAACTTCACATAGGTTAACAGAGGCTAAACGTGATCTCTCGCACTCCTTCAATCAGTAACAAGGAGAAGGGAAAATCCTACCAGCTTACGAGAGACCATCTGGCCCTCAGATAGATAGAATATGGGAACCAGAGTTTCGTGGGGAATATGCCCGGGGAGTTTGGCGGTCGTCTTTGAGCGGCGTGAGGAATGATAGAGAGGAGAGCAGAGGAAGTTTGGTCGGCGTAGTTGTGTAGACGGACGGAGAGTTAATGTGGTGGAGTGGGGAGCGGGGGAGGGACGGAGGAGGTGGTAGACGTAGGTGGCGAGTTGGCGTTTGAGAACCCGCCACCCACGCACGCCCCCGCCTTATTCCTGACGTTACCTCCTCCCTCCCAACAGTACCCACAACAACCTTCTGACTCTAGCTCGTGTATTCACGCCTCCTTCAGAGTGAAACGAGAGTGAGGGAGAGAGTGTGGGCGATGGGGTAGGGAGGGATAAGGAGAAAAAGGAGGAACGGATTTACGGAGGGTAAGACGAGGAAGGGGCGCTGCTGCTTTGTGTACACATAAAGTTTTGGAGCAGACGTGCCTGGGTATGGCGTTGTGCGGGTGACGCTCGTCACATGTTTGTGCGTGTGTGGGCGCGATTGATGCTCGGAAAGGCGGCTGCGAGAGTGGGAAAGAGAAGAAAGGGTCTTCGCGTTTAGGATAACAAAAAGGTTTAATACCCGACAGCCGAGAGCAAAACTCACGAATCATGGTAACGTGGGTGATGGTGAATATATGCAAATAACATAAGCCCTCATGGTTAAAATATGCAGATCGGCTTCCTTTCAGCAACCTGGAAACATCCCATGCACTAGTTCTGAGTGAGTAATAGAGTTACGGCGCGAACAGTTGCCATGTTTCCATTCCTTTGTACCAGCATTTAGGGCTAGTCCCCTCTCCATTCTTCAACTGCCCCCTATAATCTATCCATTAAATGTTTTTCCATTCGTCTTCGCCTAAATAGGAAAGTTTAAAAGCTATGGCACGTGTTAACTGTTAAGGGCATACTATTATACCGGAAAACCATATTTTGATAATTTATGATGCTTCAATTTCATACAAGACACCGATTTAGGATATGAAAAAATGCTTCTTCGGCGAACGAATCAATAAGTGTATCCATTACTCGTATATGAAACTCCTATTTCGTAAGCACCTCATATCAAAAGGAATCGAATAAAAAATTCCAATCAATAGATACCTGCTACTAATAAACTCGAATTCGAAATTTTCTATGAATCATTTTCATTCGGCCCTTGTAATTCATAATGTGCTCGTAAATAATACTTAAATAAGTAAACTTTATTCCAACCTAATAACATTATAAGTTAGTCCATCATCAGCATATAAAATAGGCGTAACTATAAGTAAGAAGTCGAATAAAAATAAATACATGGTATTAGCACTGATATTTCTTATGAATCGATTATTTCCGGTCCACAGATTTTTGCTTAATTTTTCATTTCAAAAATGTATTCTTGTATTAAAATTGGCTTTTCTTATTTTTTCAATCTTCAACAGCATAGAACTTAGTTGATATTTCAAGAACACATACTTCATGCGGCATAGTACCCTCATGCTTAGAGTGTTCGTCTACTGGCCAGTGGGATCTCCGAATTTTGTTCAGAAGTATGCTTCTGCATGCTCCCCACAAACATCTAAGTGGATTGATACATTTAGAGTTTTGCGAGGAGTCACATTTGGTATAGGGAAAGGAGCTGACTCTCTAAGCCTAAATGTGCAAATTGCTCACGTATTTAGAAGCATTTGAGACTGTTGAAAATTAGTATTAGGTAAGCCTTCAGCAACTAATTACTGCTTGACAGATTTTTCAGACACTGTTGATGTTTTACGTAGATAGGCGTCCAACAACTCGATTTTCGCTACACATACAATTTTTTTTACGATGAAATCAACTTCGAGAATAGAGTAAAATTCTGCTATTTTCACTCAGCGAACCAACTTACTCAGGCACTCCAGGTTTCCAGAGATGGAAAAAAACCCTGGCTCCAAGAGAGGAAAAGAGCTTTTAGTTATGCAAGCTATTTTTCCTCGTCCATCTTTGAGGAAAGTGTATAACTTTTCCAGACCTGCGAGGGCAAGCAAATTTTGATGGGGCGAAGAAGGAAGAAAGGGGGGAGGGGAGTGCAGATTGAAGATGGACGGAGCGAGGGCGAGAGTGTTAGTAGTCGCATGAAGAGCGAAAATTGCCGAATAGAAAACACGAGGAGTGGTTGGTGGAGAAGGGAAGTTGCGGGGAAGGGCGAAGTACAGATGACGCTCAAGGATGGGAAGACGGGGAGTGCGGGTGGTGAAGGAGACCGAAGGCAGGCGACATTAGGGCACGTGAGGGTGTGAAAGGAGAATGATGGAGGCGTGGTGAATTGGGGTGAGTGAAATTCGGGCGTAGTTTTTAGAAATAAGAATTTGGAAGGGTAGGGATCTGACAGCGGTTTGACGGCGGCAATGAAACTATTGGAAAGACGCTGTGTGTGGGGAAGGGTGGAAGAAAGGTGGATGCTGACGGAAGAGGGAATGGAAGGGAAAAAGGAAGTAGACCCAGAGTGAGAAATGCGCGAAAATATGGGGTAATGGTGGGGGAAGGAATGGTAGGGCTGGAGTGAAAAGTAAGAGGGTGAGGGGGAGGAGGGAGAGCGGGATCGTGTGAATTGAAGCGAGAGGCTTTCAAAAATTATGAAGCAGCTGAAGGGGAACATTTTTAAAGATGAAAAAAGCTAAAATGTACCGAACATTTTTTTATTTATTTTTGCCACTTTCACTGATCAGTTGATCAGTCACACTACTTTCGATAATTCCAGATGAAAGTGTGGCAAGTTGCAAGGCAACACAGTTAATGTACACACGTACCTGTATATTTCTATGATAGAGAAAATCTGAAAGGAATTTGAAAACTTAGATACAACTGAAGAGAGAAATATATTTTCAAGATATCAGTCTTCAATACCAAACAAGAAATCTATTCCTAAATTTTCCTGAATTTGCCTTGTAATTTACCCGAAGATGTTAACGCTATAACGAAACCAAGGTCGTAATTAAATTATTTTATGCGGAAAACCCAAGTTTCTTCTTCCATCATGAATGAATTTCACTATGTAACGCCTGCAACTGTGTTATGTACCTAAATATACGTTTAACGGATTTTACTTATTTGGTACATGATCCAAATATTACATCAACCGCACAAGAAAGTATTTTTTCTATAACGGTGGTCGATTAGACCAATTGCATTGCCGAAATGTCCACGCAACTTTTCCCAAAATGTATTTCCACAATTCCAAACTATTGGATGGATATTACAAAATTTAATTTGGAAGAGGACAAATACATTATATTTGGAATTAAACATAGCTGAAAAACCCTCCGAAATGCTATCTTAACATGAACAGATACCTGAACTTGAATGAAAGCAGTCTTCACTGAAGTAAAAATACTCAATTTTATTCGGTGTAACTAGTTTTGACGCATCGGCATCATCCGAGAATAAAATTGAGTGGAAAGATACATTGGTATTTTTACTTCAGAGATAACATATTTCCACAAAGTTAAGCCTTAAAAACATCGAATATAGAAGCAGCCTTATTTTTTCCCGTCGACCATAATATGACGAAGAATTCCATTTTTTAGCCAATTTTCTCTCTCCAAAAGACAATGATTCTTCCCTGGGTTATTCCCGAGTGGAGGCCAGCACTTGGACGTGAACACGTGACGAGAGGAAAATTGAGATAGAGAGGAAGCAGGTTTGGGGGGGGGGGGTGGAAAAGATCCGGAGCGAGGGAGGCTCTGGAAATGTATTTCGATTGAATTACTGGGTTCAGGGACGGCTCTGAGGCCTGGCCCTGCTTTTCAACAGCTCGAAACCCAAAACTTACGATAATTGAGGGATGATGGATGGAGAGATGGAGCGCCAGCGTCGAAATAGACGGGAGTAGAGAAGAGACGAAATTGAAGAAAGGCATCCCTGCGTAATGCATTGAGCGATGAGTAATGTGCTCCGATTCTCTGGTCACCCGTGGCTGTTTATAATGTAATTTGAATTCCACACCACCTTATATTATGCGCCAAAAAATTCAGTCGTCCTTATTTTCCAGTCCGCTCCATCAAAAATAAATAATACATTGAAAATTACCGATTGTTCCTCTGCTCTAAATAGTTTTTTTTGTGATTTTCAGATAGTTTAACACCAAATTCACCATTACATTTTTTAAAAATTCATTCAATAATACGTTTGATAGACACCATACAATTTTATCAAAAAAAAGTTTAACAGAGTTTATTTGAGGGTAAAAAGAAACTAAACATTTCCACAATAAAGATTTAATATTTCACGGCCATGGTTTCGATGCTTGCCAATCATCATCAGGTTACGGAGGTAACCTGATTCTGATGCGCAGCATCTAAACCGTGGCCTTGAAATACTAAGTCTTTATTGTGGAAATGTTAAGTTTCTTTATACCCTCATAATTAAGTAATTCCACAAAGTTAAACCTGAAACTGTTATTTTTATCAAGAGCTTATTTGGTTTATCTCTCAAATAGCAGGGACGAGATATTTAAAGGATGCAATAGAAAAATAGTTAGACACATGGAAATGTGCGAGATAGTAGGCAATGGTGATTTCTGTACGAATGAATAGGTGCTGACAACAATACAGATCTGAAAAACCCATTGGTTGGATGAAAGAGATGATAATCAAGTGCTCTTTTTTCTAATGCCTGGTGTGAAAGACCTACAGATACCTGTATTCTAGATTCACTCCGCTGTGGAATATTTGCCGGGAGTATACGAGCAAATCAGACCACGCTGAGTTATTTTATAGCACGCCTAAAATTCATAACGATTACATTCACTTAGACCTTCACATTAATGGGGGATATATTCCATATTCGAAGCTGCAAACATGCTGCTCAACTTTACGATTAGGTGACGTACCAAGGTTTGGCTATGCCACAACCACGTTAGGACCTTCATCATTGGAGGGAAAAAAGTCGTATATCTGACTAAAGATAATTTAAAGGAAACCATGGGAGAAAATGTAGGCACTTCATAGGAGAGTATGGCGATAGTTTCTGCCTTCGTTCGAGCTAATTTTGAAACGTAGCCGTTCTGAAACGTACCCCTTCTTTGTCTTACTCAATCAATGAATATTTCCACTTTACCACCACGCCATGCCCCTCCTTGCATGACTACAGAGAGAATAAAGTCATTGCCTCACCCTTTGTATATGATTTCTTTACGTCTGTTAGAAAATAAATCTACCCTCTCACGAGAACATAAATTCTCGATAGACTTCTTCGATCCTAGCCATGTGGCCATTTCCGAACTTACCATAAATACTCAGATTGTTCCGCATCATTCCGTTAATACGTTCGGCGCAGATAAAGGAAGTGTGCATTTTATGTATCACGCATTTCTTTGATGTCATAAATAGTCGCGTTGGCTAAAAATTCGTTCGCGTAAAATACTGCCCTTGAATATTTGGGTTCTTTTATCCCACATATCTCTTTTGCATGGACATAAAAGCCGCCACCCTCCAAGTGCTGTACAAAAATAGTATTACACAATTAGAATTCTGATGTCACTACATATTTCTTCTCCGCGCAAAATTTTTGACACTGGGAGATTACAAAGCGGCCACAATTGCTGGACGTTATTTTCTTAAAAAAAATTTTTTTAATCAAGGGGAAAGGTCAAGCCTCTTACCTTTATCTAGAATATCATTTTATTAACACATTATTTATAGAAATACTAATGTAGAGGAGGCATCAAAGGAAGTAGTTCCTAGGTTTTTTGTCTTATTTTTCCCTGATTCGTTTAAATGGTTGCCGTGGCCTTGAAAAGCGTAGTCTTCCATCTAAGATATGCGTGGGAAAGAATATAAAGACGAGGAAAAAATAATCTTCAGTCATCCGCTTCAACATACATTTTAATTATCTTCGTTATTCCTTAACAAAGGCAAGCCAAGCCACCTCGAGGTGGGTGAGAAGGGTGGAAGAATAGCCTTTTTAGACAGCATTGAGGCAGGTGGAAGTTAAAAAGAAATGAGCAAGAAAATAATGTGATGCAAACAAAAGGAAGTACTCGTGATGTCTAGAGGATAGTGGTCATTGGGGACAGTCCAAAACCAACCTTTTGTGAGAAGAATATCTTGTAGGAAAGAATTTTAAACAGCATCTATATTACGAAGGCATACCCAGGAATGAGAATTGTCGTGATATTACGCTGTTTTTACAATGGCAAAGGAACGGACTGGGACACGATTTCTCCTTCCCATCAGCACAAGATATATTTTTAATCTTCGCGATGGGTAATTAATTGCACTAATAGAATAAATACGACAGACGAGTGTGTGTTGTAAAGACTCTTCGGGAATCTGTGCTGCCTTATTCGTCTCTTTTTAAATCCTCTATAATATATTTCGCGTGCCGACGCCTAGATACGAACTGTCCAAAAGTTACCATCATTCTCAACAGTATGTCAGAATGAGCTGATTTTTAAGCTAGTATTTTATCAATATATTTTCCGATTAGCACAGAATGGCACAAAATCTGCTACATGAGATTGAGGCAGACTCTAAAAACATTAAGAATTTGACGTTTTATAATGACTTTTAATTATCCGTGGTTTCAACGAACTTTATATGGTTTTATATTCGAGATTCACCCAGCTTCCATTATTTTTAGATGACGAAATACATACTCAGAAAATCTCGTAACCTTAAAAGACGAAAAACATCGAAGATATTGTTTGTTTTTTTTGACACGGCATGTATACCATGAATAGAACCTGTGCTGATTTATTCATTGAATAACCTTATTTAAACTGCATAAATTATTACGTTATTAGCAACGAGGGACCCATGTCCTTGGGTGGCAGATGCGTTTGAAGAACGAAGCTCCAAGAGGCACTTTATCACGCCAACAAACTGGGACCTACAAGAAAGACAAATTCCGCCATTTACTTGAAATCTATCGGCCAAAAATCAAGCAAAAAAGTTAAACGCCAAATTCTTATCCAAATACCATCTCGGGATTTCCTTTCTCTATGACACAACACGTAATTCACGTGCAGCGAGCGTAGGAAAGTAGACGTTAGGGTTTGGCTTTTCCCTGATGTTTACTACCGAGAACAGACGGCAGAGGTACTGCACTCCTTTCAAAGGGGCAGATAAAAAGGAAGAGAGGACTAAAAGTGTTTATTTGTGAAATATGGGCCTTGGAAAGGAATAAAGACGGCCCTAGAGGAAACTCTTGAGAAATTCCGTCCCAATGGAGACGGAAGAACGAACCTTCCGGAGGGGTTAAACGGTTACACAGAGGAGAGAGGAGGAAGACAGGTATACCTAACCGGTACAACAAACAGGAAGAGGAGCGAAACCAAGAAGTTTGAGAAAAAAGTACCGGGTGAGTGTAGGCGTTAGGGAGACGAAGGGTTTATTCAAAAGGTAAGGGAGTTTTTTTTTCAGAAGAGAGAAAAATAAAAATTTTTATAAGAGATCCCCGCGTGTTTGCTGGATAGAAATGGCAAAAAGGAGAGGGTGTTGAAGGGGTTTGAAGGAAGGATGGTCGACGACACCTTTAAGGTTCGCCGTCATGAGGAGGCGGGCGTGTTCGGGGGTTGGGGAGCAGGATCCCTATGGAGAAAAACCATGTGAAAGTAATGGGGCGTCGTCAAAGGAGGAAACGAAAGAAAGTTCAGGATACGAGTCGGGACGAGGAAGATTTCTGGAGAGCGTGCTACGTCCAGGGGTGGCAGGAGGAATAAAAAGGGTTGAGGGGGTGGGAGGGTGGGAGAGAAACGGAACTCGAGGAGAGCGGTTTGCTGGAGGAGAAGATGAGAAAACTTTAAAGAGAGAGCGAGCGGATCTCCTTGATGCGGAGAGATATTTTGGGAAAGAGGGGGAAATCTTTTTATTTTCGTTTCGAGCAAGAAGTTGATTCTGTGATATTTCGTGGAGACAAAGCGAAATGCTAATATTTCCTTGAAATTTCAGTTAGTGTCACTCAGAGCAATCCATTACGTAATCAAAGCTATTTTCAAATCCACTATTACAATTTTGAATCCATGCATCAAAGTTTTATAGCTTTATTTTTAAAATCTCAAAAAGTACACTCCTGCTTGCCCAGCGCAGAAAATCATTGATTCATTATGAAAATAAACATGAATAATTTTTTTTATTGGATACTAAAAGGAAATTGGCATTAAATTAATAATTAAATAACGATGTTTTTAAGAGCATTTAGAGAATCACCCAAGTTTTATCTCTTTTATTGGATAAACTAAAAAAAGGAAATAAGCATCACCTAGATAAAATATCAAGATTAAATAAGTAGCTGAGTAACACGAATTTCGTCAAGATTATGAAAATATTTTGCAAAGAAATTCAATATAATTGAAGAATTTAGTAAAAACAAATACTACACTAACTTTAAAATGCAAAAGTATTCCCTTATTGTAAGAAACGGCCAGCTTGAATATGAAGTAGAATATTGCTCATTTAATACTCTCCATGAAACGTTTTGATAATTGCACGTCCATGTAGAGTTAAATTGTTGGAGCTTTGTCATACCTAGATTAACGCATGTGTCATAAATTCTAATAAAGAAGTCACTAATGAATACTTAAGAAGTTATGTGTAAATGAATACTCAAGAAGTTTAATATTCCGATAAATTCCAAGAAACTGCGGAAGATGTTGCAACAAGGACATCGAGGGATCCGGGCTCAAATTCCGGTCAAGGCGAGTGATTTTTACACTCTGAAATTGTTGCATTATAATATTCCGATAGATTACCTAGCCACAGGATATTAAAAAAAACCCTTATAGAATACGAAATCCAAAACTTAATATCGAGAAAATCACGCAGCAGATATTAAATAGAACACTCGACCTGATATTTTTCATAATTGCATCAGCTTAAATGTTCTGATAATCCGAAATGTACCTCAAATTAATTGAAGTTAAAAGAACGTTCACGGCTAACATAAAAATTACAAATTACATGAAAGCGAAAAGTGTCAAATATGTAGGGTGCTATAAGTATGTAAAAGCAGGTGGTAACCTATATTAGTGCACATAAAAATACTAAAATCATGAACAAAAATACTTTGAAAAATTAGACGTACCAAGAGCGTTTTTCAGACATATTCGCCAAAAACAGTAAAATACTAGTGAATGACTTTTTATGAGAATTTAATCGTTTTACCTTAAGGAAAAGCTTAATTAATGAGCACGTGCAATTCTCGCTCATTCATGAACCATTTAAACATCAGTCATGGTTTCAATAGCTGAAGTAAAACTTCACTGGCGCCGATTAAAAATAATTAATAACCGCTAAATAGTGAAACATCCATACCGACAAAACATAAATGATCACTGGAAAACTGCAAATCTTTACTGTCATCAAAAACTAGTTTCAATATATCAGACATGATGAAGTATTTTAATTGATTTTGTAGTGCTTATATGTCAGTATAGTGAATAAAATGAATCTCATACGCACATTCAGTCGATTACGTATGAGTAAAAAGGGCTAAGTGACTACATACTTGTGGATAAAAACGAAAAGATTTTGCACCAAATAAAAATGTCGTTCTTTTTTTAAATGGTTATCTAAATTTCTTATTTAAACGTCACATTTTCCTCCTGCGAAGGAAGTAATGCAAGCATCGCTGGTTAATGGGGCATCACCTGGAGCGAATAGCCTTTGAATGGGCGAAAGAGGATCTGATGGTGGGGGCAAAGGGGTTAGTAGGAAGTAGGAAGTGTGTTCGAGTTGGGGGCGGGAGGAAGAGGGCGTGATCGCGCAGCTTAAGTTGAGAAATCAAGGGTGAGCAGAGGACGATGAGGGGAAGCAAAGACGTAAAAAATGGACGAGCTGCCGTGGGATGGCGAGGATGGAGGGCGTAAATGATTTAGCCACGGTCGGTAGAGTCTGAGGTCAGAAGAGATACCTCTAACGGGAAAGGTGCGAATGGCTGGAAGGGGAAATGGGTTGAGGGCAGTGGAAGGGGATGGAGAGATTGACGGGTTTCTGGCAAGGGACCGTAAAGGATCTCGGGGAGGGTTGACATTTATGTGGGTAGAGCAGAAACCACCACTTATGTGATCTATTCGAACATTATTTTACTCATCCTTGAGTAGTAATGGATAGATATGTAGTAGGAAGCAAAGAACTACCAGTAAAGAAACATAAAAGATACTATTCAGAATTAAGGATGCGCGGATTAAATTAGCATTAAAATCTGACAATTTATAGCAGCCAGAGTTCTTATAATGCTTGATAAGAAAATTGCCTCTTGAATTTTTGGTTGAAAATATTACTATATTTTTGTGTTTTAGAATAGAATATATTAACGTATCAGACTCATCCTAAAAGAAAACAGCATATTCTACACATTTGGATTTCCTGCCTTTTCTCTACTATAGACGCAGTATATTGCAAACGACCTCAGTCATCAAGATATCTAAAAGACTTACATTACAAGAATTATTATTTTTTAAAGGTAATATAGGATTCACCAGGCACAGTATCTTCTATATATCAGCAACATATTCCCAAGCCATTTCATTAAACCTAACTTATATGATAAAATTAACATAATTTAAAAACTCAAAAGCTTCATCCTGCAACCTCTAAGTTGACGATTTAGTGATGCTTAATCAAAACAAGTTTCGCTGTTCACACAGTTCCCGATTTAAGTAACAATGATCGCCACATTGCTTAAACCATACCCGTTAGCCTCTTTATGGACTTGTACTTGTAAAACTGGGCAATGATTGTGTAATGTAGCTGTTAAGGATAAATAATTCATTTTATAAGGTGTTCGAAATAAAAAAGACATTAAATTGACATCTATGAACTAAAAACTTTGGAGCGTTTAACCATTTCTCTTTTGACATTTTTCTATGTAAAAACGGCTCCATCTCACTCAAATTTCTACATCTTTTCGGCCTCCAAGAAATGATAAGTGTCCTTTTTCTAATAATCAGCTTCTGCCGATGCAAATATTGCAAACGATTTCCATCAATCACCACCCCCAAAAAACATGGGCTTAAAAGCAAAACTCCACTCATTAATACCTATTTTTATAAAAAAATGGAAATAGTTACATCAATAAGTCTCAACAACGGATATAGTGAACATTTAATTTATAAACTGTTGGAGTAAAATTAAACCAAAAAACCCATTCAATGAAAAAAGCAATTGAACTGTATCTATGAATCTACAAAATGTCTCTAAATGCAAACCAAACAAGTGGCGTAAATTACCTTCTATTTGACCCTTTACATACGGAGTATCTAGAAGCACAGCCAAGAGCAAATCCAACATGTACTTCGGTAGTCCCATATTCGTAGGCAAAGCTCTTTCCAATTCTAAAAATTGGTTATTATTTCCAAACTGAGGCGTAACAACTGTAGTGAGAGAAATCTTTATAGCAAGAATTAGTTAACTAAGGAAAAGTGCGTCATAAAAAATTATGGATACTATTTTATCAAAAATGTGAAATAAATTAAAAATAATCACGATTTTAAGCCAATAGTTTCAAAGTGACTTCAGTGGACTTCTAAGAAATATATGAAAGTGAAATACAATCATTTTTAGACAATACTGTTTCATTTAATTAGATGACGGATTTGAATTATTGACCGTAGCTTTCAAGTATGATGTCAGACATCTTCTCCCCACATAAATATTTCACACAGCAAAATGAATACGTCCTTGCCAAAAATCTTACTATTTGACCTTGGAGTTGTTTTTTACCCACTTGGACATCTCTATGAACCCTTTAATATCCACGGTTTTAGAACTATATTTTAAATGTGTACCTAATTTTTAAATTTTGAATGAAACAGATGCATGAGTCATATTGAACGCCAAATATTGCCAAGAAAAGGAATAGTGTTGCCCTTATCAGATAAAGAGTTGAACAAAGGGTGGAGTAAAAGTTGTTTGACTGTCTTGCATATATTATTTTCATTTTGAATCAATCTGCTATAACGAACAATAATAATCTGCGATTACTGCTCTAAAAGGTAGCCATACGCAATTTCATTATAATTGCAACTACTATATATAAAAGAGGAGACTACCAAGTTACACCTAACAGACGGTGATGATAAATTTAAATTTACCATATGTACCACGGATTACCGTAATAATCCGACATGGCTTCCAAGAAGGCACTGAATAAAATAGACATCGGGTGAAAATAAAATTACACATTTATTACACCTTACGTATATCCGAATAAGCTTCTGATTTAAACATAAGTAATGTATCACAATTCATACGCTGATGACTTCATGCGAATACTGTATAAAGACTACGACAATCCCGGTATTAGTAGCCATTATTACATTGAAATAGACTAGCAATTAAGCAAGAAAAGATAGAGGATAGTGGCTATAACGAAGGTGCTATCTGAAATACAATATCTCACATATTTCCACCACACAATAACATATTCTTCAGAAATTGCACAAGGTCTTCTTCTTTTCATCTGTCTAAATGAATTTTAAGTAAATATTTTAGTGCTGGATATCCCTCTTTTGAATGAATGCTAAATTTTCTCTCATTATGTAACGTATTATTTTTATGTGACACACGCTTCGGGTTATTAATGGATTACAACTTTTTAAAGGACGGTTAGAATGCTCAGCAGACGATCATCCATTTTTGCTGCGAAGATACCGCTCCTTCCTTTGCATTCCCTTTAGATCAACACATAGTATTAATCTTTTAGATGGTTTCTACTTACGAACCATCAGGTTTCCGACAAAATTTGACGCAGATTCCCTGCTCAGCCCTTTCGGTCTCGGTGAAACGAAAGAAGAACGCGATGAGCATAGAGTGCACACCAATGAACAGCTTGTTTGACTGACTGAGCAGATCGACAGATGCATGCGCAGTAGGTCTCAAGGTCGCGCATCACACAGTTGAGAGCTCGAGTTGGAAATGGATGAGAAAGAATAGAAATGTTGGAATATCCTTGATGATGCCACGATGTGCCATGACATTCTGATCGTTACCTCAAAATATTGAGAATATGCCAAAATATTTAGAAAAAAAAATTAGTTTCCGATGGAGTTCTGATATAAGTACCTACCAACAACCGTCTAATTGATTTAATACAATAGGTGATGTCCCAAAAATTCCCTCGTCGGTTTGTCTTGAAATTGCGACTTAGAATTCCATATTGGCATGAACGCCGGATGTCATGATATGGATTTTCTGAAAATAATTTTAAGGCGCGATATGACCTCAGCCGTCGGATCGCCTTAAAAGAAACCCAATAACCTGATGCTGCTACGTATTAACCAACAAGTTACGCCGCCACTCACGAGCATCCCTCTTGAAGCGGTCCGGACACTGGCGTGACGCATCATGTAGATGCTACAGCGTCCCACTGCCAAAACAAAAACAAGTTTCAAAAACGGCACTTTCAGCATTTCACTGCTACGATATGCACTTTGAATTTTTTTCTAAAATGCTTCCCATCAAAGTTTTTTTCATGTCGGTTATTCGTTTGGGAACAAAGGCCGGTTATTTTTAATGGAAATTCTTGCCATGAATAAAAAACATCTCATCGAGCGATCCTAGCGAAACGTGTATGCGCACACAAACACACGCACACACACACACACACGCACACATGTCCACTTTTCGCATCCCCCTTCCTACACACACCAGTAGGTCAGTCGAAACTTCCTCCTCCCACCTCTTTTCCTCGTAGCACATACTCCGCCTGACTAAACTCCCCTTTGTGTGTCTCTCTCTCTCTTTTTCCTCCCTCTCTCTCCATCCCCTTCCACCATCACCACCACCTGATGGAAAACTAAGGGAGCGGAGGCAGCGGCGGTGGCGGCGGTGGGGGGGCCAGGGGAGGCTCCCTCAGGGAGAGGCACCGGCCCGGTTCGGCGGAGAGGCAGCCCCGTCGCTTCTCCGCCCACATTGTGGCCAGGAGGGAGTCCATGATGGAGCGGGGTGGAGGGATGCCCTTCGGTGCCATGGACGCGGCCATCCGAAGGCCCTCGCTCGCCTCGGTGGCCGAGAGGGGCAACTGGGGCAGCAGGTGGGAGTTCCTCCTCTCTTGCGTCGGCCTCTCTGTCGGCATCGGAAACGTCTGGAGGTTCCCATACCTTGCCTACCAGAATGGGGGAGGTGAGTGTTGCTATTTTTTGTACTATTCCGCACTCCCATTAGGGCCAGTGGTGACCATAGATTTAATTTCACGTTGTGCATGATATTTTTGAGAAAAGATTGTAACTGCTATGGTTTTCGGGATCAACTGAGTGCAATTTTATTATTATTATTTAAACAGCTTTGTAGATTGGCCGGTATGGTACTAACACTTTCGTAACATAGGTGACATTATCAGTGACGCATACTTGCATTAATGTAAGCTATAGAAAGTCGTTTCCTTCTTCCAAAATGTGAAATTTACTCGTTGTATCCGATGATTTACATGTCATCTATTGCAATTAAGGTATGAGTAAATTATAATCAAATGTACGAAAGACATTGTTTACTTCTTAAACTCTTCAGCCTTCAAAATAAAGCTCTTTCTAGATTTGCCCGATTTAATTAATTCTATGGATCCTATTACAATTATTCCGCTATCATATTAAGCCTCTAAATAAAGCCATGGGGACTGCTTTAGTTATATGATACCTTGGGATTTAGCCGCCGAATCAGATGTGGAAACATTACGTTTAGTGAATTCTTTCAGTGCAAACAGCTATGTGGAGTTTTACGGAATGTTTGATTTTTTTCTCATCTATGTGCTATTCTATAAGCTGTATATGCATCGCAAGAATTTTGATCTTTAGGCTTTATTAGTGCTTCGGGTAAAAGATTATCTGAAAAGGTTCAATGCATTAAATTAACTAAATAAGAAGAAATATTCTCCATTGTCACCTCACCACTAAACACACTCAATATCTATGGACGGCATATGATTCAGGAAAGGCAGTGAGTGATCGCATTAATTCTCATGTTTTAATCAAAGCGGAAACATTCAGGCAAATAAATCAATGATCACACAGATTTATCCATCTTTATAGGCCCAGATGCGTATTCATGCGTAAGATTGTTTCTGCAACTGTGACAGGAAATATAATAATGACCCAAGCCAAGAGCTTAATTACTAAGAATTACAAAATTCTTCAAAAATGGTGAAAAATCGAAAATGTCATAATATTCCAGCGGTATTTATATGAGAACAACCACTTATTGACCGATGGACATAAAATTGAAAAAAACTCGAATTTTAGAGAACATGTAGCCAAAGAAACAACAAGCAGTAGAGAAAAAAGATATGTTTTGGCTTTTGTAGCTTATTTTGGTTTTCTCCCAATATATTCACCTGTTTCATATCAATTAGCATATGAAAACAATTAGAAAACCTATCTTCAAATGTGAACCTTGAATAGCGTAACTCAAATTACAATGAGTGAATACCGTTAATTTAGCTGAATGATCAGAAGAGTTAAAAGGAGATATGATTGTGATAAATGTATTGCGCTTCGACATTAATTATTTAGTTATATGTAATAAAATGTCCTTTAAGATAAAAAAGTCCCCATTCTTTAAAAATTAGTAGGAAGTTAAAAAAATTAACCTAGATTGAATTTAATTTAACTCAAGTAAGAGTAAAATGCTAAATTTGATCATACGAACTAAATTCATTTTCTTATATATATATATATATATATATATATATATATATATATATATATATATATATAAGAATATATATATATATATATATATATGATATATATATATATATCATAAACACAGTAATCAACCTGACGGTCGGATTGGTAGGTGATGGTAGTTCAGGGTGGGGGGGCAGCTCCTTTCCCTGTGCCAGTTCTGGTTTCCCAGGAAGATCTGGTGCCCGAACAATTACATACCTTGGGTGTAGTTGCAGGTGCCCTGAGAGGATTGGCAGGATTGTCCGTGACGGTTATTTACGCCATTTCTTGCTAGAATTTAATTAAGAAACGATTTAAAACGCTCATGCTCGGATAAACGTTCCGCGGGAAATACTCGTAAAGAAGCAAATAAGTGAGCTCAGAATGTTTACGTGATTATTACAATAAATTTTCACTTCTGCAGAAACAAATACATTGCAACACAACAGCATTTAAATTATCCCTACACATTACTTTTTATAGTAAATATCCTTGAATATTCATAGATTTGTTTCTATACCTATTGTGGCCTTGATACATACGGAATGCAGGATAAAAATATTCTCTCGCTAAATATACATCGCCATTGATTCTAGCTCGCCCATTGAATGACCGCAGAGGAATAAGAATTCCACACACCGGATAGATGTTCGTGGATATATTGGGGATCTGGTGACCAAGTCAAAAACCTTAAGGTAACATCAAGACACACCCAAATTTCTCCTGTTTGTGACTAATAGTATCCAATGAAGTTCTCCGCCCAAAAAAATTTACAGAAACTGGAAAAGGACCACTTCACTCATGAAGCGAACAATCAAAAAACGAAAAATCCCCTAAGATATAGATTTCCCCTAAGAATTGTTCCAGTATTACATAACGGTAGATATAAAAACTGCAAGTTTAGGACGGTGATATTTATTTCTAAGAAGCATACTATGTATTGCAATATCAAAAAGCCGCAAACGTCAGTCGGGCGCAAATGATAACTGACACATCATGGGAATTAAGACTTTCCACGAAAACCAAAATTTTGAACGGGTGCAGGGCACCTAAGGTGAAGTGGCAACGGAGACGGAAGTTCTAGACCGATCATAATTCAATAGAAAGTTGGCCGACGCTCAACTTTAGCGGTCGGTTCCCATGAAGCGGAGAAAACATGGAAGTGACGAGAGGAAGTATTACTCCTCTAACTTAAATTTTTGACGCTAAGTGGTATAAATTACTCAAAGTAGCCTTCATATAACAAGCGCGTAAACAGTAGGTGAATTATTCGTACGTTCACTTCCAAACAATGCACTACAAGCCGCCACAGAAGCGCGTGATATATATTTTTAAGAAATCAAAATTCATGTTAGAACATCAACCATGAAAAATAAGTCTGCAAACAAGGTTTATTGGATCAATCCATTCATTTGAGTTACGGTTATGAATTGTGAAAGAGAGAAAAAATAAAGCTCAAATCTTTTTGATTGACAGTATTTAGCCCTGGTTTCCTCACCATTGTCTCACCAACCGTTGAGAGTCAGCACGAAAGAGAGTCTGTCGAATGTTCAAGACACTTAACTTAGATGAATTTGAATACCACTCCCAACCAGCAAATGGAAAACAGAACTCGAATATTAACTCAGGTGATGTGTCGTTAATAATTTCAAAAATTTTTGTGCATTCACAAAATACTCCATGATCTGCCATTTGGGCGTACGGAGAGGTTTTAGGTAACTTAGATATCACTGGAAGGATTGGTAGATGACACTGAGGAATTTTTATTGAAATTTCTGCAGAGTTATACTTCGTTTTTAATATGAGGGCGAATCGTGGGAGGGTCGGCAGAGTATGTACCCCCATTAGTTCGTGAGTATATCAGTTTCCCTTTCTATATTACGTTGTCTCATCTTTCGCAATACTGAATGTACTAATTTTATTGTAGTAAAAAACATTGTACTTCAACCTAACATTTTATGTATCATTTTGTTCACATTTTGTGCATAAATATTGATAATCTCGAAAGAAAAACTTTAGAGACAGTGTAAACTAATACAGTAGTAAAAGTACGCTAAACATGAACCTTGAAGAAAGGCGGCTTTGAAAATTATGTAACATGTCGAAATAATACTAAAGTGTGCACCGCGAAATCATGATCAATACACCATTTGTGAAAAGCTACTCATTTAATATTATTTTACAATTAAAATATTGAATTGCTATTAAAATTTATTAAATATAAATGATTTATTGATCCAATAAAAAATAAAATAATAAAAAAGACAATTTTAACCTAAAAAATGTGTTTTCTTGCCCTATGGGTAATGTTTAGATTTCTGTCATTTTCGACAGTCATTTGACGCCTGGGCATTTATGATAGTCAAATTAAAGCATAGAATTAATAATGGAGTGGATTGTCGAAGCAGTATAGATAAAATTGAAGACCCAGACTTCACAGGTCATTTTCAGAATTCGGGACACTAGGATATCACGGATATTAGGTATCACAGAAAAGTATATGTTTGAAGAAAAATCCTGATTGAAATTTAACAAAAGGCACAGACACAGTATAATAATATATCGTCGTTTAATTGGAGTGATTACTGTACTTCAAGAAGCAATTTTAGCTAAAGCCAAGTAAGGTGTGTTGCACCACCAAAAAAACGGCCAAATAGGAGATCTAAACCCAAGACATGGGAGGGGGCAGTCCAAAAGCTACCACAACAATCCTGCCTGATGCCCTAATAAGAGTTTCTTCCTTTCTATCCTTGCAAAGTGGAAGATTTTTACACAAACTAACTCCTTGGCTTATTGGAAAATGGAGTACAAGTAAAGGGAGCTCATAAGAATAATGTATTGATTAGGAGTTATAATTAATTATATGGCAAACCAGTGAGATTGAATAAGGTACAATAAGAGGCATATAACAGGAACTCTCACTTATCCTCTTCTGTTCACCTCATTCCTTTCTTCATCTTCTTTAAGCCCCATCTTTAATCACTCATTCACAATTTGTTCTAACATGCGATGTTAAAGTTTCCTCTTCATAGTAGTTACTTCCACCGCAATAATCATGCTCAACAAAATCTAACAGCACGAAAACTCAAACCCCATGAAATATAAACTCAGAAAATCTTTATCTTAAAAATGCATTTGACTTAAAATTGGACTAAGCATCATTTTATTCTCTAAAAATAAAACGCGTGCGTAAATAAAACCAATTTATTTTTTATTCGAGAAATTTTCTGAGTTTTACTGCAGTCCAAAAACTTATTCCTTGGCAGAAAAAAAACCCTACTCATAGAGCAGCATCGTGTTAAAGACTCCTCAGAGTCCCCATATTCATCAAATAATCCTCTATAACAACAGGTTTCAGGGAGAGAGGAAACTGAGGAGAACAGGGAGTGGAGGACCCGGTATCTCCCATCCCCCACCAGAACATTGAACTCTACTCATCGCGTAAAAACACAAATTGGCATCGTTTTGCCGAGGATGGTGGCAGAATTTCCCCGGGGAAAACTCTCTTAAACAAATTAAGGAGTTCTCAGATGGCCAAAATTTTTTAAGTAGGACAAACGACCCCAAAATTTCAAGGGAACGGAGCGCTGGAAAAGGAGCCTTGATGTGCTCCTGCCCTGCACTTTCATACGCTGGAAATAGAAGAGGAGCGGAGAGAAAGGAATCAAATGCTGGTACGTGTCCAGGATTCGGACGAGTGCAATTCAACAGGTTTTTTGGCCAAATAAGAGTAAAAGATTTAATTGATCTAGTAATTCATCGTGATAGACCCGCTCAGCCCATTGTGAAAGACATCCACAGGTCCCAATGTAAGAAGAACAAGCCATTAGTGGGAGACAAATTAATTCAATTCTTAAGGGATAATTTGCAATATTTCAAGATTATCTCACCTCCATTGATAAAAATCTCTGCCACAGGTTTGTTAAACGCGGAAATTTTTTTATAATTTTAATCAAACGTTCATTTAAACGCAAATTTTAAGCACACCTCGTACCGAATTTTTGTAAAATAATTTTATTCTAAAAATTAATCTGTTATAACACCATATATTATAACGATATAAATGCTCTGAGTGTAACAAAAATATGTGTTGCAAATACCTAGGACAATATGAAAGAATATATCGACCCGTCAAGTTTGAATTAAATAACTTCGGTGAACTATGTGACCGGTATTATTTTAAGAGTATTTACCTCAGTAAGAATTCACTCCGTTATCATTAAATTAGCTTACTAGCAGAACGTACGTACAATGCATGATTTCATTCAATAAAACTCCATTGCGAGCCATGCGATAAAAGAAGCAAAAGAATTGAAGAAAAAGTAGTAACCTGAACATATTGAGAATCTCTCTGTCCAATATTACATTCACATGATCTCATGCGAGATCGAAAACGCTGCTACGGGATTCAATACGCCGCCATCTTAGCTCATGGGCTTCACTTACGCCACTTCATACTCGTTTCATTACGCTATTTCGTGCCTTCCACAGTTCCCCGCCTATGAGACTGCGCTCACCTTCCCAAGTACCCTCTCGACGCCCATACTGCGCGATTCACTCCATCTCCTTCTATTTCATTACCTCAATTCTCCTTCCTTTCCTACAAGATCATCCCCATCTCTACATTCTCTCTTCCACTAAGGGTTAGTTCTTCCCTATAAAATAAAACGCCCAGCTCTACTGTCCTTTGTACTATTTATTTACTCAGTAAAATCCCTACATAAAATCTTCTCCAAAAGCTATCGACCAGAATATTAGTTTTCTGAAGATTTTCGTATCCGTTTATCCTCTCCGTATATTTTGGTTGACTAAATTCGCGCATTTACCTTCTTAGCGCGCTCCATTCTCGATTTTCCCGTAGCTCTTTTCACCCATAAATTATTTCTATTATTGTCATTTGTCAAGTGAGCTAGTCTCTCCCTTCTTATGCCACATATTTCTTCCTGCAGTCGTCGTGGCGTCTCTTCATTGGTGGATTAAATTATTTAGTTATCGGATTTCCCTATACTTTGGAGAAGATTTATTCATTATATCTGCAGTAATTATAATAGACCTATACCTCAATTAAAATATTCTCAATATCAACATGAGCTTTCATCGGACTGAAATAAAAATAGTAATTATCAAAATCAGTAAGTAGTAATATTACTGAGATTCAAGTAAAAGTTAACGTTTTGAATTAAGTTTGGCGTAAAGTTTGGCGTAATGTTGACAACAGCAGCGGGATTTTTGTAACTAAAAATGATAAAATCCAATTTTCCGAAATCACCATTCTATCTCGTCCATTCTCCCAAGGCGAAATCGGATAACCGGATATGCGTTTATTCAACGTCTTAATTTAGAATTCACATTTATTACCTTGAGAATGGAAGCTTTCGAGGATAATCCTTCCAAAAATATACTTCCTGCAGTAGGAAGTCCAGTAACAAAACTATACCATTTTTTACGAAAACAGGAATTAATTTTTCATATGCTTTTCAAAGTAGCTTTCGAGTTGGTGATACGGATCGTAGGCCTTCCAAAACGTGAAGTGTTATTTTTCCTCCGGTTCATTTTCATCAGAGATTGACAAGTGGGTAGAGTGTTTGGTCGCCGGCTAGAGGACCTCGATTCAAATCCGGGTGGAGTTGAACATCTAAACCCAAGCACTAAATAATCTCGGAGGACCTCAGGTGGTGTAGGGAAAGGAAAGGGCGTGTGAATGCCTGAACGCGTAAATTTCACACGGCGTCGGGCCTAATACTATGTGAGCTCTACCTTCACTCAATTAACCAACCTTAGTTACTATTGAGGTACAGACTCATGAAGAGTACCTACTTGTTACCTCAGAGAGCGCCTTAGTAACGTTGACTATCGTCAGAAGTAATTGGGTAACGTCAACATTCGTGATTAACTGTTTCAGTTTCATCAATGTCTCTACTTACAACGAGGACCGTTTCCTTCAAATTCTTCTGGAGGACACTATCTGAAAGCTTGACTTACATTTTACGTCTTTCTAAGCTATTTTATTGAATGTTCCATCCTGAAGAAAATATGCGCGATCTCAGTAACCTGGCGGTAATCCATCTGACGGACATGTATTGCCTTGAATTTTGCATCGCACATTGAAATTTTCTTATAGCAGCGTGGTATAATGACATTTACCATTAGACAATTTGCAAACTATGCACGTCTTTCTTCGTTAATCACTATAACCATATTTCTGATATTTCTTCAATTTCTTCAAAGTTATACATCAAATATGTCAACTTTGCATGGTCACATAGAATTGACATCGCAATGCATCAAATTGAGATTTCATGTGACCATCGTAAATCGCAATGCGTAGTCCTGCTGTCCAGTGCTAATAACGGATTGGGAATGAAATACGCTTTGTCCCACGCTTCTCCGCCCTCTCTGCTCCTTTCATAAGCCCCATTTCTTTTCGTCATCTTGCTATTGCCATTGCCAACTATTCCAGCTTTTTGCATCACATACAACCTCGTCTCTAGTTGGTTCGTCTCTCTTCAAGCTCCTTTCGGCAAACGGTTTCAAGGTCCTTCCAGCTGGAGCAATATCTGCTCCCCTTTAAAAATAAAATAAAAATAACCCCTGCTAACGACTTGAGATCTTTGTTGTAAAGGGTAGCTGTCAAGCTGCCTCATTGTTCCGGCTTCCAATATCAGATGCGCTTCGCCTCTGTCTTGGCGCCAAATTCAGGTGACTTTTCAAGCCCTGAATATGTTTATGACCCCCGACTGGTTAAAAAAAAACTCTATTGCTACTTCTGCCTTTCATTCTTTTAGTAAATGTCACATCTTCTATGGGAAAGATACAAAAGTAAATGTCTTTAACAGAAACCATTTTTTCTCTATTCAAGTTTTAATGGTGGGTTGTGTATGAAACGCTCATGGAATGTTTTCTCCATTTATCGAGGCATTGCGAACTCAATCATAAATTAAAGATCTCTATCGTGGCTTCAGCTGGGTCAATAGCTAGAAGATGGCAGTTGTCGTAAATGCCAAGTGTCGGTTTGGGGACAGTTATTCTGAAGGTATTATATCAGGATTCGTGCGAGAAAAATTGCATCTCATTGAGACTACGGTTAACGTATAGATTAGGGGTTTTAATGGCATTGCAGGTATGAGATGAGAGCCCTATGCGATAAGCGAGCTGTATAAGATAAGAGCCTTCCTCCATTTCGGTGATATTTCAACATTTACTTAAAATTAGTGGTAATGTATGCTAAACGTACAAATATATGAGTCAGAAATAATACTGTAAGGTAATGCTCGCCTCGGAATATGTTAGCATCGAAATTACCCTTTTTAGGTGCATCACAAAAGTAAAAAGAGGTGATTTCAGGTTTGTATTATTTATACCACTATGCTATCAAAGGTAAAAATAAGTGGTGACCGGTAAAAATAATTCATGCACGCCCATCATAATACTGAGAAGTGAAATACGCATCCGCAAAATTGCTAACAACAAGATAATACAATATAAATGACAGATGTTAAGTGCATACGAAAGTTACGAGAACCCACTACTAAATATTCACTTAACCGTGAACTTTTTTTTGGGAAATGGCAATATATTGAAAGTCTTTTGAAAACATTCGATTCTAAATACTTCAAATTCTCTTTATAAATTGGAACCAGAAGGAAATCAGAACATCATATGAATATATATGCGACGATTACTTTATTGAAGACAAATTTAAAAGCAATTTCAGAAAGTTTTCGTCCGTATTTGTCCCTAAATAGTAAATTAAATCATATATCCTTCAAGGTTCACTGTTGCAGATACTTACAAAAATTAGTGAATTACAGCCAAATATTTAATGTGACTTTGAAATTTCTTTGCAAGAATGTTGCAATGGATTAATGCGTCGTTTAACACAATTTTTGCCGTATTACAATGCATTTGGCGCTTTAAATACGGTAGAGCTATATGGATTTTACTTGCCACACGATCAACCACACGTTTCTGGATTTTAGTCTTGGAACGATAAATCTGATTCATCCTCTCTCAATATTTGTGCCTCAGGGTGGACCGTGAGGAGGATGACGCTCTCCTTTGGGTCCATTCCTATACGGTCTCGCCCCATATCCTCATCCCCCTGTCCCTCTCTCTCCTTCTTCCCCACCACTCTTTGCTCTTCCCTTTCGCACGCCGCCGCCTTTGCAGTATCCCTCGACTCCTACCAATGACCCCCGCCAAAGAGCGTCGCCTTACATCCGACCGACCGACCACTCGACCACCTCCACCCCAACCTCCCTGTCTCTCCCTCTGGTGCTCCTCCTTGGAGAGGATACTTATGTGTGTGTCCGACGGATCCAAACCCTTTTGCTGCCCCCCTCGCAACGGCTGGGCCCCGGAGGGCGGAAAGTGGGTGGAAGAGCGTCCCAACTGGTGCCGCTCGAGGGGCATTATCAACCAGTCCCTTGTTCCGGTTCCTCGGTCTCACAATGACCCAGTTAAAAAGAACACCCGGTTTCAACCTACCAAGCAATCCTCATCCTCAGCAAATCGGTGATCTTGCCTGCCGGCAAGGGCCCATCGTTTCCAAGAGCAAAGAAGACGGCGTCGAAGTACGTCTTTGATCGAAATCAACTTTAAAATACAATAATATTGTTCATTCCTTTGGGAGAACTATTTCCTTCGCAGGAAAAAAACAATCGTTCATAAGTAGAACCTTTTAGATTGCCATTCAACTCAATAACTTTCCCAGTTTATTAACTCTAACGGCATCCAGTACTATTATCAATAATGAAGCAACATAATAAATAATATTAAAGCGACGAATAAATAACCTACCGAAGATTTTGCTAAGGATGGCTTTGAATTTCTATCATTGTTACACGAGATCCTGGCTAAACCGACCTTAGTATTATTCTCACAGATGTATAAGTGTGTGTGTAAATATATGTATATACATATATATATATATATATATATATATATATATATATATATATATACTTACTTAAAACTTACTTGAAGAAGGCCTCGGAGAAGGCCGAAAGCTCAAACAATTTACCGTGAGTGTCCATTTAAATGTTACTATTTTATTTGTGTTCTATTGTGCCGTCTCAATATTATACTGCTCGTGTGAGTGTTTCCGTATAATCGATATATATTGTGATATATATATAAAACCATAAACACAGTAATGAATGAATGAATATATATATATATAATGAATGAATATAAATATATATATATATATATATATATATATATATATATATATATATATATATATATATATATATAGATTATAACATACATTTGGAATTAAATCTTTAATAGGGTGAGAGTTGTTTTAATTCTTTTGATAATCAAATGACTTATTCTTTGCATAATTAAAATAATTAATATTTACGGTAAGGTTTAATAAAAGAATAATAAAATTGCCACATTTTATCCTGTAGGCTAATCTAACTAATCCTGTAGATCATGTTCCCTTGGGTTCTTAAAGTCTGAAGAGCTAAACTAAATACTACATATTTATATAATTTTTCACCTTTACTAATGTTCAGCACGCTTGCCTGTAGTCAAAACATCTGATCACATATGTGCACGGTTTGTAAAATTTGTACTGAAATCAATTAAGTTCTCAACTATTAATAATTCATGCAGTTTTACTTCCAAAAGAGCGCAAGAACTTAAAAGAAGGGCGTTAAAATGTTAATTCTTTCAGAGACCAGGAGTGCCTTAAAACTTAATTATTATATCATCATTGTTCTGGTGTTGAAAGTTTTGTATTTTTTACTTTATAACATAATCATATGAATCAAATTACCGTTATAATAATAATTTATCTTGTTCAGATTAATTGTTGTTTGCATTCGGTATGTGTGTAATAACTCTAATTATTATTAGAAAATTAGTGGGAATATATATATATATAATATACATATATGTATATATATATGTATATATATATATATGTATATATATATATATATATATAACCATAAACACAGTAATGAACCCGAAGGTCGGTTTAGTAGGTGATGGTAGAGATCACCCAGTACTAAGCCCTATACGGCGTGTGAAAATTCACACATCATGGTAGGGGGGCCAGATCCTTTCCCTGTGCCGGTTATGGTTTCCCAGGAAGACCTGGTACCCGAAAAATCACTTTAGCTGGGGTGGAGCTGCAGGTGCCCAGAGTGCCTTGCCCGGGAATCGAACCCGGGACCTTCCGGTCAGCAGTCCAAAGCTCTACCCACTGGACTACCGCGACCCATATATTTATATGTATTTATATATATATTATATACATGCATACATTTATATATATATATGTGTGTGTGTGTATATATATATATGTATACATATGCATGCATATATGTGTGTGTATATATATATATATATATACATATATATATATATATATATATATATATATATGTATATTATATATATATATATATATTCCCACTAATTTTCTAATAATAATTAGAGTTATTACACACATACCGAATGCAAACAACAATTAATCTGAACAAGATAAATTATTATTATAACGGTAATTTGATTCATATGATTATGTTATAAAGTAAAAAATACAAAACTTTCAACACCAGAACAATGATGATATAATAATTAAGTTTTAAGGCACTCCTGGTCTCTGAAAGAATTAACATTTTAACGCCCTTCTTTTAAGTTCTTGCGCTCTTTTGGAAGTAAAACTGCATGAATTATTAATAGTTGAGAACTTAATTGATTTCAGTACAAATTTTACAAACCGTGCACATATGTGATCAGATGTTTTGACTACAGGCAAGCGTGCTGAACATTAGTAAAGGTGAAAAATTATATAAATATGTAGTATTTAGTTTAGCTCTTCAGACTTTAAGAACCCAAGGTAACATGATCTACAGGATTAGTTAGATTAGCCTACAGGATAAAATGTGGCAATTTTATTATTCTTTTATTAAACCTTACCGTAAATATTAATTATTTTAATTATGCAAAGAATAAGTCATTTGATTATCAAAAGAATTAAAACAACTCTCACCCTATTAAAGATTTAATTCCAAATGTATGTTACAGTCTTCGATGAGTATCATGAAGGCAGATAGATACGTACTCTTTTCATGTTTCCCGTTTCCCTTTCATTTACTCATTTCTAGTTTCTCTCAAATCTGCGCAAAATGAAACAGCGAAATGGATAGAGGGTGCATTTTAGCATTAACAATGAGATTAGCATTCGATTTTCGGTTTTGATTCCTGTTTTTTTTTCTTTTACTTTTATGTGCACGTGATGATATGAAATGATGAATACACAACTGTGACACCATCGGTGTTTTTGCATGAGAAACGAGATTATTCCTTGAGTAATTGAAAAATTTGCAATTCATGCAGGATTTAATTAATAAACAATAAATTCTTATTCACCAATCAACCAAAAATCATTAACTCTAGATTTCCCATTATTTCGTGATTTACCCATTCGCTGAACCTCGAAAACCTAAGTTATCAGTATTCTGATGGCAAACAGACACGAATCACCCGTAAACCTCAAATTTTATGGACATGGGTGAATGCAAAAACTAGCACATAGTTGGTATCCATTGATTACCGAACAGGAATTAGTTCCCTTCTCGTGTATATGGATCGATAACGGGTTGGTAGAATGTTCGTTTGTAGTCTTTAAAACCCTTCCCCTCCGTGTCCAGATTGTATGTTGCTCTTCCCTTTTGTATTGCTCAACATGAGTGCCAATAGAAATAACATCCGATGCATAAAGATTTGAAGCGTAATAAAGCACGGGATTGATTAAATTCTCAACTTTTATCTCTCAACTCATCTCCATTTCTTTCTCTCTCTCTCTCTCCCCCTTCTTTCTGGTCTCCATGTCATCGAGGTGAAAGAACACAAAGCGAAGGGAGACTGTGTGCGTGTGTGTAAGAGTGAGATAGAGGGCATTCCAGATTAATTTGCATGCTATTCCTTTTGAAGCACTGAACTGCATGCACTCCGTCGGCTCCGCTACGACCTTGGACCATGCTACAAGCTCGGCTGAACACACATCCCCTCTGTATCTCTCATCTCTCTCTCTCTATACCACCTCCTTCCTGCGGTACCGATCCCCCCAACCTCCCTTCTCCTCTCTGAAACCTCACTTCCCTTCCTCCCTCGCTCAGGCCGGCCCTCCCCGTGCCAACGCGTGCATTGGGCCACATTCATAACAGAGTTCCCTTCGCAACGAAAGCTTCCACATCAATACCACCCCGCAATTAAATGGACTCGAGGGACGTAGAGTTATTTACTCTTTCTGAGGGTACCTGCTAGCTAGAGATTGTTAATAATAATATAAAAAATTATACTCAAATTAAATGTTGAGGCTGTTCAATTTTACACACATTTAATAAGTATTTCATTAATCGCATGTTCTGTTGACTTCAAAAAATCAGTGTCATTCCATCATATAGGTTTGAACGAGAGTTACGCCATGCATGATATAATAGACGAAGATTTGGTGAAAATACCGCTTGACAGGTTACCACAATATACTCTTTGAAAATTGTATTCTCTTTCAGCGTAGTCTACACTAAATATTAGCTGCGAAGGAGTTTAATATTTTTTTGATTCACGAGTTAACTAAAAATGGTTTTCTTCTTCAATTCACAGATTACCGAATCAAACGTTTTACGCTCAGGCTCCCAACTAGAGATTAATTAAACAAAAAAGGTTATATAATTTTTTTTATTTAAAAATTCCTAATTAACATGGTGACGTTCAAGCTACGACCGGAATAACACGGCGGGTCGCCGTAGTCCAGGGATAGAGCATTGGTCGACTGACTGTGAGGGGCTGGGGTCGATTCCCGTGCAAGTATCTCTGGGCACCTGCATCTCCAACCAAGTTATGTAATTTTTTGGGTGCCAGATCTTCCTGAGAAACAATGACCGGCACGGGGAAAGGAACTGACCCCCCTACCCTTATGTGTGAATTTCACACGCCGTCGGGCTTAGTACTGGATGAACTCTACTATCACCTGCCAAACCGACCTTTGGGTCGATTAATGTTTTTATACTGTTTACATGTATCACATACTTTTGTGCCGTTGATTATTGTGTGTCCATACCGTCTGTTATTCCATCTAAAATCTCCTTTAAATTATACACTACTTTTGGTAATAAATAATCACACTTAATTTTACATTCGTAACTTACCCCAAACTCATGTTTGATGACGCCTTGGACTGCCAATGTATCACTGACGTCCTTTCCTCCTTCATAAAAAAATAAATTCTGAGGTAAGCTTAAGCGTCAAAGTTATACCGCCGTTGTTTCCATACAAGCAAAATGAATGCGTCCGCTAGCAATAAAATGTGGAGATAAGAATACAATTCATTTCACTCATGGGAATAAAAATATAAATGACAACACTAGACTTCTCCAACTTCGTTTAAAAGCACATGAATATGATGTTTAATTATTTACACTTCTGTGCTGATCTTCCCTTTCAATCTTTTTCACAGAGAGAGAGATAAAAATATAACGCGCATGTGGGTCAAAGCGAGTGTTAAAAAAAAGACACGAAAGACTTAAGATGGGTATATTTTGAGGCCGGATTGATAGTAAAAAGAGAACGTTGTAAAAGACAGTTTTACAAGTCATTAAAATTTCATGATTACTTAAAGCAAAACTAACAGTGTATTTCTGAAACCTTTATGAGGAGTAAAGAAGCTCGAAAATTGGAATAGCGTTCGTGTTTCTCAAAGTAGCCACGTTTAAGCAAACCTACCCATCCGTGGAGCATTTTGGATCTTAATAACGTGTATATCTGCAAAGTATGATAATTATAATAATCGATTTTGAAAATTATAAGCTATGCTAAGACGACAATCTTTTAAAATCAATTCCGAAACGAACTTAGAAATAAAATGTACTCTCATTTTGATCTCATATATTAATAGTCAGAGCAAAACCTTACATATCAACTAGCATGACCATCTTTTCAGCATTTACATTTTTTTCTTTATTTGTTTTCTTGTAATTTGAAAGAAAACTTGCAATGCATTTTAACACCACTCACGATCCAAAGACCATTTAACTCATTCACATATTATAGGAAATGTGTCGACCTCGATGTACTTTGATTTATTTATTATAGCTCTAGCACTGCCAAAATTTTATTGAATATGGCATCTATGCACTTCATTTCAGCTCATAATACTTTCTTATTCGTTTTTGTTCGAGAAAACGCAATGTGGTTATTTATAGAAAACTAATACCACTGACACCCCTAGGTTCATATTTCTATTCATTTTAATTTCGTATAATTAACCCAATCATATTCTAGAACACTGCTGTGAAACTTCATGCGGGTCATCAAAAAACGACAACGAGAAAAGGAAATGACTTGATATCCCCGGTAAATTCACAAACCATTCGTATTTCGTATACATACGAAATTTGTCTAAATAAGAACACAGAAGGAAGGTTGAATATAATTGTAGAAGAGAGAGTGTTGTTGGATAAAATATGAAGAAGACGAATAAATGACTGAATCAAATGCATGAAGTTTCAATAATTGGAAGTAAATTATAAAAAATTAATTAATTAGCATTAAATCATAATTTCCGGCGGATATGAAAACTAAAAAAGAGTATTCTATTAGTTTCCACCTGTTTATTCTAAAATGTCCAATAGCGTCAACACAGGGCAAGATTTCTTTTATTTCGTGTATTTGCTTGTTGGTCTGATTACGCTGTGGCAAAGCAAAAACTGCTGTCGTTGTCCGCTCAGATCTGCGTCCTTCCCTGGCTCTCATGCCCTACTTTGATACAAAAGGCCACTCCCATTAACATCCGTTCTTCCTCACCTCTTTTTACTGACCCATTCTGCACCCAACCCTTAATCTCTCTTGATAAACTCCGGCGAAACCTTATGTATACTTTTCTCATCCATATTCAACGCTCCCTATCTCAGACCGTCTGTGACCCTTAACTGTGTTGCCATAAAGCCTTGCCTCGACCCCTAGATTTGCTCCTTCAAATCCTTATCCTGAGTCCTGGGACTTTTCCAGTCTTCCAGCATTCTAATCGTCTCTGCATAAATTTAACTGTGCAGCCAAAGGTAATGGGAACATAATCGTTCTCTTTTTCCCTTGAAATAAATACCCAAAATCAAAGACGTCAGGCTAAGGACAGTTTATACTTTACTGAAAATATATAAATAATATTTCAAGGAAAATTGTTATATAAAATTATGAAATAAAGAAATGTACGTTGTAGCAGGTAATTAATTAATTGTCCTACTGATGGCTATGCCTGATGGCACACACATTAGTGGTGGCTTTGAATTACCTGAAACGTTTACACCAAATCCTTTCTGTCACAGCTCGCCTTAATTTATGATTATTGTAAGAAAATAAATTCCTCCTTTAGATATTCCAACAACCGTGACCACCTTGCGGAACGATAAAAGAAAACATCTTAGAGAACTAAGTCCATTCTCACTGTAGAAACAAACGTACTCTAAGACGAAGGAAATATCCGTTAACCGTGTGGACTGTAAAGCAAATTTATTTCCTCCCTCTACACTCTCATGCATCCTATTTCCCGCGATCCATTTCCCTAATCTTTCATCTTATTAACATCCTTCCAGATCAGCGTAAGACAGAGCCATAAAGTGTTATAAAGAATTTAAAATACATATTCCTCCCAATAAAAATGCATCAGAAAAAGTGAGTCCAAGTAATCATATGCATCACATCCCACAACTTTATTTTTATGGCAAATGTTTCATGTCTTCTTTGAGAAAAATTGCCCTGTGTATTAGACGTCAATTTAGGTCGAGTTAGTTCACTTGTCTGTTGCCGTACCGTTCTGTTGAGTTACGCGTCCGCCTGTTAATACAAACACCACACGTTCGAGTTGATACTGAACATGATTGTTGTGTAAACTCAAGGCAATTCGCCACCTGAGAAACGCGATGGCAATCCAAAAGTGGATCGACACAGAATGGTATCCGAGCACAATACGGTTCTACCTCTTGGTCCTTCGTATGCCAACGTTCTCGTTATCATACACTCCTAAAAATTATTCATCAAAAAATTTCATTCCATCTTTAACCACGAGATATAAAAATAAAAAATACACTCACAGTAATATACGAATCGTAAAGGAATCATTTTGCTCTAGCAGCGATAAATTCAAAACTCGGACGTCTTTATTCTTAGGCCTATCTGATCTTAGGCTTTCAATTAACATTTATCAAAACGCATTAATGTCATTTCCGTACACTCACCTGAGAACTCTCTTATTGCATATAGTTCCCCTGGTTTTAAAATGTAAAACGAATCAATGAGTTCAGTAATAAAATTTTTAACATTCAAATTGTATAAAAGAGAAGACAGTTACAATCAAATTATGGTCTCTAACACCATATATTAATCTTTATATAGAGAGCTATATTATAAAAAAAGGAAGATGATTTTTTTAAACGATTCTGTAGAAGAATCACCTCTGCCCACTATACCGAAGCGGACAATTTCTGGCAGATTCGAAAACCAGGCAACATCGAAAATTATAATTCAGTCAAAGGTTACTGATTCCTGGCCTGCCCTCACCTTCTCGCGTATTCGGCCACGTCATCCTTAGAAATTGTAACTAAATGGTCTAAACCTTATTGTCGACTCTCCCCAGTTTTTCCCCCGATTCTCTACCCTCTGATTATCCGCTCAAATTTCTCCTGTTTCTCTCCTCGCAATCCATACCGTTTGCTCTTTGCCGCTGCCCACCTCCCTCGACTCTCCAAACCCATCCGACCCGGTCAATCAAGATCCTCCTCTCCTCACCCTCACGGCACTCAAATCTCCTCACACCCCTTCGGGACTCATATCACTATTCCCACCACCCTCCTCGAAATTAAAAAAAAATTCGGGTAATTTTTATCCCTAGAGCGTGACATACCCGATACCCTCCTCGCATTCTTTTTCACCACACTCCTACACCTGCCCTCATTTCTCCCTCCCCTTACCGCCCTAGCCGTATCCCAGAAGCCCAGCCCAATCACCTTAATCATCGTGCCCTCTTCCTCACGCCCCATCACAACCCAACCCGCCCGACTCCCGCATAAAACACCATCCGGAGTCCAATCTCTAAAATCCTCGTCTCTCCCTTCCTTCTCCGCCTCAACTGGCTTTTCTCGTCCCCTTGCGTTAACTTTCCTCGAGCCTTACAATCCAGGTCTCACTACGCTCCAATCAACCAATGGAAACACTTCCTTCCTTACTACCCTCCTCCCCACTTCACTTCGACCAACCCTAACCCCTTACCTCTATCACTCCTATTCCATCGAATCCTCCCTCCAACCTCCGCTTCTCCCTTTCGAAGAGCCAATAAAATGGCTCCCTCGACATCACTCAATTCACTCGGATGATATTCACATTCAACTTCTCCCCCCCCATTTTCGATTTGATGATAAAAGAATCGCCGAGCACGAAAAAAAATCGAGACTCACAGGAAGAGGACATGCGCAACGATGTCGGAAACCAATCAATCCCACTCTGTACTCGTCTCTCTTCCAACACAAATAACTTGTTTTTAGTATTCCCTGGAGAGCAAATATATCCGAGAATCCCTTCTCGATTGCGAACATTTATTTACATGTGGACTAAATTTTTTAACTTTATATTATTTGATCATAAAATATTATCCATTAATTTAAATTTTACGTAGCACACTCTACTATTTCCACTTTATCTCTCCATGAGTACCAATATTTGTTGTTCTTCGGTTATGAAATTCATTTCTCAACTTTACATATTTGTCGTTTTGGTTTAATAAAAGTGTTTTTTTCCTGGACTGAAGTTGAGCATCAACAAATAAAATATTACACTATTTAGCTTAAGAAATATTTTGAATAAACAAGGTTAAATACCACCTTTCCATTTAGCCACCAGGCAATAAGGAATTAGGGTAACAACTACAAAGGACAACCCGCAGGGCTGTCCCACGTCTTCATCTGATTTCATTTAACTCATTAGACCTTTAAAACAACCAATTCTAAAAAAGCTTAAAAAAATGATGATATAACAAATTCATATTTTTACTATAGGTCCTAATATTATATTATTTGACGTTTTAATGACAGTACGATAGACTAATTATTAAAACAGTCGGGTGCTACTCAAAGATTCAACCCCGGATAATGCATCTGGACTACACGAGCTAAAATGCAAGTGGTGTCATTTTACCAAATAGTAGAATTTCGCGGCAAATGTTACGTTTTCCAGGTAAATGAATTGGCCCTGCAGTTCTTAATGTAATATTTCAGCAGAATCTCTTCTTTAAAGTTAGGATTTGTTCTAGCGATTAAAACCAACCTCTGGGTATATCACTCAGGTGATTTTATTTTAATTGCCCCTCAAATCCTCCTGGGGAAGATCATGAGAATGATAAGTTTCACTGAAATGGAAATTAATGTTTCCGCTTCTAACACAAATAACACTTTACTTCTATTCCCTAAAGAGCACGAAGTAGAGCTACCTGGAAGTCCCTTTCCAATTTTACAAAATATTTACTTTTCCTGTGCACATTCGACTGTATTACTTGATAATATGACCCCGATGCATGCATGCACTGGTGAAATGATCACTCCCCAAAGAACATCATTATAATTGTGAAATTCATTCACGCAAATATTTTTCTATAAATAAATAATCCTATTTTTCAAGAACAAATTACGTGATCATACGATCATACGTCAATCATACGAATTCATTTATACACAGATACCGTAAATTAATTAATTCAAGTATGACAGCGTGTGTGCATACAAATAATGTATAACTTATCGCACGAGAAGTTCATTAAATTTTGGAAAGTCTTCAGTAATATTTTTAACTGTCATCACAATTCATCCCTCCAACTTCCGGGCATGCTGACAACGCCTTTAAATAATTATTATTAGGAAATAAATTATCACCTCGAAATGCATCATGAATGAAACACTACAAGAGAATATACCCATAATGGCTTGCTGTTAGAATCTGATAAATTAAAAACTATTAAGGTTCATTGAATTCTTCCAAACCCATGGGGTAATAACCATGGTAACATAATGATGAATATTATCTTAAACTAGTTCGAAAACTGGTTTCATTCCATGTTGTTGTTTGCCCCTTAAAATTATATAAACATTAATACATATATGTAATGCGTACAACATACATTCAGGATACAATAATTCCGTCTAGGTTTTTTCCTGCCATGATAATTACGTTAATTTAGTGGTTGCAATGATCCATTCCGCGACTCCATCAGGAGGCACTGAAAGGTATATGGAATCATAAAAATGTGCTAAATAATAGGTAAAAAAATTAATGTGATGTAAGTTTTGGAATAAATAATATTCCAAGGCATATCACATTAATTTTTAGCCATTAAATATTGGTTTTCCTTGGCTATACATATTTTCAAATTAATATTATTATCGGTAATCTAACTGTTAAGATAGGTTTTTGATGGACACAAACTACCAAACAGTATAGCAGCAACTTTCTTGGCTATCTTTACAAAACAACCAAACATTCAACCTCAAAATGGCCGACTGACATGTTAAAGCTTGATCATCCGCACCCCACACTAATTTCATGAATTTCTCACCTACTTTCATTCCCATCTCCAGTTCTTCCCACTATTTCCTCCACATATATGTTGAACAGAGCAGGTGACAATGGACACCCCTATCTTAATCCTTTTCCTAACACTGGTCATCCGGACTCTAATCTGCCTCTCGTGTCTGAGCTGTCTGAGAAATGTACACGTTTCGGATAAGTCTCTTCGAATCCCTTCCATCTACTCGTATTTTATTCAATAAATTCATTAACTCTACCCAATTTACCCTATCGGACGCCTTTTCGAAATCTGCGAAACAGACAACTACTGGCCTTTACATCCTAATTGCATTCTATGTATGAATTTCTCAAAGAACTATAAATAAATTTTAAAGACTCAAAATACTGCTAACCTAACCATTACAGAAATCTGTTTCTTTGTTTTTTCCCAGTCTTACGCCTAAGGCAATAGCCAGATTGAGTGGAAATCGATTACAGGCTTAGATGGGAACCTTCTTCCACAAAATATAATCAAATTTTAACATGCGGACAGAGTACTTACATGAAAACATATATATAATTTTTATACATATATTATATATATATATATACACACAATATAATTCTATAAATTCGATTAAAATGTGTGTGTATATATATATATATATATATATATATATATATATATATATATATATATATATATAGTATAATCACAGGGATTTAATGAGGTAAACCAAAATTTTCCTGATTAGAACAATATTTATTCCTTCTACGCAATTATCAAAATAAATTTAGCCACAAAAAATGTCTTGAATGGCTAATTTTTTATTCTCTATAATCCTGTTTATTCTTTTACAAGGATTGCTCAAATTTTGGAGCATAACTACTTGAAACTTGATTTTTCATCAAATTTCATTACTTTATCGAGATTGGTCATTGTGGTGACGCTTTGTCTTTTACGAAGGATTAACGTGCACTCGAATTGAGATGACGACTTTTAAATGCCTTAGCCATTGTGATTTTTCACGACTCAGAGACTTTTTTGATAGAATATTAGGTAATCACAGACAAAAATCTATAATCGGAGGTCTAGATTATGTCTATGCCTATTGAAGGTCTGCCAAAAAAAGTAGCAGCACTGAATCGATTAAAAAACATTTATCACCACAGTTGACACATTCACACAAAAATGTTCAAAGTAGCACCCTAGCCAAAGAAACTGCCAGCCCTCCTACTGCCAGTCCGTCTATCCGGAAAAAATAAGGCATACTACATTTGGGACATAACTTCGTAAAAATTTGGGACATACCATGGTAAAACCAACATAAATGATTAATGTACTATTTAATTTATTAAATATGTAATTACAAATAGTCACCTGGCCTGGTGGCACGATCAAAAAATTACACACTCACTCTTTTGGAGTTTTATTAGGGGATTCAAATCCCATTCTCACTCTCTTTCGGAATTAAAGTATTCTTCCAGAAGGGCTAAAGAGCTGCTATATTATATCGGTATAAAAATTAAAACATATACTTTAACTAGAGTATATGGAGATATAATATTCAATATCGGACGGGCACGTTGTCATGGCTGAAGGTAAAAACGGGAGCAAGGTACGTAATGGAGTAGGAATGACAAAGAAAATTGAATTAACGAAAAGACGAAGTATATTCAAATTATTAGGGAAGCTAGGCTGGGAATTACTCACAGAGCGAAGGTTTAATTACAGATTAAATCTCTTGGATGAATTGGAAGGGTATTTCTTTACCGAGTATATTGAAAATGTATTATTAGCGCCATCGCAATACGGCTAGGAGAGATGATGTCAATAAAATTAAAGAGATAAAGTGTAGAACAGACAGTATTTTCATGTGTATTCATCCCATGCCATACACTCTAGCGGTGGCTTGAAGGGTACTAAAATATCGAAATAATATCATCGTTTATATTTATTTTACAAGGAGGTGAATGGGTTACAAATGAAGAGCCATACCAGGTGTCAAAACTAAAACAATTATCCATGAGAGGAACTTAGAAATAACCAAACGGAAGAAAGCGTGATTGGGAAAACTGTGAGGTGAAATTTATGCCTGATTACATCAAGTAGGAGGAGGAGGTGAATCATAGAAATGCGTTTTTATCTTCTTATCTCTGGATACTTTAAGATGAAATATTGAAATTTTTTCAACTACTAATTCATTATCTGTTTTCGAAGAAGAATTCCTAGTTGCTCGAACATGAATAATTTCTAACTGTTACCATGAACTCAATTCTTCTTCTCCTTACGATTTTGGTCTCCTGTGAAACACGTTGATCTTCCTTTCAAATTACTGCCTTTGCAAACTGTAAGAAAGTACCTCACTGGAATCATTTGTTGGAGAGTTAGAGAGCTCACCTCATAATGGGCTTGGCTATTGCTCATGATTTGAAGCTAGCATAACAATGGAATGAGGGACAATGATATAGCAAGCATGGAAGCAGAAGAAAAGTGAGGGACGGGGAAAAGGTGCATAGATGGTCTCGCTGTGACATCCGTTGTCAATACCTTTCCTAGTCTGAAGGCATTTGTCCAGAAATGCCTTCTTAGGACGTAACACTTTCTGGTAGGTTTAGGACTTATTCTTTGCAGAGTTTGTTGATGGAAAGTTTTCTGAGAGATACGAATTTACGATGGACTCAGAGGATAAGCTTGGTAGCTAGCATATACGTTTACACGTACATGCCTTTTACATACTAACATAACCAGAAGCCCGTCCTCTTTTAAGCTACCCACCAGCCTCACCAACTTCCGCCTCTAACCCTTTTCAGAGAGGCAGTCTTAAGCATCCTTCATCTTCAACCGATCTCAAAACTACCCCATTCCATTTTGGGAGACCCACGCGCACACAACTGCCAACCCTTTCCTCCCTCCCCGACCGAAGTTCCCACTTTTCCCTCCCATCCTCCCCGCCATAGAAACCCTTGCCCACCGGCATCATCATCGCCCACAGCCCGTCCCACGCAGCCCTCCTCCCTCCCCCTGCACCCGGACCCCTTAACTCTTCTCTCCCTCTCCCCACACTCCGTCCCCTGGGCGACCCCGGGAATCTCTCCTTGAGCCGCCACCAGTCGCCTCTTGCCTCCTCCCATCTTCCCAGTCGCTGATTCGGCCCCTTCTCCCAACGCCCGTAACTCTCCCTCTAATTCACCAAGCCTCTCCCAGGACCCTTCTCTACTTCCTTCCTCTCTCTCCTCGCACCTTATCCTCAACCCCTTCCTCACGTCCCCCCTTTTAATCTTTGGTTTATCCACTCATTTCCCTCTCTCTCTATATCTCTTCGCTCTTTACCATCCCCTTATCTACATAACCTCCCACTCCCTCTCCACTTCCTTTTCATTTTCTTTCGCCCTCTTTCTCTCTCATTCCCCCGCTCCTGGTTCAGTCCCTTTGCTTCCTTCTCCCTATTAATCACGCCCCTCTGCGCCTTGGTCCCTCGCGACTCTCATTATAATTTTTTTCTTTACTTTCTCCATTCTCCACCCGATTCGAAATGTCTTATCTAGTCGGATATTTTCTCTTCGTTATAAGTTCGTCGTACGTTAACGTTTTCCCTTTCATTCACGCACAGAAGAGGAGTGCGACGTAAAATTCGATGCGTGAATGACAAATGTGTGTTTGATGACGATAAATTTAAAGAGGGAGATCAAATTACAGATAGAGAGATAAAACTGTATAAAAATTATCAGATAATTATTATATTAACTCATTATTGAAGAAAATAAATATTCAGCGGTAGTATTAGCGGAGAAAAATATTTTTGGAGCATTCATCCTTAATGGACGAAGAGACATCACACTAAAATTAAAAATGGGTAACACCGCTATACAAGCCATTACACTTATCTCATACTGATGGTAATATATTATTTGGCATGTCAATTCAGCCATCTTAAAGCTTCAAACAGCACTAGAGAAATATTTATAAACGAAACGCTGAAAAACCGGTAAGAGATGTGATAATAAGAAGCTCAAAGATTTTTGACACCTTACACCAGTCTTTCATAGGCCCGTCCTAACCACCAAGGTATGTGAGTTAAGGGCAGACGAAAGTCCATCCTACGAAAATTGGACTGAACTGAATATCCACGAAACCAATATCGGAACAGCCCATGAATGGGTGGTAAAAAATGAAAAATATTGTTTTGATATTAACATTACGTTAAAATTTAATTCGTCAACAAATTAGCAACGTGAGTCATTTTTTTATTTGCCACCTGTATCAAGTGAGTGAGGGTAATGCCTGTAAACTGTAATATAGCTAAAGATGACAAAAATAACCATTCAGGTCCACCGCAGTGCAGAAAATTCGGGAAGGTAGGCTTCCTGCATACCCCACTCAATAATGGGAGAATAAAATGAATCCGAGTACCAAAATCCCAACGCTGCAAACTTCCTGAGCGATAATGAATTAAAGGAGACATCCAAAATTTTCCAATAAATGGTGCCCCTAACGCGACACACTTCTCCGGAAAATTTCATAACTTCCTAATTTCAAAGACCTTTGTAAGCTCTTTATTACTACTACTTAACAATAAATTTGATCACAATATAAAAGGGAAGATTTTATTTTTCAGAAACTTTTACAAGCTAGCGTAGCACGCCATGAAAGCGTAAAATCTATATAGGCTTTAAGTAAATCCTTCGAAAAACCTTTGACATTAAGCGCGGCAAGTTACAGTTTTTGTGTAGAACTTAAACATACATCTATGGCAAGTGCAAAAATTGAATGATATATTCAAGTATCCAAACCAAAATGGCAAACTGGATATTATCAACGAATAAGTTTGAATAACTGATGCTTAACCTTCGTCGTTGCGAAGTGAAAAAAACTGGGAGAACCTTTTGTTACTTCCCTAATTTCGTAAAATACTGCCAATAAATAACTCATGAGATTATTAATTTGGTATTTTCAAAACGATCATTATAATGTGGAGGAAATGGCCATTGGAGAGGGTTTTTACTTCCATGCATACGAAAAGGATAGGATTCATATAGATAGTCATCTCAGGAAGCCGTACGGCCTTATTTGACAACTATAATAAATACTGCAAGAATTTCTCATAGAAGGTTAAATTAGTTATCTAATATTCCTTGTATTCATGGGAAAATATGAAAAAATAATGTTCAATTAACTTAATATTGAAGGAATTGAAAAATAAAAACTGTACATGAAGGGTTATTTTTGAAGAAAACTAAGAGGAAAAGTAATTTCTCTAGAGAAAATGAAACTCCACTTTTAAATGTCCAAGTCACTTCCCGTGTGTTACTTCTTATCGGTAGTTCGATGATTAGAGATATCCCCCCGAAAACTCAAGAATACATCATCTTAAATTATTATTATTTGTCTTAGACCCGTGCGCTTCAAAGAAATATATGATCTCTACACGAGGCTCACCGGTACTCCTGATATCCTGTAAAAATTGATTCTGGTCAAGCAAGAGAACCTTATCATTACCTTATATCTTCTTCCGTAAGCCCTAAATCCAAATAATATTCCTAAATCACTACTTTCACTATACACCATTTACAGCCTCAACAATATCGACATTTTTATTTAGTTTATATGAATTGTTTCTTTCTACTATTGTATTTTCCACTAACCCCTTCGGTTGCGTCGCTTCTGCACTTTCTTTAAACTCGACTTATCTACTTCCCTCGTTTCCGCCTATCTCCCTACTCTTTTGGAACGTTTAATCCCTAGAATCTTTTCCGCGTCCACCTAATCCTTTACATCACCCCCATTCCCCTCCCACCACTAATCCCCGGTCCCCCAATTCTGTTTTTTTATTCCTAACTTTAACTTCTCTTCGACATCTCTCTCGCCATCTCCATATTCTCTCCCTTCTATCCAACCCAAAACATATACTTATACCTTTACCTACTAATAACCCACTACACCAATGAAAATTGGGACTTACAGTGACGTCTATTTGGAATACTTCAAAGCTTTCATGTTTCTTTCAAACCCTTTCTGAGAAGAGGATGCCGATGCAAAACCGAATGTAAACTAAAATTACATGTAGTCTCACTAGTAATCTGTTTGTATTCAACTCGAACTCAAATGTTCGGTTTGGGTCCCACATGGAAAGTGAATTAGGAAACGTCATACTGCAGCCTCCAAATTTTGCGGATTGTACAGGAGAAATACTGACCAATAGTTTGAGTACTTGCAAGAGTATTGTATCAAACTGACAGATTTTATAATTTAGATTGAAAATGAAAGTTCGCCTGGGGTTCATGGGGAAACTGGGAGTAATATTTCTGAGGCTTTTCAAAATTTGACGAAATATGTAATTATTAGCAAAGGTCATGGGTCATGCATAGCCTATGGGCACCTTCGAACTGAGAATTTATTTTACGGGCAAATTTTCCCAAATTATGGTAATTCAAAATCCGATTACATCTAGTAGCTCACGGCTCCGTTGGCAATTAAATTACCTTAGGCAAGAGAAAAAAGTCATAATTTAAGTAATTAAAAACTTCATGAAATACCGTCAGATTTGTTCAAACCTTAATGAAATTTATCACTGCTTGTTTTCCATGCCTCGTAGGTCAACTTGATCTAAATCAAGCTGTATCAAACTAAATCAATAGAACCGTAAAATTTGATATCTGAGACATTCTCGAAGGAGAACAAAAATGAAAAACAGTGGGGAAAAAATAGATTTAAAAAATGGAAAGAAAAAGATTAAGGAAAAAATTTACAGTCTGGTCCATAAAGTCATACAAACAAGAACGTGGTGTCGGTGATTTGCAATGTAAACTCAAGAAACTGAGGAAAACATTAAAGAACAAATGGAAAAATGTAAATAAATCCGAACGAGGCTTCCTAACGACGAGCTTCAAAAGATAATTAGGAAAACGTTAAAGCAGTCTCGGAAGAGGAAGGATGGCATTAAAACAAATGAGAACTGTAAAAGCTTCATATCAAGGAGTGCATGGAAGGTAAGAGGTGAAGGTTAAGTTTTGGTTTACGGAAGAATTATTGAAACTGATGGAAGGGAGAAGCACGACAAGAACTGAAGGATAACTCTACCATAAATGTTAAAGAAACAAATTCAACCTGGAGAAAATAAATGTTAAGAAATGACGGGTTAAAAATTAAAGAAAGCAGAAAATAATGGTACATGAAAAGGTAGAAGCAGCCTATCCAAAAGTAAGAAACCCTTTTAATAATAACAAAAAATGTAACACAATTCAACGGGTTGAATTCAAATCTAAATTAATTTCAATAAAGGAACGAAGAGAATATTTGTAACGAAATTAAATTGAAAGAGAGTTCCGTAAAAAATAACTGAAATAAAAACGGCGTTGATGAAGTTATTAAAGAAGACGCTCCACTGAAAGGTTAAGAACTTGAGCTTAAAAGCCGAGGGAATCAGAATCCTCTTCGGGGGTTATTAAAAATTCCAAAGGAAAGGTTCAAATCAAGCTAAATAAAATCACCTGTGAAATGTATCAAAATGGAAAAATAACGGTCAACTTTGAGATGAGAATTATAATACACGTTCCGGGACAAAGAAGAAAATCAATGTTTTGATATGTTTCGTACAATAAGACTATGCTATGATATAAAATACACGTCGAGAGTCTAAAACTGTAGATAGAATATAATGAAAAGAATTCCAAGAAAAAGTTCAATTTACCTTTCGGAAAAGTTATAGTTAAGCACTAGAAGTTATTTTTAGCTCTTGTTCTGTGTACAGATAATATAAAGGAAAAGGAGCAACAGACATTTATTTAGCGCTGTAGGATTTGGAATAAGCTTTCGATAATTTCAACTACAACAGAGTTCGTCATTCTGAATGGTATGTTTCTTCTGTAGGCAGAACAATGATCCACAGCCTGTAGCGTTTAAGTATTATTTAGGGCGTAATTAAAGCTGGATTAAATCTAAATCAACGACGATGCAAGAATCAAGAAAGATGCGTTAAGGCCAGTGCATAAACTTCCAACTTTTATCTTCAACATGTACATATACATGCTTACCGTTACATACAGATGTACCTGAAATATCAAATTGGACGAAAAAATGACATATTTTTAGCTGTAGTAGTGCAAAAAGAAAGACAGCTGAAAAGGATGCTTAATATCTTGGAGGAAGTGAATAAAAGGTAAAGCCTGAAGGTAAACAAAAGGCAAGATTATGCTCGGCGACAGAAGAGCAGACGGCAATACACGTATAAAAGTGTTGGATCAAAGTTGGAGGAAGTGAAAAAGTTTTGCTATCCGGTAAACAGGAGCAGCAGCAATGGAAGAAGCAAGAAATACGTGGCCGAATAGGCACAACGAAGAAGGTATTCTAGCAAAGAGGGCAATTACCACAGGCCTAAAGAAAAGAAAAATCCATTGAAACATATCTGAAGCATGCCTCTCTATTATTGGGATGCATAGGAAATAATAGCAGTCGAAGAGAGGAGACTCTCGTCTTTAATATGTAGAATTAAATGAGTTTGGCAAACATCCAATGGATAAATCAAATAATTGGGGAAATTTTCTGAGGAGCGGATTAAGAATTAATCTAATAAAAGTAACATATTACATAAACCATACTACATATACATTAGATAAACAACAACCATATTTGATATATTTTGCACCATATAACTAGTCGAAAATTGTTTGGTGTAATATAAGGGAAGATCTATAAAAAGAACAAGATTGAACATAACATTCACATTTCAAATACGACGCCAAAGGAAAAAATATGATGTCATGAAGAGGTAGAGATAAGATAGGAGGATGGGAATCGAATGGAGAATTACATCAAATTAATCCTAGGATTCATAACCAAAGAAGATGATTGGATCAAAGTTGGAGGAAATGAATAAGTTTTCAACTGTTTCTAAATTCATCATACCCTAACTTGGCTCACATCCGTTGTGAATGATAATTCTCATATGAAGACGCACATTTTACGATATGAAACAACACCGTAAAGACGTGCAAAGAAGAAAAACTACCACTGCACTCGCATATGTTGACATTGGCATGAGAAAATGCAATTTTAGTGTCGAGGTCGGAAATATAAATTTTTCCAGGCGATTTCAAGTCCTGAGGTCAACTATTATTCCACCCGCCTAGACGAGGGACAAGCATTTAATTCAACACCATTAATCACGATTAGTTGGTCCTTAATTTCCCAAAGAGAAGCAGTACCTTATTAGATTTTGGAACTATACTTAATTTCCAATTCCTTTGATACTCCCCAACAAACATTTATTTTTCTCACTTCTTTCGTCTCTTAGATGTAGTACTATATTTAATCGGACAATATAAAGATTAAAACAGATTTTACTTTTAACTAAAGCAAATTAAAGCTTCATATGAAGTTTTAGTAAAAGTAGTGAATACATCTCACTTTATATTAACACAGGTGTTTTCTTATTATCACCTTTCGGGCATACATTGCTTTTTCCTGTATCACTTAACTTTCAACGTAAATTTGGACTAACAAATCACAATTTTAAAGCCTATTAAAAATTCCAGACAAGAAAAATGAGAATCATTTAAAATCATGATAATTCAGTAAAAACGGATACACTAAGCAAAGTAAAGCGAGCCCACTATCTTCAAATTTGACGACCTAACAAATTATCTCATGAACTCGCCTGTGCATTCCATCGTCAACTGTAACTGGCGCTAATTTGTGAGACCCTAATTTCATCACTCACTCTCATGTTACCAGGAATGCTGGGAAGACGTGAAGAATTGAACTCAATCATTTTGTTATTTTGCCATCAATTCCATTTGGGGCGACATTTCACCAAATGAATTATTATGTATGACGGAGTCAAGATTGGGGACAGGAATCAAAGAAGTATTCCACAAACTACAAGACAAAAACAATCTTATCACTTAAAAAATTAGAAATGGAAACTTACGTGACAAGTGAAATACAATTATAACGTTTCGCGAATGAATGAGATGATTCTATCTCGTTCTCCTTTCTATTACTGCCAGATTCTCACTCCTCGTGTGCTTCTACGAACCTTGCCTCCGCTGAATGCTTAGCCACCCTAATCCCCCCGAAACGCTACCTTCATCTCATCTCCACTCCAAATAGCCTTAAATTTTCCACTACATAACCCCCCAACCAATTCCTCTCTACCTTCGACTTCCATTAAGATCCTCCCGCTCTCCCCCATTCCAACCCTCGTCTCCTCAATGAACTAAGCCTCTGTTTTCCAGACCGTGTCACTGGCTACGCAGACCACCCTGAATTCGTTTTATTCTTCCCGTTTTTCGCCTAAGTACTCCTGACATCCACTTTCCTCCCATCTGCCCTTACGCACACAAGAAAATTATTTTGAAACGTGACAGGGCGACTATTTCCGGCGACTCCTTTCCTGATCTGCTTTTTTTGCCCTTCCGCTCATGTTCCATTTTGTCACTACTTCACCAACGGATGGTGGTATCAGATTTGGTATCATCGTCCTTCTTCACAAGTACGATATGTACTTTCTTTTCACTGAAGTATGGTTTTATAATGGTAACTGACGACCAGTATTAAGAAATAAATTAAAAATGAATCGTAAAATATGAGCCTTAAATGAAGCAATCACTAGAATTACCTGCAAACAATGGGCGTATCACCATATGTAATTTAATTGATTAATATAATTTAACTAAATATTTATAAATAAAATGAAACAATATTTAACCTGTAATGCGTCATTACAATCAAATATTTTACTTTACTTTATGAGCGGTCAAAGCAAAAATTAAAAAGTCACAAATAGACAATCGTTAAATAATTAGCCGTAGAAAATTACCCTTAAAAATAATAAATAAATTTCAAAAACATTAAAATTCAGGTAATAAAAATTCAAAGTGGTAATTATTATGCATAGAAACATGCAATTTCTGAATGGTAAAAAGACCCTTAAAAAAACCAAAAACTTTTCACTCTCTGAATAGAAACTCGAATGAAAGATACTGTATGAAACTTCCTTTACCATTTGACTAAATATCCTGCTTTTAACTTGGCGGTGGACTGATCTGCTGTTGGTCTCGACCAGAAAATTAACGAGTGAAAAATGAAGCTCTTATTTTTTAACGAGCTCAAAAATATCAAAACATGTTTGCGCTATGGTACATGACGACCCTATTTTCTTTCTAACAGTATCAATGAGTTTTATTCCCCTTCGTGCCCTTCTCGACGAGTTAACTTGACACATACTTATATAACTTGATACATTCCTTTACTGTCTCGGTTCTTAAACGCGTTCGCTTCGCCAACGTGCCATTTGTTCAGACATTGCCTATTCACTTGACAACAGACCGCAATTATTTTGACATCTGCTACTCTCCCCAATCGCTTTGAACTCAATTCATTTTTCTCATGCAATCTGTTGCCCTTCGTCATTACCTTATAACCATGAGTCGTCGTGATTTTAAAGGTTATGGATAGGCAAAATAAGATAATCATGGCAGTTAATGGGCAGACATTTATGCATAAAATTATTTCTCGTACCCAGTGTTCCTCGCGTTTATTTAATTACCTCAGGCAGTTTTTCAAATCTTCAGATTACTGATAAGAATAATATTTTCCACGAAACACAACGGAACATCCGATGCTTGGAAATAAATTACACACTGAGGTATTAATTTCATTCGTTGTAGAATATGAGATACAAATCAAATTCATATAAATCTAGAGAAAGGACTTTTTATTCTATGTTTTTGAAGCTCATCTACTTTGGGAGAACTTTTACGGAAAGTGCTTTGAAGTAGCGAAAGGAATTACGGGAACACTCATGGGAATTTCGGTCGACAGATGAGAGAGGAAAATAGCGATCCTCGTCAGAGTGGAGAATGGATGGGACAAGCTATAGCTCCTGGTTTTCGTAGAACCAGCAGTTCTGCCTCAAACAGTTGCCGTCAATCTATGAATCAGGAGATATTCTAAAACTATGGACGTCTAAGAAAATTAAAACCCACGTCAAAGGGACTTGATGAACGACAGAAAATCAAATCGTGTAAACAATTGTGCAATACTTGATAAGTTTTAGCAGAATGGTAGCCTAGTGGGTAGAACATAGGACACTCTGGCCAAAGCCTCCCGAGTTCAAATCTCGGGTGATTCTTTTGGACAAGCCCATCTAAAATTCCAGAGACGCACCGTCCTCTTTACTAGAACTTCGAGGGTGACATTATGGTGAGAAGCGAGGGGAGGAACTGTTTCCCCTTACCTGAAAGTGTGATTATGTGAATAGGAATGGCTTTGCTCCGGATGTAATCAGCCCTTCACCACAAAACCAGTGATATGTTTAAAACTCTTTCTCGGCAATTTCATTCATAGATCTACTTTCTTTCATCTAAATAATGAATAGGAAATATGAAATCCGTGAGGAAACGTAGATATAATGTATCAAGGAACTAGAAAAGAATCAGGCTAGGGGAGGATAGAATTTAAACGATTTCCAACCGCTGTTCAAACCCAACAGGTAATGGCGAAATATTTCGTGGGCTTGGAGATAGTTTAGCACACTTTTAGTAAATTTAAAAGAAATATTAATCCTGACGGAAATCATTAAGCACTTTTTTTTACCAATAAATGACAGTAGCAATGGGTAAGTGATGAACAAGAATTTATACTAATACTTAGAGATATTAAGATATTATTTAGTTTTTCAGGTGAAGAAATTCCCGTCCCCAAAGACTAATTGAAAAACAAGCAAAATTTATTAAGTTCTAGAGAAAGTTGCAAAAATTTTAATAATCAGGACAGAGGTGAGATCCAACATTCACGACAAATGGAGCGGAAAAAATAAAGTAAGACATGATCCTAGGATGAAGAAACCTGCCTTCAGAGTTTCACGTGCATATGCATGAAATGGATGAGCACCGCCCGCTTTAATTACGTAATCCTATCCGGGTCCTTGCTTGGACTAACAAGCTATGAACTTAAGCATTATTGAAGATAATAAATAAAAAAATATCGATATTTGAATGATAAAACATCATCTTTAGTAATACCAAATGTGAACACATTATTTTAATGTACATCATGGTGTACGTAAACATGAAGGTAAATGTGATGAAATAAAATGTACAAATTATAAAGGGAAGACACGAAACAGGTAAACCAGCATACTTCGAGCGTCGACAAAGGACACAGCATTTTACATACTGCATTTAGCACTGATTTAGCAGAATAATGTTGAAAGTTGAGATGGTCACCAAGTCCACATCGTTCACGCATTTCGGTTCATGTAAATCACTAAACGGACTACAAAGATGCCGAAGATTCATTCGACTACTTTCTCCCAAAATATTTTACAGGTCATGTTTTAAATTTTAGTACCATGATAATTCCAAGTACTTGAACTACTTTTTGGCATGAAAACATTCTCTAAATATTAAAAAAATTATGGAATTTATCAATTAGGTATTGACGTCACTAAAAGTCAGACTTTTATACCCGCATATATACTTGTATACTTACATTGGGTGTCATTTATTCTTACTCTGCGAGAACTGGCTTTTTTTAATCGTAGAATACAAATATAAGCAGAATATTCCATTTAATGAAAAATAAATGCACAAAGATAATAGTGATAAATGCATGTAATACGGGCTAACAATGAACAAAATCAAAGAATCATCGACTGTTTCATCGGCAGGCGGTATATTATTTTCCGTTACAATTCTTGAGTTAAAGATACTCATCAGCCTGTAACTCTGCCCCTAAAGGAAGCGGAATTGCCGGCTGATACCGATGATAACTAATGCTAGTCACCCCACTTTGAAATACGTGTGATACCTGAGATGAAAAAGGAAATATGATATACAATTCCCCTCATACTGTCTTCCCTTTCCTTACTCCCTCACTCAAATTACGCCATAATGCAGTCATTTGTTTGTCAGTCCGTCCTTCCTCCTACACTACCATCACACACGCAACTTTCCATCTCGTTCCCGACATTGACTCAATTATTTTCTAACGTCCTTTCACCCTTTTGGGACCCTCTCCCCTTTTAAATATATCCCTACACCCTCTCACTTCGAACAACCGTTCCCTCCTTCCCTCCCCCAACCCTTACACACCTGCACCCCTCCACTCCCCCACCGCACCCTCAACAATCCAACGTCACGCCGTTCCCACCACTCCCCAACCCACAAACACCAGCTCCCCACTCCCTCCATCCGCGCACACCCGCCTCTCCCATCCATCCCTCCTCCCAGCGCCCCAATCTCACATCCCCTGCGTCCTTCCGCGACGTCGAGCGATCCCAAAGGGGAGTGAGAGGGATGGGGAGTGGAGGGGAAGAGGAGGACGGAGGTGTGGGGTGAAGGAGGAATGGGTGCCGAGTTTGTTGACGGGAAGGGTGGGGGACGAAGAGCTGCGGAGGGAAAGGTTTTGAGGGTGCGGAGAGAAAAATTCTAGGGCGGCTATGTGTGCTGGAAGGTGGCTTGTGGGGGTGGGGGTAGCGCAGAGGGCGGGGAGGCGTGGGGAAGAGAGAGAGAGAGATCAATAGGATTCGTCCGGATGCTTGAAGGGGTGAAGAGTTCGTGATGTAAAAGGATTCGGTATGGGAAGGGTTGGTGATGAAACAGAGAGGGGTGGAAAGAAGTTTGTCGAGTGGTTGCGGGAGGAGAAAATGAAGAGGGTCCAGAACAAGGGAAGCAAAGGAAAGTAGGGTAAGCAAACGTCTTCATTTGATGGGGCAAAGGTGACATCATGAAATCCGTTCCGGACCTGGTCGCTAATTTCATCCATTTTCATGCGAGCTGTTATTTGCGGAGATTAGCAACCCGAGAGCAAACACCCAAGGAACGCCGGGAAAATATGAATCCACGAAATGAAGGAGGAGGTCAAAGTGCCGAGAGGAGAGGACGGGGAAAATTTTAGGGATGAAGAAGGGCAAAAACGGGTGAAGTTGAATGGGAATGACGGAAGAATCAGCGAGAGTAGAAGACGGAAAGACGAAAGAAAGGAAGGATGTGCGTTGAGTTGAAGGGCTTTGAGAGAAAGTGAGAAGAGTGGGAGACCAGCGGAGCGATTGTTGATATTAGTGACGCCAAGGGAATGGGACGGGGTTTTTTAAAGATGAGGACTAGAAATGTAGCTGAATAGAAAAAGGCTTTGAATAAGATTTGTGTACAAACAGCTACCACTCCCAATGAGAGGAATGAGAGGCGATGAAAAAGAGTTCGAGCCTTTTCAAACAGACAAAGTCGAGAGCACTGAATTCACTTCAACCGAAAGAACATTAAGAGTTTATGTGTCACATTGCAGGAGACTGCTTTATCCCAAAAAAATTACTATATTTTCTATTCATGCTGCATGAAGAAACTAACTACAAATCTAATTACATATGACGTCAAAGGTATCATATTTTACAAGAAGTCCCTTATCGCTGATCCATCGTATTGTGAATTCTTAAATATTGTATTCATGACATATATTCTTATTATTATTAGAGGATATTGTGACAAATTGGCAGTTTTTCAGCTGGTAGCATAAATTTTAGTCAATGAATTCGTGCATAAAATTTCACGCATTATATGCAATGATCATTGCATTTTTTTCATCTTTTCTAAAACATATTTAAATTGTTTGGGACGGGCTCAAATGGTTCTGCATGTAAAATATTCCAATCAATGATTGTTTTGTTAAGGAATAAATGATTTCTGATGCACTCTCCGTCCTCCTGTGCTTCCCCAATACGTACATATCTGAAATGTTTTCTTTGTACATTCTCCATTTATGTAATTAGCTACTCTTCATGTGGGTTCCATACTTGTTTCGATTACTCTAAAATTGATCTTACCAAGGTCTTGTACGCCTTTTTCTTAGTTGCTCTAACGCTCCCTTTGAGATTTCTCAACACCCATTGCAACGTTTTGAAAGCTTTCTTAGCAATGCATTCCACGTTTGGACCCCACTCTAAACCTAAGTATTTACAGCCATCGCATTTAGGGATTACATTTTTGACAATGTGTAGTCCCTATTGATTGCATTAATTTATGATAAATGGGCGCAGTATTTCTCTCTGTACTACTGAACTATAGATTCAGGAAATGTTAAACCCTTTTAAGTTGTGCAACCCCCTAAAGAGATAATCTTTAAGTACATAACATTTAGCTCCGACAGTAAAGGTGGCTATTGTCTTTGAAGTTCAATACTAAAATTTAAGAGCATTAATGGCAGCACTGCATAGCTAGGTCCTGTGTTAATCTATACCATTGACTTATTGGTTAAAATGACTATTACCAATTAAATCAATTGACAAAAAGTTTCAAATCACTGACACATATTCAAATTTCTGACAATGTTCCTAAAGGTTGCTGTTCCTGGAACGTTATGAAAATTTTAAAAAATCAATTAAGTTCATCAAAATGAAGTACACAATGCATGTGCTGCCCTAGACACAAAGAAGTAGTGGCAATGTATGATAAAAAAGACAAAGTAAATGTCAATAAGTAGTTGAGGTAAAGTCTAAAACAAAGCCTTTGTAGATTGATTATGAATATTACTTAATATTATTTTTAACTTTGTCATGTTGGCCCAAGTATTCATTTCTTCTCTCTTTTGCACTTCTAGGTAGTTTATTTGCTATTGGTCTTTTCGACTGAAATGTCAGTTTTCATTAAACATTATATTTATACTGTTTTTTTGAGTGAATCAATTACTTCGTCCAAGCACATTAGTTTTAACCCAATGCTTTAGAGAAACCCCATTTTATTACGACGTTAAACAACATTTTTATTTTTTACCATTTTGAACTTTTTTATTGCATGAATTCGATTCTCATAAAACGACTCCCAATTTGAGAATCGAAAGTTTCATTAGGATAGCTGTATTACTGCTGACCACCTTATTTAATAAAAATCCTTTTCTACTATTACACATACATGTATTTCTATTCTGTGAAACTTACGTCAGACTTCATTTTAGATAATGCTGTCAACACCTGAAGTACAGGTATTCAAGAGTTAGCTATTCGAATGTAACAGGGTTCGGGAAATATTTCTCCTTCGCCTTTGCAGGGAATCATAGTGGAGAGAAGGAGATTGTTCGGAGTTGGCGTTTGAAAGCTCGTTCGGTGAAGAATTTGGCACCGGAGCAGACATTGTAAGGATAATAAGACTGCGAAGAAGGAAATTGCAGGAGGTAATTTTCGTCTACTCAAGGAGTCGAGGAGACGGGGAACTAGAGTGGTTTGGACAGGAATTCGGAGGAAATAGAAGGAGGGAGAATTTGAAAAGGCCACTTAAATTTGAAGGGCTAAAAATTCGATAGGGGAGAAAGGATGAAAGGTAAACGTTTTCTCACGGTAAGCCGAGAAAATAAGTACAAAGGAAGACATTGGTTTAAAGTTTTATTTTCGGTACTTGGATGGATTATTCTGACGAGTTCAAAATTACAATTAGAATTTTTCCCGAACATCAATATTCATATCAGGTCCTAATTGTAAATATTTTCTTTTGAAGCTTGTTTTTATAGCAAACTCCCTGAATTGGCTACTGTATCCTCGCAACACGTGACGCTGGTCTACATATTTCGTAATATAATATCGGAAAGGTTGTTGATTATCGTATTTGGCGTACTGTAGTGAAGGCTCACACTACACTCTGGATGATCAAAGAGTCCCAAATAACGAAGTTTAGTTAATAATCACACCACTGACATTCCGAAATGCCTGTATGATCCGAACAGCACAGGGATTTTTAATAAAAGATTGGCGATAACATCAATGAAAATTGGACTTTTTTCTTGATAAATAGTAACACATTAATCATTTATGTATAGCACTAAGTTTATATGAAAACCTTCCACGATTTCAACCTAAACGCGGAAAAAATATCGATAAATACCCTATGTAACTGAAACACGAAGTACAGGCCAGTTTAATTTGCAAATAATTATAAAGGTAGGGATGGAGTTTTTATTAAAATATCGTTTTAATTAAATAAGTTCCCATGCAGTTAGCTTTTTTAACCATGATTAATATTTAATCAATAACTCTTGTGCAAAAAAGTTATCAAATAAGAAAATTACTTTCTTCACCAAAAAAGGATAACTAATTCGCCAATGCTATGATAATTTAAAAGGAATATCATTAAGAATATGTATTTTTATTGTATTCCAATGGCGCAAATGAAAATGTCACTCGTCCCCACTTACACCTATTACGACTCATATGGAAGACCTCTGGTTCCGGAGTCCGCGTGACTTTTAGCGTCCTTCTATGTAAATACGAACTAGATCCAGAGAAGAGGACGGAAAATATTTCCTCCTAAAAGTGTAAAAGCACTAAAATCTCAGCCGAGGTCAGTGTTACCCACTAAGGCTTACTAGAGGTCAACTACTAGGGAGGCGATAGCGACACGGCTGGCGGACGGAGGGAAAAGAGGTGGTGAAACTACTTCAGGCAAGGTCTTCGGTCGGAGAGCGAGGAGGGATGAAAAAAAGGAAGGACCGTGACGGCGTTGATCTCGAATTGTGGGGAGGTTGCAGCGTAGGTGGGATAATGATGTGGAAATGGGCTATTAAGTGCCCCAAAGCGTTGGGTTCGCAAGTAATCAGGCCACGTAGGAGTGAGGAATGGGGTGAGTGGAGTTCCCTCGGCTGCACAATGGCTCCATCCCATTCTTCCCCCTCCACAGGCCTCTCTCCTCACGCCAGCTTCCCGGACCCAAAATGTCCGACTCGCCCCCACGACCGCTAAGGGAGCGGCCCTCGTGCCCTTTCTCACCTTTTCCTCGACCCCACTCCCACCAGGTGTATATCTCCTGTGACTCGCCCACGCAAAACTAATTCCTTAACCCAGTAGCTCCAACAACTGAGTAACCGATGGACGCAGGTCGATATGAGAGAATTGTCATAGATCTCAAGCTGATTGGGTGGTGCAAACAAATATGCTGCGCGCTGGTATGACTCGAGCTGAAAATGAAAGTAGTGAGAGCATTTTAATTAACATTAACACCCATTAATTAAGCGCGTTTAAGAATTATCCGAAATGTTTTCATGTAAAATTACAAAATATAATCATTAAGCTGGATAGTTATCAATTTACCCAGAAATCTTCTTTGAGTCATAAGACTATTTCGATTTTTTAATACAGCTATAATATTTTTTTAATAACTCATGGTTTCCCTAAAATCGGAAGACGAGTCCTTATTTAGCCACAATCGACCGTTTTAAAAAGCAGTGAATAAACTAAAGCGGCGAGCTAAAAATTTCAATTTTTCGAACAGTTTCAACACAATTTCTCAACGATTAAATGCTATCGTGCTGAAGTTATCAAGACAGTATTTTGATCACAACTATAATTCAAAAATCGATCTAAAATAGAATAAAAGAACAAAGAGGAAATTTAGTCTATAAAAATATATGCATTCCAAAAACAGCAATACTAAATAAACTGGGTGTGTCCTGAAACCTTAAAAACTTTTTAAACATTTCATTTCTAAAATAGGACCTGAGATATATTGTGAGTGGAATGGACTCCAACAATAGTGACATGTTTCTCATTTTAGCCATATCATTCTTCCGTCTGATCTCTAAAGAATATAATGGTGAAAAATCACTCACTGATTTATCATTGTATCTCTCAAACCTGGATTTATAGCTTTCTAATATTGTGCGAAGGTTACCCTTGGTGTCTAGACACCCGAAAAAAATTTCGAATTCAACCCTAAAGAGGTGTAAAAATTATCAAGTAAAGCCGAGGGTCTCTCCATCGATTTGTTTTTTCATATATATTAATATTAAATTAATTGAATCTGGGTTTATTTTACGCTCGAAAGACTAATTATTTTAATTTTGCCAATTATTTGTTTATTTCATGCATTTCATCATCGAGAATTACTCTTAAATAGATAAAATTTCTTCGTATTTTAGACTTTCACTGCTATAGTTCTTAAATGTGACCTTTAATAAATAGAATTCAACAAAACTTCGAGTCTTGGAAAGGCTTAGAAACCAAAAAATCAAATACGATATAATGTCAAGGAGATCCCTGAATGAGTGTGAATATCGTTTTTAAGTATTATAACTAATCCATTATTACTTACCCATATATCTGCATAAAATTTATTCCGCATATTAATTGATCCTTAGGAACAAAATTTTGTAAATTACAGCTATTAATGTTAATCTTTTTTTCTTTTGGGAAACTATATATTGAAGTAACTCGCTGTATGGAGAAGATACAGGCTCGCAGTGTGATTAGGTTCCTTCATTTGAAAGGTTACAGTGTCCGGCTAATCTACGATACGATGATGGTTCTTTTTGGATTTGATAACGCGTCATATCGCACACTTTTGAGGTGAAAATTAATTTTAAAACCAGCCAAATGTTCCTCATAGACGATCCAAGAAGTGGAATACCATCACTCACGGACGATGCTGCCACAGTGAAGAAACTGGAGGACTTTATCCTACTAGACTGAAGGGCAATCATCTATATGATCATCAATGGGACTGATCTTAGTTACGGCAGTGTGTGGAAAATAATTCACGAAGGAATGCACATATCAAAGGTGTCGGCGAGCTGAGTTCCACGACTACTGACTCGTTTTCAGAAGTAAGCACGGCGCGACCTGTAATCGCTACCGCGGTGCGACCGGCATTCAAAGTGATGTGGCTTTTAAATTTTCCCACACCAGCCCTAGTCTCCCGATCTCGCCCCAAGCGACTTTTTCTTATTACCATGGCTCAAGAAACTATTGCGAGGTCGGAGATTTGACAACATAAATGTGGTCGTTCAAGAATATGAACAATGGTTTTCGACGTAATCTGCTGAGTTCTACAATGACGGCCTTCGAAAGGTCAAGAAACTCTAGATGTATAACTCTGAATGGTGAGAACATGGTTTCGATAAAAAGTATCGGGAGCAATTTTTTTGTGACGTGGCTGCACGTCGTTAGCGCGCTCACCCCTTATTGGCTCGGTGAGGATATTATTCGGGCATCTCGGACTCGCAACAGACGTTCAATGAGCACCGTATACCATGAAACCTCTTAAAATACTATATTCCAGGGTTGCCGAGAAACACAAAATATTACCTATCCATTGATCTATTTTTGTGACAAATTTTTCCGCAACCGCTTCCCTCTTTCGTAGCCTTTTCTATTTTGTTATTTTCCACCCTGAAGAGGAATGAATCCTAAAACGGGGCTTCCGTATTGTTTTTATCATGTTTCTGTTATATTTTATATACATTCCTTGCATGATATTACTTTATGGAAATAAAAACCTTTAAAACTGAAAAAGCACTGTGACAAAAAATAAAAAATACTCTCGCAAAACAACCGCCTGTATTAGATTCTACGCCGCTTATTTTTTCGTAGATTACATTTTATTAGACAAGTTTATTGCTTATGCAAATCAAACGGGAAATGGTAAACTGAATAAGTAAAAATGAAGTTAAATTTTGGGATAATTATGAACAAATTTTGAGAGCGTTAAATCAAGATCGTTCGAGGGTATCTCGATAATTTCTAAGTCTTTCCCTCTGTAGGTTTCTACTCGGACGAATGGATTTACGCTGTTCGTATTTATCGCGCCGCTTGATTGACTAAGGACGCTTCACTAACCAGCCCTCCCTCCCTTGAAACCTTTCACCATTCCATTAAAAAGAGGGCCTACGCGGACGACTATTTTTAAAAATACGCTGCGCTCACCCTCTCTTCCAGCGAATCCCTCACGTGGCCGCAGTGGATCGAATGGATCTTCGCAGCACATGAGGATGACAAGATGAAAACCACGCGATGTACGATCGATCTCCATCTGCACCTGTCTCTGAACCAAATGTCAAGTTACTAGCAAATGGTCATGCGTATTTTTCGTCGTTAATGCGTTCGATTACCCAGGATGTAGCGTGCGACGACCACACATCAGTACAAATGTAACACCGTCGGTACTTTTTCTTCGTTTTCATAGAAGCCTACGATATAACTCACAATAATCTGATCACAGTGGACATGAATCATATCTTTAATAATACATTATGTGCAATAGCAATCACTGATATCTGTTTTGAAATAAAAACGATAAATAGATTGACATAAACCTCTATCCCCTGCCTACATATTCATTTCATCTTGTGCTTTTGGAAACTTTTCACTCTCATATTGAATAAAATATACTGTCAATAAATAACGCTCAATAAATCTTCAAAATCATTTTATCTCAAGCAATGTTCTCATTATACTGTTCTCTGATTCTGAAAGAAAAAATCTCTTTCTTCTTGCACTTCCTTGGAATTTTTCGATGAGGGTAACCAGTTATTCTTTCAATGGTCTTCAAACCATGAAGTAATTTTTCATAACCTATGAGATACATAAACAAGAAAATCATTAACCTAATTCCTCTTCCATTTTATGTCACTGAAAGTTATGCACTTTAAATAAATTGCATAACTTAATTGCAATTGCATAAATTGCATAAATTTATTCAACTGAAATTGAATTAATTAAATTTAAAGGAGATGCAGTAGAACAGAAATGGAGTGAATCCAGTCTTAGATTTATTGAGGATCGCCGCCATATCTCACTAAGTAAAAAGGGTGCCCCTATGGAAGGAAGGGAGGGATCAGTAATGTTAGTGTTCTGTTCAGAAGAACTTAAGTTTTCCCAGATTAATGCTTTACCTTTTTGGACAAAGAACAACCCTAAATTTCAAGTTAACTCACTTCTAAATCAATTCAGCATGAAGAAGCTGAGTTAAAGCTCATAGTACTCATAGTCTCCACATTATACCTAATCCTCATATATCCATCCTTCAAATAAGAAAAACTAAAATTGAGAAAAGCTTAAGAATTATCCATGACAAATTACAGTTGCATGGATCATTGGTACAGTGAGATTCAAAACAGTGTAAAAGTAGAAGTTAACTGTAACATTTTAGTTTGCTATTCGAGCATCCTACCATAGCACAGATAGTATTCCTTGAAAGAGTTTCCACTGCCATGGAACATTTAGTTTCACTAACAGATAATATAATTTCTTTTATGCCTTCAAAATTATATTGATTATGTGCTATAGCATGTGAAAATAAAATGTTTATTGATAAAGTAGACATGATCAAAACCCATGATTTGATTTGTAGCTGGCTTTGCATCCAAAATATGTTTTCCTTCACAGCTACCAAACCAGGAATGGTGTTTCCTAAACAAATAATGGCAAAAAGTACAGTGTGGAGTGCATTTTTACAAGTTACCATGCATACAAAAAGTGCAAGTTTGTTTATTTTCATTGTGTAAAGGAAATAGTGAAATGTAGCATCGTAGAATAAAATATGATATATAGACTAGTGGAATATGAAGGCTAAATTAATGATCAGCTTAATGAAAATCTTAAAATAATAGTGGAATTAATTAGAATAAACCTTCAACATTGAATGGACAAATTAAGCAGAATCAAATGAAAAAATATGAACAACTATCAAAACACTGATCATATGGCCAATAGACTAAAAAGTTATCCCTCTGCCATTTCAATCCAGATAACATAATGAAATCAAAGGCAATACAACAAATGAAAAGAGTGTTCATGGCAAAAAACTGTTAATTTCCACCATATTTAGTTGAGGTATTAATAAAAAACAAACAAGCTACCTCCAAAATCTAAGAAATCGATGGATTTAACTTGAACATAGTTTTATGGGTCCATCTATAGTTCCAACAAGGAGTAATAGAAGAAGATATGAAATTTAAGAATCAAATTTATGGATTTCCTTTAGCTGCATCACTCTTCAATCATTATTATTATGAGTCCCATGGTAAATATCATCATGAAAAAACCGGTAAGGATTAAAACCAAATATGACTATTTTCACTTCAAGATGGAAAATTATTAAACAATTATGAAGTAAACACTGTCTGATAGAGTGAACCATATTATTCATAGCTAATCTTTTAATAATATTTCTAATTCAATAAATTTAGATACTTTGAAGTAGGAATTCAATAATGAACTAAAGTAGAAATAGTGTAAAATAAAAGTTGTTATTGTGCAGAAGTGCTTAATAAGCTCAAAGGATGGGTAATAATTTTCATGGGTTATCCAAGACCTAGGTACCTCTACATTTTAGACTGACTACTTAAATATAAGGGTAGAAAAAGGAACTTTGCACTTTCGCATAAAGATTTAATACTTCACATGACCATGGTTTTGATGTTGGACATCATCATGAGGTGAAATCAGTATTAAATCTTTACGTGAAAGTGCAAAGTTTCTTTTTCTAACCTCATCATAAAGGAATTCCACAAGGTTAAGCCTGAAATTGTTATGTTTATCAAGTGACTACTTAAATTCAGGCAGTAATTTTCGATGATGAGTATCCTCATTGAGTATTTAAAGAAGGTTGCTTATGTGTTTATATGGTGGACCCGAGTGGAATAAAAAGCTAAATGCAAGATGGTGTTATTTTGGACTCAAAAATATTGTCAAATCCAATTCTAATTTAATGCAAAACATTGTGTAACCAATTGTCATAGGAAATTATTTTGATTGTGAATAATTTTGAAATGCTTTGCCCTAAGAAATATCTTTTACTGCAATTCCTTGGCAGTTACAGAACAATTATATGAGGTAATTGCAGTTTCTTCGTAGAAATAGTTAACTGATGACTTAATTTTTATCATTGCAGGTGCTTTTCTCATTCCTTACCTTATTATGCTGGCACTGGCTGGAAAGCCCATGTACTTCTTGGAATTGGCTGTGGGGCAATTTGGAGGAGTAGGTCCTGTTGCTATGTGGAATTGCTGTCCAATTTCAAAAGGTTTGTAAAGTTTTTGAGTTTGAAACAAGCGATAAATACTGGTGCTTACAAGTTAAAAGGATAAGGCAAAGAATAATACACCAATGAGAAAGCATGAACTCTCACTCCTATGTATAATTTGAGCACATGTATTATCTACATTATCACCCAAAATGGTCTTTCAATAATTTCATTGAATGCTTTCTGAGTCTTCCGCTGGCAGCTGAAATAAGTTAACTCACTAGATTTAAGAATTTATGTGCCTCAGAATGTTAGGCAATTTGGTAGTTTAAACATCATTCTTCTGTTCCAGGAGTTGGCTGTGCAATGGTGACAGTCTCCCTGATAGTGTGCATCTACTACAATGTCATAATGTCATACACAGTATTTTACATGGTGGCCTCATTTGCATCTGTGGTTCCTTGGAGTAAATGTGATCCTGAATGGGCTGACATGGAGACTTGCTATGTCAGAGGAGTCACACCAGTAAGATCAATAAAATGATTAGCATGCACTGTGAATTAATCCAAAGTTGTGGCTGTCACTGCTTATGAATTAATTGCCTTCACCTAAATGAATTGGAAAGAAAATTTTTGACTGGAGTCAACAATAATGGTTAAATTGAATAAAAAAGGGAGTTTAATTTAAATATTCATATCCCATATTAAATGTGTGCACATACTAATAATTAAAAAAATGAGATGGTATTGTTGGTATAAATTGCAATGGGGAGAAAATGAAGATAGAACTGTAAAACTAACCCAAAAGTTGAATCTAGAAGAATTACTTTAATGAAATACCATCTTGGTGTGGAGAGAAAAAAAATAAGTAAAAAGTATGACTAAAAATTTGTGGTCCCATGTCAAATATTTTCAACAAGGCCATGTGCTTGATAAGTATTTTGTATAGTAATATTCAGCCCCCAGGCTACAAAGTCATGTTTTTTGGTCCCTAATAGCAATGCTCAGCAGGTGTTAATGAAATATAGTATTTAAGGTTTTTCAGTTCCCATAACATTCATCACAGGATATATCCCTTTGAATTAAATATTTGCTAAAAAGAAGTAAAACAAACTCATGAAAGGGTTTTGATGGTAATGTATAGATGTCACCAAGGATTCTGAGTTGTTTCCACTTTGTGTTATATTGTTGGATGACAGTTTATCTGACATTACAGTCACCATTTATAGTGCTACTGTGATGTCATTATGAGTATCACCTAAAAAGAAGAAATAAAAAAGTGACCTGGCCCCAAAAAATACCACCAAAGCTGCCACGGGCATCCATTATGATGCTAAAAAATAAATGCCATTGTAATTTATGTTGCAAGCAGATTGGAAAACATTGACAGAGTCCTTACAAAACACAACATGGTGATATGGCTTATGATTGTCATTGAGAAAATCGAACTCCTGTAAATATAAAAAGGTCAGCATTTGAATAATATATGTGAAGAAGTGTACGAAGGCAAGTGTTCTTGCTGAAAATCTGACATTGGATCACTCAAATACTAATCGTAAGAGCACCAAAGAGTGACCAAGAATAAATAGTTCAAGATTTCAACCATTGTAGATGCATTGCATCTGGGCACATGATCGATTTTGAAGAAGTCAGTTCTATTACCACAAAAGAAAATAAATGTTTTCCAAGGTTGATACACAAGGCTATAGAAATTACCAAAACAACGGAGAATTTCAACAAATAGGATTTTGAAACACTCTATTCTTCAGCTTGGAAAAGAATTTTTCAAAATAATCAGCCAACATTCAATCAGAGTACAGTGGACACAACAGCCAATCAGGATGAATGAGCACCTGAGCAGATGAAGAACCCTACTCTGAAATATGCTATTCCGGTCAAGTTTCAACAAAATTTAATGAGTACATGAAGATGCTGATATTTACATCAGTAAAAACATCATTTAGCCAAGGTGGTACAATGTGGGAGCAATCCAAATACCCTGGTGTATTTATTTCATAAAGTATACAATTCTGCAATTTTCTCACCTATGTTCCTTGATTACAGCAGATATGTTTCACAGAAACCTCCATTCTAAGAGCACTCTGGAATGATTTTTTCAAATCATTTCATGATCTAAACGGGCATTGTTTAAAAAATGGGATTGTAATTCAAAATAATTTAAGAATGGTATCCTTATGAAAGCTTCTTCTAATCCCAATCCCATTTTGGCCACGATTCAAATGGCCAAAATGTAAAATTGTAGAAAAATACTTTCTACATCACCTTAGCCACACTTCTTATATTCAATTATTAAGATGATGAGGAACAAATTATACCAAAGGCATAGGATTTCTTAAGCAATTTGGTAATGAATTCCTTAACTATCACCCCAATTTCAACATTTCGATGCCGTTCATTGGCAAAATTGTTACACATGTCCTGAGGTGAATTTCCACAGTTTTAAGAGGAAGAAAAATACAAGTGCTAATAAATAGTTTCAACAAATATGGTATTTTTGCCATAATAATGTTTTACAACTATGCTGTTCAATAAAATAATTTTTCTTTTGAATAATTCTTTTCACAGGCTCACAACTACAGTGCTGGAAATGGCACCATGTCAACTAACTCAACTTACAAAGAAACAGCAAGCCTACAATACTGGGAGTAAGAATTTATTGCCTCAATTTCACTAATATCATAGCATTTGTAGTATTTGCATGACTTAGATTATTAAATGCAATTATTATTGGAGAATTTAAGGGGAAAATGAGCATATTAATACTTAAAATGGAAAAATGCTACCCCACTGAAAACTACACGCAACCCCATTCACATCCTAATTCAAGGTTTCCCACAACTCTTCAATGGCTAGCTCTGTCCTTGCAATGAAACATTTGACTCCTCACCCATTGTATTATTGTAATAATAATTGCTGATTTTATTTCAAGATGGAAAAGATTTAAAAGCAGCATAATTATTGGTCATATTCATATCATATTTTAGTCATATTTATATTCAACAATACTTGCAGTAACTCATACATGGACACCAGAAGGTGGTCAGCTCAGAAGATCAAATACATCAAATAAATCTTGAAATAGGTCGACCATTTTATAAATCAGTGATGAAAAATCATTTCAGACATAGATTAGAATGGAAATTAAAGGTTTCTGCCAATACCCACATGAAGCAGGATCCCACTTCTCAAGTAGAAAACCAGAGCAACATCTCTGAAAGTCATAGGAAATTACAGAGGGATATAACTAAATACAATGAATTATAATTCCATTCTCAATTGGCAAGTATAGGTAGTATATGAGTTTGCCATATTCATGTATTAATAATATGAATGAATATACTGTATAGTACACTGAATAATCATGATATTAAGGTTAAGCAGATGTGCAGTGTAAGTGGTCAAAATATAAAAGAAATTTTTTAAAATTGCTGAATATATTCTACATTTACTCTTACCCACTCATTTAAAATCATGAATATTGTGCGATATACCCAATATCATGTTTTGGATGGAAGTTGATTGCAAATTGCAGCATGCTTTTTGTTTTGTGCATTATTCTTCAAATCAATTGAAATTGTCAAATTAGCATGAGGATGAATGGTATTGCTAATCACAAAAAAAATGCATAAAATAACTCCAAAAAGGTTTTTCTTTATCAATGGAAGAAACGCTAGAGGGTCTGATATAGTTTAGATGATCTGAATCTTGTACTGCCTGAGGATATTAACTAAGGTAATTAAGAAAATTCTAATCAAAACAACTTTCAACAAAGTAGAATTTCCTTGGCAGCATTCCTTTCCATAAATAAAATCAGTTCACAACTCCAATGTAGGACATTAATTGTTAAATTAAGAATTCCCAAAATACATAAGTGGCTAAAGAATAATGCCTGTCAACGGCCTCACGTGCTTCAATACCTGCAAAGCTGAATCTTATTCTTTGGATCAGAATGTTGCTTCATAGTTAGCACCAGGCTTTAGAATCTATATGCATTTGAATCTTATTCATTGTTCTTTTTTCTTTTCACAACAGGAGATATGTGCTTCACTTATCAAGTGGGATAGAAGACTTAGGAACTGTAAAATGGGATTTAGCCTTGTGTCTTTTATTCTCTTGGGTGGTGGTAGTGCTCTGCCTTGTAAAAGGCATCAAGACATCTGGAAAGGTATTTATATTCTTATTTACCTATGTATTATGTTCCCAAATATGTACATACCATCATGTTTTCATTGGCTATCATTTAAAATCGTTCACAATCTTGTGCATTGAGCTAACAGTCTAGCTATGGGAAATTTATTGACAAAACAATTGAGACTGCTATGTTGAGTTGATATTGAATTTAGTCACCTTTGCTACAGCAACACCCTTTAAATATTTACTTATTTACTCTAATCTTCAGTTTCAACTAGCATTGCATGCACACCAGCATGCATGTTTAGTGTATTCATGGCAATATAAAAATGTTTCATATTGACAGAAGTACATTTTAATGCAAGAATTTCACAGTATAAAATCATTCTCCTTGACAGGGATTTGAACCCAGATTCCTCTATGTCCAGCCAAGGGCTATAGCTACCAAGGCTTAGAGTAAAGTTCAGTAGCTTAACCAGCTAATGTGGTCTACTGGATATAGAGGAATTCAGGTTCAAATCCTCTTGGATAGGAATGATTTTTATGCTGTGAAATTCTTGCATTTCAATACATACCAATGGGTGACTCTGCTTAAGTTACTAATCTAGTATTTCCCGCATATTTTTAAAATATACATTCAAAGAAATGCAAATTGCTGTTGCAATGTTTCATAAATGGCAGAGGATTGCAACCTCTGATATTGACAATACATTACAAATGGGCAGCCCATCTACTTTGGCAGTAGATAATGGATTGCAACTCAAAATATTATAATATATATGCAATACATTTACATGTATATATGAACATAGTTATTCCACAGACTAAGCTCAAATGGACATGCACATATGTTCACTCAGTCATTGACTGATGCTGATTTTTGTCAAAAAAATCAACTCGTCTTTGCAATAAGAGTAATATGCAATGATATTCATATGCATATATATATATATATATATATATATATATATATATATATATATATATATATATATAGAGAGAGAGAGAGAGAGAGAGAGAGAGAGAGCCATTTGAAAAAAGTTTCATCCAGCTCCCTCTCTCAGTTCTTGATTAATGGTTCTCACAACCAACAGACATATTACTTAAATATATTTTGTTGGGTTTATTAAAAAAATATGTGCATACTCCAAAAGATGTGTATCAAATGATTAGTTTTCTTATACCTACAAAATGCAAGCATAATGAACATAATAGAATGAATTGAAATTCACTTAAAATCCATTTAAATCTTACAGGTTGTGTATTTTGCTGCAACATTTCCATATTTGATTCTCTTCATTCTTCTGGTAACTGGGCTCGTTCAAGATGGTGCTATGGCTGGAGTTTTGTATTTTGTGACCCCATCATGGGAAAGACTACTTGATGTCCAGGTATTGTTTATGTATCAACTGTGAATAAAAAATGCCATTTCTGTCCATTAAAAATTTGCAAACTTAATGTCTCCGCAAATTCATTAATCAATATACATGGATAGTACATCTGTAATCCACCAGATTTTAAAATTCATAAATATCCTCAAAGAAAGCTTAGATTGGTTTTTCTTTAAAAAGATGATTAATGGCTCCACAACCTTAATTTATTTGTTCACTAAAACCCAAAAAATACAAATCTCATTAGTTCAATAGTTTCAGCCTCAACTTTGTGGAAGTTCATTTTAATAAATGATGTGAACAGCGAAATGATTGTGACTTTAAACTTTGTACCTGAGGATGACGCCGTAGCGTCGAAACTAGTCGTACCTGTAATAAAGTGGTGGATTGAAACAAAGTGTTTTTTTCATTTATTACAAATCTCATATTTGAGGGAGGGTTGTGATAATATTATTAAGTCAATAAAGATATATAAAAATAATGATTTTTGATTTAGCATGGTAGTCTATCAAGTATTATGTCTAGGTACTGACCAAAGGGCCTAAGGTTCAAATGTGAGAGATACTTCTAAGCTCATCAAACTTAACCCAAGTTAAGTGATTTTTCTGAATATCTGACTGTCCAAGAAATCACAGGTGATACATGGGAAAAACTCTTTCCTGTCTTCTCCTGTGAGAGCTAGAATTTCACAAGCCAAAGGGCCATTCGCAAGATGCCAATCACCCTTTGCCCTCACCTATCAAACTAAATTTGCTATTGAAGGCACTAGTTGATGTTTTTTAAACTATATTTGACCCAAATATGTACTAAATTTAGCCACATAGTTATTATTATGAATATGAAACTTAATGCCACTCAATTTACTGCAATTGAATTATTTGTAAAAAACTTTCTCATAACAATTTTTTTATTATTTATGTCAAGTAGCGACTAATATCTTAAAATCCCATTGTTTTTCTGAGAGTGAAACTTGTTTTTTGCCAAGCATAACAGACTTATGATCTTATAAATGAACTTTATGACATTTCATTTTATTGTTACATTATTAATGATATGAAATTATTGGCCACTACAAGATTACTCTGTCATTACAGAGATTTGGATATGCATACTCAGTTTGACCATCACTCAGTTACATACTGTCATACAGTTTTTTAGGCTAATATTTTTCAGCTACCCCAATTTATTCATGGAGAATATATATATATATATATATATATATATATATATATATATATATATATATATATATATATACATACATACATACAATATATATAGTATATCATACAGCTTTGGTGAATATGAGGGTATCCAAAGCCATTACCCAGAATTGAACCCTGGCTCTCTCATTAATAGCCCAGCACTCTACTTGCTGGACTCCCCACCAGGTTATTGTGTCCTAAATCCTGAAACATATATTGTTTTGTTTATTGTATCTTATTTTGTTTTACTATTGTTTCCTTTGATTCATGAATATAACAAGTCATTTCTAATTAGTGTGTATTAAAATTGTTATTTTTGTGATATCAGTGAGATATAAAATTATAATTAGAGACTAAATATCCTGCTGAATGTTCAAAGATGGCAAAAATCATCACTGAGTATTCATTTTCCTTGTTTGTTAACTGTTTCAAGTGTGAATTGCTCACTAAAGCCAAATTGATATCTGACTTAGGTATGGCAGGCAGCAGCTGGGCAGATGTTCTTCTCCTTAAGTGTATCAATGGGAGGACTGATTATGTATAGCAGCTATAATGACTTCAGGAATAATGTTTACAGGTATTGTTTTCCTACTTAACAGCTTAGAGCTGAATTTTTCGGGCATTGGCTGCCACCTTTAGTATATTGTTTTCTAAATTATAGTTTAAATATCCTCACTATATTCTTAAAGATAAGTTGCTAAGATGAGAGATTTTGATACTCAAAGAAATTCCAAAGAACTATAGGGCAATATTATATTTCACTGCAGAAGGTATAGTACCTATCAATCTTCACATTTGCTGTTATCTCATTGACATTTTTTAAATCTAAGGGTGGGTTAAAAAGTCCATGCAAAGATGAAAACTACATGATTTTTTAGGCTAAAGCATTTTTATTTATCAACATAGCCAATGTGGCAAATACAGTTAGTGCTGCTTTGGTCATTTGAAAATGCAGCCTCAAATAACTGGAGAGGTTATGAGTAACTTCATAAAAATTTTCTATGAAACTAATAGAGCTAGTTTCAAACATCTAAATCAATAAAAGCTTTTCTTTAGAAAAGTAAGCGACTACAACCAAACTCCAAACCCAAAAGATTTACCAGAAAACAAAACAAATGGTTTAAGTTAGATATCCTTCATTGATATCCAAGGATGAGGGAATATGTTATCAGGTTTCAAGTGAGTATAGTCACCAGTCACTAACCCACTTCAATATGAACACTGCCACTGTGGCATGGTCTGGTGATAGTACCCCTTCCTCCTCCCTTCAAACAAGCTATTTTTAAGTCAGTTTAGTTTGCCTCCAGAGATAAGCTGATATTTCATGTTATAACTTGTAATGAGTTATTTAGATCTTATAATTTGGAGAAAATACTGATATAATCAGTCAACTGGAGGCCAAAACTCTATACATAGTGCAAATATTCTAGTAATATTATATATCTTCTAATACCACATTTCCAGGCCCATAAGATGCACCAGTGCATGAGACGCACTGTGATTTGTCAGGGGAGAATTTAGGTAAAATACTTGAATCAGACAGAAACGGTGAAAGTATTTAATACAAATAAAATTGAATCGTTACATTAAAAATTAGCAGCTACTCATATATCAAACTTAAATTCATAATTAATCATTCATGAGAAATTCATCATCATTGGGCCAAAATGCCTTGTTTTTATGTTCTGAAGTGTAATTCATGAATTCAAGGGGAAATTTTGTATTGTTAGACAATCTTCTCTCTTGAGATTCCATGAGGGTATTATAATTAGGATAAAATCCAGTCCCTACCTACGCATTGCCTTCCACAAGTTTATTATGATGCCATAATTAAGTAAATAAATACAAAAAATAGGTTAAATTATAGGTCTCTTATCTTGATTTTTAAAGTAATTAAAGAATAAACATTTTCTTCGATTTTATTACTACTTGTCTACTGCATTCCACAACAAGTTTGTAAAATCAAAATTAAGTAAATAAATAAACAAAAAATTGGGGTACACTTCAATCCTGTAATCATGATTTGCCAAGCAATTAAAGTAGCCTTATTAAAAACATGTTATTTGACTTTACTACTACTTAGCAACTATTCAACACTTTACTATGCAAAGCAATAATGCCTACTAAGATATAATAGAGTAATACTATATTATAATAAATTATTCTTTTCACACAGGGATGCACTGGTTGTCAGCGTGTTAGATACCATCACAAGTATAATATCAGGCATGGTAACATTCTCCATCCTTGGTGCAATGGCTCATGATTTGAATGTGCCTATTGACCATGTTGTGAAGGAAGGGCCAGGGTTGGCATTTGTGGCTTATCCAGAAGCCCTTCTTCGGTTACCAATACCCCAACTATGGTCAATATTATTCTTTTTAATGCTCTTCATTCTGGGACTTGATAGTGAGGTAAAGGATTTTTCTCATTCCCCCTACTTTAAATATTCATCATTAAGCTTAAAATATTTTACATACTTCCTTCAATGTATTACATACTTTTTTGCAAAGTGGTATTGATTCAATATGTCTCTTCATGAGAAATAAGATCAGTATAATGTGCTAATTTTTTCATTGTGTTTGTGTTGTTCACGATTTCTTCATATTAGATGTATAATTGTTACAGATGAACTCCTATACTGCTATCTCAAGCAATATAACTTTATATGCACATAATTATCTATTATTAATCAAAGCCAAATCTTTTTTGGTTAATCTACTTAAGCTACAATTTTAATAGCTAATGAAATTTAGTTACTTTTAATTAAACTGCAAAAAGAAATAAATTTATACATGTACTAATATTTACTGTTACAGTTTGCTCTTCTAGAAAATGTACTGACAAGTGTATCTGACGAATTTACATCATTGAGGAACAGGAAGCTTTCTTTCTGTGTTTTAACAGCCATTCTCTGCTATTTCGTTGGGCTTCCATGTGTAACATACGTATGTACACAAAATATCTCTTACAATCTCATGAAATTAAATTTTTCACCAGATAAACTTCAATTCTATGAATTATTATAATTAAAACTGTATTCACAAATAAATTTGCTTTTTCAGGGGGGCAATTATGTACTAACATTGATGGATGCTTATGGTGGAGGAATAGCAGTTCTTTTTATAGCTATATCTGAATGTATAGGCCTCATCTGGATATATGGTAATTATGCATCGTTTTTGCTGTGACTTTATCTTTGCTTAAAGAATTCAACAAACAAGTAATATTTTATTTACAGGGCTTCATAAAATTTGTGATGACCTTGAATTTATGCTTGGGTATAGGCCCCAGTTTTACTGGAGAGTGACATGGGCATTCTTTGCCCCTGTTATATTATTGGTAAGTTGAAAATGACACATTAGAGTAGAACACAAAACATCATGTAGAATTAAGATAACTTATCAAATGCTTATGATGTTTAAAATATATATTAAATTTGTTAATATAAAATGAAAGAGATCTCTGTTTAGAAAGTATTCTACAATCATTTGAGATAATTTATAATAAACAATGGGTTCAACATGATAAGTTCTGATGCAGGTTGATAAGGACCAAATTAGTAAGTTTTCTGCATCCCTGCTGCTGACATGACATGATTAACTTCTTGTGTAAGAAAAACTTGTGGTAAATTTGATATGCTATAGGTAATGCACAAGGCTTGATGAAGTATATGTACCAGAACTAGAAGTCACATGTATCACAACTTCACATATATATTTATTATTGGGTTATTATTTTAAAGAGAGAGCATAAGGTACCATAAAGCATGACTTACCTCAAGTTTTTCTAGACTATGCACATTTGGATAGGGAGAATAATGTTAACATTGAGGTTTTGATTGCATTGAAGGTGTGCACTATTCCGCTATTAAAAAGAAATTTTCACCCTGAATATTTGGCCAGCAAAAACTCTGAAGGAAAATCATATAATCAAGATAATGTTTAGATATTGTTCAATTGGTACAAATTTGCATGTAGTGATCAGCCATGACAGACTGCCATTAGCTTGACTCATTCTCACTTATTCTCATTAAACAGTTTCAGTATAAATAGGAATACAGGTCTGCATAGCTTCGGACAATTCACAATTCAGTGGAATATATTAGTGGCAATATTGTGGTATAACAACGCAACATGTTTGCTGAAAGAGTCACTAATCATATTCAGTCACTGTGTCTTCTGCAATGCCCTTTTTATAACATATTGATATCTTTTTGGCAAAAACTTAAAATGAATCAACTTGCATAAAACTATATAAATGATATAGTAGATAGATACTGTTTTTATAAATTACTTCAATTATTTGCAATGGTGTAAAATTTCCGAAATATTTTCAATAGTTGTGAAAGGAAAACTCCAATAAAGGGTCTAATCATTGATAAATGAGACTAATATGATGCTGGCCAATACATATCATTGCTGAAGAATAAAATAGTTCAATGACTGCAAAATATGTGAAAATAAATGGAAACGCCATATAATCTCACAGTAAACTGGACTTAGAGGGGCACTGAAGGGGCAACTGCAAATACTAATGGGTGCTAAAGTGCACTAGCCATCTTAGGGAATGCCAACCTAAAGATTCCATGTGTCTAGCAAATAATTAAAATTTTTGATTAATGATCTGCACCAGCAGTCCCTAGACAGGATTTAGTTTGACAAATTGACCGTGTTAAAGGCTACAACATCCTATGTTTGAATACATGTATTTATAAACATACCATAACAACTGGCAAACTAAATGCTAGTTTTCATATGTTAGGCTAGGTCTCATCTTGAAAATAGTCTTGCAGCATGTATTTTTACATGCTGCAAGACTATGACATGCTTGCTTATATATTTCATGGAGTAGGTGATGCATAACTATTTAATTCAGTAGGTGATTAAGAGTCCCAGTTCTTTCTTATGTGCAAGAGTTGGTTAGTTTCAATATTCTGGTATCTAAAAAAGCACAGTGCCACATTTAGCTGGTGGTTCCTAATAGTATCACCCAGATTTGACCCTGGAGCCTCCCAGTCAGCAGCTGAATGATTTACCAACTTAAGTGATATTTCCAAAAGACATAAAAATTCCCTGACAAGTGGGATGAAAATCACTACTTGTGATCAACGTAAAATTGCCTGCAGTTTCTCATGTTCACATGCCATTTTAATTATTTTTACAGGCCATTTTCATTTATTCCTTAATTGTACATAAACCATTACGATATGAAGAATATGACTATCCCGATTGGGCAGATGGAGTTGGTTGGTGTTTAGCATGCTTGTCCATGTTGCAAATCCCAATAATAGCAATTATAGCTGTGTTTCAACAAAAAGGACCATCATTCAAAGAAGTAAGTAGTAGGCTTATAAAAAATAATGCAAATACTTCTTTCAAAACATAAATCACTGTGAAGTGTAAAGAATAAACAATCCACAGAAATATAATTATACTTCTGTGAATTGTTCTATTCTTTAATTCTTTAATTATTTATTCTAATGTAGTTAAAACATTACATTAGATTAATCATTTTCTTATTGTATGAACACTGAGCTAAAGGAAAAACAAATAAATACTAAAGCCAAGCCATAGAAATATGTAAATCTAAGTCATCTACAGTAGGAATAATACAAATTTAAATATGTACAATAGCCACTGTAATGTTTTATATAACAAGTGAAATTTAATTTTCAGAAAATTTTACAAGCTGTTCGGCCAACTGAGGACTGGGGTCCTTCAGACCTTAACCTGAGGGATGACTGGCTTGACTATGGAAATAGATCAAAAACAAACCTTAGGCTCAATTCACTAGATGTTCAAAATGGTAAGTTTGTCAATGATTTTATAGAGAATAGCAGAAATAATCTTCCAGATTCATCCACAATTCCTATTTAAATTAATTCCATTAATTTCAGACTGTTCAAATTCAACTCCAAGAACAATAGGTGCCAAAGGAGGAGAATATTTGTGATATCAGGAACAGAAGAATGGATCTTGTGTTAAAGAGTGAAGTGAAGAAGTGAGTTTGAGAAACTGTGCTTTGGGTCCATTGCAGTGGAACAGTTCCTGGTTTAAATACAATTTTATGCTCATCAAGTATCCAATGGATCAATAGTGATACTGATTGTGAGAAGTAAAATTTCTCTCTTGTAGTGTATGGAAATGTTTTAGAGATCATTACCCAGTATTGAAACAGAAATAGTTTTGGTATCTTTGGGAAATAAATGGTGTTCATAAGATGATAGTGGAGGAACAAGAATTCTCTCATCCGGTTGCAAAGCTAGCAAGTATTAGGGTTAACTATGACTCTCAGGGATGCTGAAACCCGTTGAATGCCATTATTTCCTGTGCATTTATATCTTAATTTCAAGAGACTTTTTTCACAATATATATTTAATTTAGATACCAATCAGTTGTATGTGCGAAGAGAAAAGCAGCATGTTCAATGTTGGAATTGTGAATTAAAGTGTTCATCCGACCAAAGATTGTTTAAAAAAGGACTAGTCAATATTTTTATGTTTTATGTGAGAATAGAAAACTTATACCTGCCATTACGGTATTTGTATATAACTGTAAATTATATATTATATACATATAATACAAGAACATCGCAATTGTTCATGTGTAAAGACTTGTTGCAAAGTATTACTATTTTAAGGTTATTGCCCATGAATTTTTACTGTTAGGGATGTTAAAGATCTGAGCTCATTGTGGTATTCCTAGTAATATTTTATAGAATGGAATACATACACCAAAATACAGAGCATAAGCCTTTGCTATAAGGTCATTAATACATACTATAGAATAGAATCACTCAGAAGGGTTTTCCCCAAATGTCCCTATATGCTGATATTATTGATGCTGCAAATAAAATAAACCTTACTATTTTATCTACTCCCAAAGATGTTATGAAGTTTCATGGCTGTTTTAGGATTATTGGCACAAAGTACATCTCTATTTTCTTTCAAAATAGTTATCCAAGAAACAGTTCGTATTGTTGATAGCATAAAATGAAGTAAAATTCTATAACAGTAGTTATGCTTACATATAATTTATTCAAATGCGCTAAATTAATTTCATGTTAAATTTTCTTCACAATGTCACATTTAAATGTGAACCTGAGAGATGTGAATGATATTCAACCATATTTCTAATATATACCTTATTAATTATGGGTGTGTGCCTAATTAAATTGTATTATGAACCGTATTCACATAGGTAACCCTACACTTGGTGATTCAATAATGGTCTAGAAAAAATAACAAAAATAAATAACCAAATGAAGCAATCCACTCTTTCCAAAACTTGTAATGTAAAGTTTAATAAGTACATAAGACTCAATTTCTGTCGGACTGTATGGAAAAAGAATAACCATTTTCACCCCAATTTTCTCCCCATTATGTAAATTTCATTAATTAAAAAGTGCTCAATGTATATTTTGAGTTTAGGAAAATAATAGCTGAAAATATTTAATTCTTTTAATTAGACTGTTAATTACCTATAATATATTACCAAAAAATTTTATAACAGGAATGATTATTTCTGATGAACTATCACTACTGTAAACCTAAAGAAAATGAGTGATACTAATAGTTTTGAAGCATAAAAGTTTTATGGAGATATGTTTTAGAAACTTTTATCAGTTTTTATGTCCAATCTATAACGATAAATGTGCCTCAGATCAATTTATAGGTAAAAATAATATGTATACGTGTTGAAAAAATGTAAACCAGCTGAAGAGCAATAAAGATAAGACAACTTGTTAAATGTGATTCAAAGAATATCTGAATAATCCCAACGACAGAATTACTTATTATTAGAAAAATAATTTTCTCTAAAAGTCTTAAAAAATATTAATCATTCTTAAAAATCTTCCTCTAAATAGTGGTTCAGAATAGAAACAAAATATCATCTAAAAACTGTTCAATGAAACATCTATCTTGCTTCGCTATAATTGGTGCCATATAACTTGTTCTGGTTAGATAAGAGAATTACTTTTAGCCATAAAAAATCTGAGGAAATAGAAGTAAGAAAAAATAAATGAAATTTAAGCTTAATTTATTTTCTCAATGATGAATGTTCCCTTTTTCTTGACTTTCCCTCCCCCTCTACAAGCATCCAAAAAAGATTCTATATTATTTCCCCAGATTCTCCTAATCATCACTTCCTTCAGTATATGATTGTCTCTCTAGAATAAAATTTGATGGAATGTTAGTTGGCTGATGACCTCAAAGATATTTAACGCATAATAACAAACTCATTACTCACGTCTTCAAGACCTCCAGTCTTCTCATATCTTTCTACCTCAGAGTATTTATTCACTGTCATGCCATAAAATGCTAAATTTCTAATTAATAGTTGTCAATATTTTATAAACCACTTGCCTAGTGGCTTAGACAAATTGACGGCTCTTCCATTTACTAATCCACAGATAGCTAATTTGAATTCTATCTATTATGGGACTCAAAGTTGTACCATCATGCAACAGATTTTCTTAATCATAGTTTAAGGTGTCATGTAAACTCAGCTGCACAATAACCTTAGGAAGTCAACTACTTCTAGTCTCAAGCCTTTTTCCAAACATTTCTATCACTTTTTACATATTTCCATTTCCATGCAGAGCAAAGAAGAAAAATGCAGTCATGTCAAAGAGCATTCACCCTATAGTCTTTGGTCTCAATTCTCTTTCCGTTTCAATGACGCTATAAGTTTTGGTTTAGGTATAGCATCAGACGCTTCAAGTTTAAAGGTGCCTATTAGTTAAATCTGAGTCTGATAGTACCTTAACTGGGACTGAACGTAGATTTTTTTCTGAATTTGATGAAAAAAGTTCTAAATACTGGGAAATATCTGTAAAAGAAGTAATTATTGCATTTGTGGTGCAGGCACAAGAGAAAATTTCTCTTGTGCAGAACAAGATGTAAGTTTATGATGAGGAGGAGAGCCTGGCAGTGCTCTTATTACGTCCAATAGCATGGTACCTAAGTTATTTGTCAATTTTATATTCCACGTGGATAATCACTACTTGAAATCTCGAGCGGTGAAACCAACCTATGATAGAAGTACGAACTCGTACATGCGTCGAGATAGTACATTCTTGGAATCAGTTTAATTTGAAAGTAACATGACGCCGTAGTTGAAGGGTTACGGTATATTTGGATGGACTTAGGGAATCAGGAATGTCGTACGTCTAAGTTTAGTCTAACGCGTAACTAAACGCCTATTCTTAAACCCCTTATTAACCATTTTTTAAAACTTGCAGATTCCCCCTCCTTCCTTAATATAATGTAAAGCGTCAATTGGTTTCCTCCCTCTATATTGAAAAGCTATCCAAAATATTTCCTTCTCCCACAGCTCCCGCATGCTCATTGACTCTTAGTACCCCCAGTATCCAAATTTTCCTGCTTTCTTCGAATTTCAAAGCGTATGCCACAATTACAAAATACCCCAATATGGTAGATACAATAAGTCATATATTGTATCATCACAACTCACCGAATTCGTCAGCCATGGCGGAATACACTTGGTGAAAAATTAATTTGCAGTAATAAAAATCTCGCTAGCCGACGGAAAATGAATGTGAGGTTTCAACGTTGTGATAGCACGCGTCCACGCATGGGAAATAACAAGGCTAAGTAATACCCTATTGATCACATTAATTTTATGCACAGTAGTCTCGGTACAGCCATGGCAATCAAAAACCAGAAAATGCAGGTAAAAACATGAGATCGGGCGCTGCTAGAACTAATCTCTCCCAAGTTCGGGAAAATTAAATACAGAACGGCAACACGGCCGACATTCACCGTTTAACGATTATGCCGGTACGTGATCCACAGAACATTAGGGATAAAAGGCTTTAGAGAATCGAATGCTTCTTCCTCTTTACTGTCAATCTTAAGGAGATTTCCGTGTCAGAATTTCCCCACAGTTGTCAACACCATTCCCGAAGCAACTCATGTTGTCGTGTTAGCAAACACAAGCCAAGAGCCACCCATGTCGGGATACATACCTGTAGAACGAAGTTTTGACGGGAAGTTAGGTCAAAACATATTCGTAGAATTTATTAACAAAATTATATTAAGAAATATATAATGCGTATTGAATTGCACCAAGAAGTAAAATCCACGTCGCAGGGTTCTTTATGTAATAGGTGGGCTAGAGACAAGTCCGCCGGTGATGTCAGCAGTTAATCGAATATACTGTTATGCTGGGCTGTATCTGTTCATTTCGCGCTCCAAGTTTTTTCCCTGACTGCCACAATCGCTGAAGGTATGTGGAAGCTTATTCGAGTGAGGAAACATGTAAGGAAATCATCCGAATGGAAAAGATCCATAATGCTAAGTAATGGAGAAAAATCCACTCGGCCATGTCATTTACCTGCATATCAATTTCATAAGTGTAATTAATCAGTGTGGATTTCATAATGGCTGAAAACTTCCCATTCAAGCGGCTTTCACTGGAATGACAATCAATATAGTATTATGTGCCTGGTGATGATGGTGCATTGACATTTAAACGCGTTGCACGCAACAAATTGTTGTGACATTTAGAATTTTTATTATTGCTAATAAAAGAATATATTTTTAAATGCTCTGATTAGGTGAACTAACATTGAAGTCCAGACACACTATTTCAAGAAATAGCACATTTTTATTGTGGACACGGCGTATAGCATCCACATCACAGATTGGTACGTACTCTCTGCCACTTGTGGTTTCACAAGAAATGTCGGAAAACTCATTGTACCTTGCTTTTAAGGTGAAGTAGGTCGAGGAATCACCGAGGATTGGGGTTCATGACCCTCCGGGTGCTTTCACCTCTAGGGTACCATGTAATTCACCTCAATGCACCTCAATTCGATAATCTTTTGTCAGGTAAATTTGTGAGTGAAATTTCTTTTTTATTTTTAGCAGAAAATTCATGAATTAATCTAATGAATGCCTTTCAGAATGGAGGTTTATAGCAAGACGAGATTTAAGTAGCGCATGATACACGAAGTTGGAAGGATGAGGTGAAAAGAAGCGTTTTACGACGAAATGGGAGTGGACAATTCCTTACCTAAATAAGAATAATGTTTGCTGATGTTGGCAAGACTTCCTTATCATAGCAGCATCGTTTAACTGAAGAGATGGATCTATGAAGGAACAGCATAATGATACTGAAAGCAACCCGAAGAACCGCGGCTGTATATTATTTGTTCTTCAACCGATAATTTTAAAAACAAGCAATTTAGGTAAAAAATAACGCCAAAATTTCAGTGAAAAACACCTCTATGTTCAACTTTTAACTTGAATCTGAACTAATGCTGAGATTTCATCCATCAACTACCTGTGTAACGCGACACGAAGAGAGGCTCCACTTAGGAAATCGTTGCCCCACCTGACAAGTTAGAAGGAAACCCAAGAGGATAATTGTCTCATTACTCAGAAGAAAATTGTTTCAGAATGGAGAAAAAGAGGGAAAGCTATTCCAGTAACTGCATACGGAATACCTTGAAATATTGCCCTTCGGTTCAATCCTATTTTTTAGGCAAAACATGTTATTCGTATTCCTAAGCTTTTCAACGGTTCATTTATTATCATACTGCGAAGTATTTTTGTGACAGGTCTTTTGCTGCAAGTGTTTGCAGTGGTGAACCACATCATTATACAACTTTGAAAACCAACTACGACTATTTTCTTTTGCGTTTCTCACGAAATTGAGTGCACAGTGGGTAGATCTTAGGGCTATTGACCGAAGAGCCTGGGCCCGATTCCGGGTGACGCCTTTGGCCACCCCATGTTATGCGCGGGTGCCCGTTCTTTCCGGGATTCACAGGCGGCACAGGGAAATTAACTGGCCCCTCTGTCCTGAAGTGTGAATTGCACACGCCATTTAAGCGTGTGAGATCCACCCTCGCCTATCCAATCAAACAAAGAGTTCTCAATTTCAATTTCAGACTTCGATTTATTTGGGCGGGAGGAAAAGGTCAACGTAATTTTCGTAAGTTTTCATCTCCTTAATACTCCCTTTTCACCCCTTTTCCTAGGTCCTATTTTTCCCAATACATATTCTTGGTAAATTTAAATAGCTGGATGAATAGAATAAATGAAATTTATGGCAGCCTCGGAAATACAGCGGGAGCATGGCTCCTAAACTGTCTCCTTTCTCGGAGTGCGTACTCTATATAAAAATACTTTCAGCTTTCGCGTCTATTTTCACAATTACTGTCAAACAGGCTAGCAGGTTATGCATACATTTCTATAACCCATCGTGAGGATTCTTCATCTCAATCGATGATCGGGGGCTCAAGAATAAGACAACCATTTAGAAAGTAGTGAAAGATATCACCGAAGATTTCCCCAATGAATATTCAACGAAGAATTCTGCTAGTCTCAAACAAACTGTAACCTTTTTCTTGACAAAATACCATTTCAAAGAAATCACAAGTATGCAAGTATTCCAAAAACCATGCCTTTGCCAAAGCTTTAAACATACGGGGCCTATAAATGGGAATCAAGGGTGAATCAGGGTTAAGGGTCTTTTGGCTAAACACCCTTAACCTAATTATCCGCATGAAATAATGAATTTTACTTCAAAAGAATTACAAGATTCAAATTTTCATTTATGAATCAGCGAGCAACAAAACCATCGAAACGGGGTTGTTTGCCACTATATATTATCTCTTCTGGTCCAATAGTTCTCCACTTGCCTGATCGGATGGACACCATAATGATAATGAATCCCGGCAACTACGGGACTCGGCCCAGTCGGCCGTGTGTCGTGCCCACGGCGGGAGAGGCAAAGCTTCCGCGGTCGTCATCTCACGAAATTCTAGCACAACTGAGGGGATGACTCAGAAAATGGGGCAGAAAAAGAGAACGACCGTGAAAAAAGGAACTTAGAACTCAGACGATGCTGAAGACTAGGAATTTGGAAAATATCAATTGCAAGATGGAAGTATTGACATTTTAGGCCAATGCGAGATGAGATGAAAAGATTGTTGTGATTATTGGAGCGAAAGTTATTGAGCAATACACGTATATAGCGGAGGGCAGAGAGTCAACATATCATAGTCATAGTAATGTACTGGGAATTGGGGCGAAAGGTATTCAACGTGGAATAGGTGAACATTATAACAGAATGTTATGAGAAAAAATTGGAGCAGACCCGATCAATCTAGGGTTGATCTAGGTATATATACTTGTATGACGACAAGAAGTAAATAGTCCACACGGCCAGTTAGATGACAGCATTGTGAATGCACCTGAATGAAAATACTTCATATTAATGAGAATTGGAATGCATTGGTAGGCGAAAGGACAGACGGCAGTGAATTAATAGGGTAGGGTTAGGGAGAAAGGAATGAACGCGGAAAGAAAACCATCGGGTTTTGCAGACGATACAGCTTAATTATCACAAACAGATAGCTTAAACACTACAGTAAGCGTAGACATGTATGCAAAATTCCAGTAGATAAAAGCTCGACTGTATTATGGTTAGAATTTATTTAGGAATATCGGTTTTCCGGGAGTAGATGTGGATTTAGATCACAATATAATTAAAGCAAGTAGTAAGAGAACATGAAACAAAGAAGATTTAACTGTGGCGAAGAGGTAGTAGCATTAGAAGGCCTTTAATAACACTGTGAGAGATGATAAATGGGCGGGTACGATACAAGGCAGATGGGATTTTCTCAAATGAGGGATAAAAAAAGGGACAGACAAAACTCTAGGAAGGGAGAATGGAAAAGGTGTCAGGAACCCATGGAACACAGAAGATTGATAACACAATTAAGTGGAACGACGTTAACGAAGCGATAGAGCGCAATGGAGCGTTAAACGGGAAGGTGAAGTAAATGTTGAAAGGTAACAAAGGATATTCCGTTTACACTATTAAGTCTGCAACGTGGTAAATATTAATCGAAGAAGAATAGGTCCTGATAAGATGGAAAGAATATATAAAGTTTCAATATGATAAAGATAATGCGCCTGGAAGTTTGGATATGAAAATGGGAAAAAATGTCGATAACGATGACCGAGTACCAAGAAAGATTGAAAGACAGAAATGCCATTAAAGTAAATGAAATAGATTTTGAGAATATATAACAACCCTGCGTTAGGTGGGTCGTGATAGTCCAGGGGTAGAGCGTTGTTCTACTGATCGGAGGACCCGGGTTCCCGGGCAAGCTTCTCTGGGCACCTGCAGCTCCACCCAAACTATGTGATTTTTAGGATACCAGATCTTCCTGTGAAACCATATCCGGCATAGGGAAAGGAACTGGCCCCTCTGATGTGTGAATTTCACACGCAGTGGGGCTTAGTAGCGGGTGAACTCTACCGTCACCTACAAAATCGACCCTCGGGTTGATTATTGTGTTTATGGTTTTTAACAACCCTGCAGAGCCTATGAAGAATTAAGGAAGATGAGGAAGGAAGAGCTTTTACGTGCATATTTATGAGGGAGGAATTTAGCCGGAAGACTTCGATATCGATACCATCCTGGAAAAGAGAAATGTAGCAGTATTCGAGGACTATAGTAATATAGGATTGACTTCAAATAGGGCAAAGATCACCAACAGAATGTTAGAGAGGAGAGTAAATGATTACACAGGAGAGGATGAGTTCGGATTTAGAAAGAGGATGGGCACAAGAGATACTAAAGGAATAATGAGGTCACTAGCGGAAATAAACTTCGAGTAGAACAAGGATGTATGTGAACTCGGTATATTTCTAGAAGGCGTTTGACAGAGACTGGAGGGAAAGATGACTTATCCAGAACATGTACAAATGTCAGACAGCACTAGTGCGGATAGCTAATGGAGAGTAGGAATGGGCCGATTTAGGCAGGGGAGTAAGCCAGTGATGTCCATTATTTCATGTTCTGTTCAATATATGTACGGATAAAATGTTAAGCGAGTCATGGAAGTGGGTGGAGTGAATTTGATTGAATTTGATCCAGGTGAACCTGGATTACAACTAAATTACAAGGGTCTGCTTTTTTCTCTACCAATACAATTTTATCACTCACCCGCTCTATATCCACTGCCCTTCTCCCTAGGTTCCTATTCAGTGCTACGGCCACTCCTCGTTGACTCTCCCCCCTCACTATCAATGATTAAGTCAGTTATGAGTTGATCAAGTCATCATCACACATGCAGATTACCAAGCATTAACTAGTCAGACAGCCAGGATATGGTAATTATCGTTGAATACTTCACAGGAGCAATTTGAGAGGCATGAAATAGAAATTGACTATAAGAAAACGAAAGTGATGAGATTCTCGAAAGTAGGTTAAATATTAAAGTGGGAAGAAATAAATTGGACTAGCTGGAGGGCTGTCACGTATTTGGGCAGTATTTTAGTGTCAAAATGCATGTTAAATGGGATATTAATAAAATAATTGCTTTGGGGAAAGGAACATTTAAGCATGAATGGTCAAACAGTGATCTTAATACAAGAGCTTGAATTCACATTATAAGCTTTTGAGAACTAGGTACGGTGTAGAATAGAGAAAAATAATTTGGACAACATGAAGCCTGATTTTTTTAATGGTGGGCGAAGAGAGGAAAGAAGGCAAAAAAGTGGATGAAGGAAACACTAAGAGGCAGTGGGATGCTGGGGCCGGGATTAAAGGGAGATATTTAGCTCAGCAGAGAAGAGGAAGGAAGACAATGCATAGAAAGCATGAAGGCAGGTAGAAGTAAACAAGGAACTGAAAAAGAGAATAATTTCGGCCAAGTGAGCGGATGCCTTAGCGATACGTAGAAGAAAAGTCGTTAGGACCGCCAGAAACCTCTCTTTATTTGGTAGGATGTTTTGAATGAAAGACATCAGCTCTCGCGATGGGCTGAGAATTAAGGCTCTTGTTTGGTGTAAGTTTCTTGCAAAATAACATTTTTCAGGAGGCTAACCTTTCCGCAGAGTGAGATCTGACTGAGCTTTACAAGCGAAAAGTTAAAAAAAAAAACTCGTTCGAAGGCCACGCCTTAATCGTTCTATAGAGTGGAGGGGCGTGGTGGCTGGAGGGGAAGAGTGAAAAGGCTTTATCAGAGAGGGAATGAGATAAGGGCCTCACGCACACATGCGGGGATCGGATTAATGGAGAGGGAGAGAAAGCAGTTGCGGGAGGGGGAGGGGCCAGGAAGAAGAAGCGAAAAGAGCGAGCGAGATACCCTCTCCCTTTCCACCACCCGTCTGGTTGTCTCAGTTTCATCTGGGATGCCTTTCAGTCAACAAGTGCTCTCGGTCACGGATATTGTTTCCCCCACAGATTCTGCAGCCTCTTGCTCACTCTCCCATCAACGAAGGCCTTAAGCTCCCTCTCCTCCGCACCCAACCTCCCAGGAGCGAGGTGGCTCGGGAAGAAGAAGGCGACGACTTGTTCGCAAGGGAGGGAGGGGGACAGAGCACTCGCTCGTCGAAGAGCGGGGACGTCCGTACGTCTAGTCGCGGGCGGACGGTCCCAGGAGGGCGCGGACCCGACCCGACTCCTGCGAGATGAAGAAATGGTGGACGAAAGAGAAGGACACGGAGGAAAAGGTATGACCTTGAGAGTGATTTTTGCGCTTAAGTGTTGAAGTATTGGCCCTGCGGTTGGGGCGTTCGGCCGGCCCTCGTCAGGAGGGCCCAGGGTTTAAATCCGGGAGGGAGAAAACTTGACGCCCCCGATTATACCAAATCTGTGTGATATTCTAGGTTAAAGAACTTTCCGGGAAATCTCCCAGTCGGCGCAGGGAAATAAGTCTGGCCCTCCCTCCCCTCATCCCTCCAAACTTTGCTGGAACGTCTCGATTTCACACGCCGTAGGGCTAAGTGCCAGGTGCTCTGCACACCCTCACTCATCAAACCGACGTTTGAGTTGAAGACTGTGGATAATAACCAGTGTTATTTTAAACTAGTTCTATGTAACTGCCAAGCATACACACGATTAGTTCGGTCAAATATTCGGCAGCATGAAAGACTTTCACATTTTTGCGATGGCATTCATGCTAAAATAATCGCAGTGCAAGGGGGGATCGTACTCCAATTAAATTGCAGATAACTGGGTGGGTGCAGAAAAGGGCAAATTAAATTCATGTGACTACACATGTCACAAAGTTAGGCCCTGCACTGATGATTATCGCACTAACTAGGTATTTTTTGACCACATATCAGTAACAATTGCCAAAAAAGACTGCTTTGGCCAATAAGAATGAAGGTAAAATAAGTTTTTCTTCTTGGATAGTATACATTTAGGTACTCTCCTCTGACCTAAATTGTCATGTTTTCCAATGATTCCTATCTTGACGTGTATTTTCTTCTTGTGATTTTTATCTCCACCTGATCTGATTTCTGCAGAATGAGCACCTGGCTGCGCTCATCGAAGAAACGTCATGTAGTTGTCTATCCTTGAACTACTGCGCATATGTACAGGAGATATGTAAAATGTAAATAAGTACGCATTCCATAGTTCTTATCTCAAAAACCTCGTACATTTAGGATAATGTCCTTCCTCGTGTGTTTACATGAAATTCAGCTGACGGCTGAATTTATTATTAAAATTTGTTGACACGTCGTTGTGAAAGATAATTTTCAATCTATATTACTTATGCTCAAAGTATTTTTAATTTTATAATATTCAAATCAATATTCAAAACATTCTACGAGCCAGAAGCTTAATACATTATTTAATAGAAAATATCACCGATATTTTAGAGCATAACCTTGGCATTCATGTCTCCTGCAACAACGATTACACGAATTAAAAACATGTCCGTTTCACGCCCACTTGTGACGCTTAAATGTATTTTTCAATTCGGCCACTTGAAACCACAAACATTAAATAATGGAAATAACGTAGGCACTTCCCCAGGAAAGGAGAAAGGGGCGAAATGAAGCCATTAATTGATAAGGACTAATAGTTTGTCTTTGACCCACTAAATTTCAACCTTCAAAGTTCTTTTGATGTAGGTATCATAGGCATTTGATCATTAATGAACTCAATTTGGAGTACTCATTACACCAAGGGTGAGCGAGCTAAGTCCACCGCTTCTTTTATTTTCAAGCATATAGAGTCAAAACTTAGTCCGTCATTGGTTTAAAATAGTGTTCAGGATTAAAAATTCTAAAGAGTTTGTTAGGAAAATATTAGTACAGAACTAACGCTATATATCTCCAGTTAATCATCCATATTTTCATGGTAAATCATAATTATAGATTTACACCATTAATTTTTAGCGATGAAAATTCCACGGAATAACATACAAACTCGCAACAAACTACCGACTCCCTATTTAACTTCGATGTCAATGAATTAAGTGAGCACACCTTCTTAGGCTTCTCTTGTTTTTTTTAAATATCTCAGAATGGTATTTTGAGATAGTTCACAAAAAACAGCAAGAACTATATATCGCTCTTAAATGAGGTTTTGAAATTCATAGGTTTTCTGTGAACATAATTCATATGTAATCTCAAGTTAAGTGATTCTTCTGTTCTATCCAGTGAATCACCCTCCTTGGTCATAGTAAACTACGTTTTTTTCTGGAGAAACAACTCGGCCACAGTATGGCATGAACCCGTGGAGATAAAAAATCCTTAGTTCCATATTTCCTCTACAAATTAGCCGAGATTAATCACCACAATAACATTTTTATTTGTAATTCACTAGGGCTCGCGTACCATTCACGCACAAAAATCTTTAGATACTAAAAATACTCGCATTATAATAATCCGTAAAAAAATTATCAACAAATTAACGTTCGTCCCCTAGGTAAAAGTTAATTCCAATTCTAGCTTCAAAGAGGCAATTCTATAATGTGAATTACTGTGGGATTTGGAAAAAATACATATGCATAGAGACATCGTGGTGACATTCCGATTTAAATAATTCAATTCTCATTAAACTAACTAATTACATCCGGTGTAAGAGGAAAACACATTTTGTGAATCATTTCGGCATAACGAAAACGTTTTAGATAAGGCTTAACGACGCCGACAACAGTTACCATCTAACGTTTTCCTCGAAAATGACTGCATCGGACTTACACAATTCCGCGGCCATTTGCGCATTTCTCTGAACATAATAAATTCTAGCGAGTACCAAAGTAAATTAGTGCGCTCAGAAGCAATTGTGATGGTACCTTCTGTTTATTTGTTACCACATACTACCTTGATCAAAAATTTCCCGGAATTTATTCAGAAAATTAAAAATACAAGTTTATTCATCTAAATCTATATTGTCCCCTTCAAAGTAATCCCCATCGACTGCAACACACTTATGCCAGCGCTTGATCCAATCCTCGAAACATTTTTTATATTCGGTTTTCGGTATGTCCATCAGTGCTTCCTGCGATTTTTCCATTACTTCCTCTCGGCTGCTAAAACGCGTTCCCCGTAATGGTTTTTTAACTCGATTGAACAGAAAGAAGTCACAGGGAGCCAAATCAGGTGAATTCGGTGGCTGTTGGATGGTATTTGTTGCATTTTTCGTCAAAAAATTACGAATAATGATAGCACTGTGCGACGGTGCGTTATCATGGTGCAAAATCCACGAGTTTTCTGCCCACATTTCTGGTCTCTTTCGGCCAATTGCTTCACGCAAACGTCTCATAACGCCCAAATAATACTCTTTGTTTACTGTCTGGCCTTCTGGCAAAAATTCATGATGCACTACACCGTTGTAATCCATGAAAACCGTCAGCATTGCCTTCTTTTTTGACTGAAAACGACGTGGTTTTTTTGGTCTCGGCTCATTTGGTGAACGCCATTCACTTGCCTGATGTCTGGATTGCGTGTCGTACTCATAAACCCACGTCTCGTCTCCAGTAATGATCCTTTTGATGAATGTGGGATCGGATTCAGCCTCGCAAATCATGTCTTTTGCGACGTCAACACGGTCTCTTTTTTGCATGAAATTGAGGTCTTTTGGCACCAACTTTGCTGCTACACGACGGAAACCCAAATCATTAACCACAATGTCTTGGGCGGATCCATAGGCAATGTTCAAGTCCTCCGCTATTTCTCTGATGGTTAATTTGCGGTTATTGACCAACATTTCTTTTACTTTATCAATTTTTTCACCAACTTTCGATGTCGATGGTCTGCCACTGCGTTCATCATCTTCGATTGACTCACGACCACTTCTGAACCGCTCGTGCCACTGGTAAACGACCGTTTTTTTTAGAGAATCGTTGCCGAAACACTTTTCCAACATTTCCAACGTCCGTGCGCCACTAAATCCGTTTTTTACGCAAAATTTAATACAAGTTCGTTGTTGCAAATTTAAATCCATTTCTGCAATTGTAAAAAATCGCCAACACACACAGAGATAGATGTACTCTTGGCTACGTAACTTTTGCAAATGTCAAGTTATGACACTAAGATTTAAAGGGAATATCAACAACAGATGTACCAATTTAACAAAAAAAAACAGAACTCAAATCGGAACGATGGGAGCGCCACACGGTGGTTATTCCGGGAACTTTTTGATCAAGGTAGTATTTCAATGCCTTAATCACTTCTAAAAATAATACGTTTAAATGGGAAATTCGACTGCAGTTGCCATTTCATATATGGCCACCTGAAACCATTCTATGCTATTACATTAATCTAAACATTCGCCACTAAATTTAAGCCGGAAATCAAGCGAATTAACTGACATTTTAAACAGAAATATTAATTCAGGATAGGTCAGTCAATTTACTCTGCTTTTATTCTTTATGGTTCTGCTGAATTTTATTTATCTTCTACTTTTATACGTAGGGTCTATATTGCTGTACATTCATAGTACAAAATATGGATGAATCCTACCCCTTCAGAATGATATATTAATCGAAGATCTTAGCCATTAGCGGATACTCATACATTATTACTGCCTCGTGAAGTGAGGAAGAGTTCAACTGTTTTGAGATAAGGGCACACAAATGTAAATTAACTATATACTTTTCACCTGTGTCAGAAAATGTCTACGAAATGTTTAGTAGACATGTCTGCTAAATACGTTTCACCTGTGTCAGAAAATGAAAAACGCATAAAGTTGGTGAGAAAGCCTCCTCGGGGTGGAGTAGTCCACCATCAAACGGATCTCAGCTGCCCACCGCGATTGTTATTCTTTTTTTATGTTTTCGGCAGAATAATGTCTTGTAGTCAACTAGCACAAACGAGCCGTTCTCTTATGCCCTATCGATGTGGTCTAAGTTCTACCAGATGTGTCCCAATTGGTTTGTCCCATTGGTTGCTTGTCCAATAAGATCCAACTCTTAGTCGTGTTAGGTACTTCCACGTCTTTTGGATCTGGCAGACAGCCTCTTTAGTGTAAACTTAACTAAGCCCTCGCACCCATTGTGGAGGTTATTTAGCCAAAAACTGACCTCTTTTTGAGAAGGCATTTCGAGAAGCACATTTCTACCCAGTTCATCATAGATATAATAATAAGATTAACTTTCCTTTCTGTGCGTACTACTAATCAAGAGATTTGACAGAAAAACTCAATGAATTGCGGCGGAAGAAAACATATCGACCAGAGAATAATACTTAAACGTATCTTCTCACCAGTATTCGTTGCATAAGGTTTCTCTGATTAAAACATCCATTCACCTGCAGCATGTGATATAGGGTGCACAAACAATAATACCCTCCGAGGAACGTCATCTGATTGAAGCACTAAAATGGAATTTGTTCGCAAAGATATACTCCTGAAAAGGAGCGAATTGAAATAAATGCAGTTTATGAACACGGGACCCAAACTGCCTCCACCCATGGGCTACAAACCTGTCAAGTTGGATAAGTTAGGAGTGTCCATGACCCCTGAGACTAATGTTGGAGGAAGTTATGGCTGTTCCATGTAGGCTTACCAATTCCTTATAGATAGAAAATGAGGAGCCATGGGAAACTTAGTCTACGCAGAGACTGCTGCTCGGTGGGACGCCTTAAAAGGAATCTGCTTGCAATGGCACGCTCATTGAGTGATGCCGTCATATTTAAAATGTGACGAGAAATCGTGTCAATCATCTTCTACCAAATAAAATATGGGGTGCATAAGCATAGCATATTAATATTAGCATAGTCAACCCTGACAACTTGTGGAATAAGTTCACTGTGGTGACATCTGTGCCCGGCAATGGCGCTGCAAGACTTCCGCGGTCTGTCACGAAATCCTTGCAAAGGAAAGTCAACAGCTGCGGAATGGAAGGCAAATGTTGGTCCATTGTCATAGGTTAATAGGGCAATGTTGACGGCGGGAGTGAAAAAAATAAAACACTGAGCCGTGGAAATACTGCGGGGATTAGTGCAACGATAGTTACGCGGTAATTTTCAGCGTGGGGCAACCAAACTAGTTAAAACAAAATTGGAATAACATTTGAATATAGATTATGAGACATAATATTATGAGTTTTTATAAAAGCAGATTCTATAAGTCCAACCTTAATCCAGGTGTATTAATAACGAAACAGTTGGAAGGAACAAGTGGATAGGTCTCCAATCAACACCAGGAAATGTTTAAAATTTCCTGGAAAGTAACGGTCATAAGGGGGAACTGCGAGAGAGTATTAGATGACGGTTTATAGAGGAATAAGGTAGAGATGCACGTTTTAAAAATGATGAATGTCAGTGGTTAGAAATAATATAGATTTAACAGGCAATAAATCTAATAATTACTAGCATCAGGTTCACATAATATCACAGGCACATTTAAAAATTTAGGGAGATAAGTATAGTACCATTTATGATATATTATGTTTTTGTAACCATTTAAGAATAGCATAATCGATTTCCATAGCTCCCTGACTTCTACAGGATAAACTAAACGCATTATTTAAGAAAGCCACAGGATTAGTTAAGTACTCAAAAAGAAAAAGTGGTACCAACTGAAAAAAAATCATCGAAGGAAAAGAAAGAAATAAACAAAAGGTGCGCTTGTCCGGATTTAAGCGCCGCACGCTGAATATAAAAAGACTTTTAATGGAAATAACTATCAATTTTTGGGAAGAAACTATGCCAGAAGATTTCTCCGGGTCAATTCCAATCCAAATTATGAGCATCAGAGTATAAGAACTAAAAGATCATACATTTTATGTCCCAAGCGACGAAGTTAATTAGAATCATCGACAATAGATTGGAGAAAAATAACTATGGTACGTTTAATAAACTGGCTTTAGTAGGCGATAGGGAACACGCGACGCCGTTGTTGTTGACCCATTATCGTTGGCGTTGGCCATTTTATTGACCCATTATCGCCATCAATTACGTTATTTGATGAAGGTCTTTATTCGTCACTACTTTCTCTTAATCTCTTCATGTGTCCGTATTTCTCATGAAGGAATAATCGTAATGAAAAGAAGATTTCCTACTGAAATTTTGAGAAGAACTTCCTCAGATTCAACTGGATAAAGTATATAAAACTAATGCCGAATGTTAAAGCAGTAACATTAGCTTTTCATTCGAAATATCTACGTAGCACGATTACAGATAGCGGATGGACGAATGGAATGCCCATTGATAGGTAAAGGAATGTGAAAACTTGTCCCGCTATCTCCCGTGAATTTTTAGATGGAGAACTGATTTAGCCAGTTAAGATTAGCAGTTCATAAAGTGTTGACCAAACAGCCGCGTCACCGCAATCAATCTAGAGCAACTGAGAGATTGAATGGAAAACAGAGAATTTTAAAATATCTCATCAGAAAACGAAATCAATTAGATTCTCAATATGAGCCACGGCTGCGCTAAGCTTTGAAGAAGAGACCCTAAATTAGAGCAGTGACATAGGCTCAAGTATTCGGTCAGTGCTTTCATCGAAACTTGGTATAACAGCAGGTTAGAATGAAAAGTTTTGCGTTACCAAAAGAAGCATTAATGAGGATGAGGAGTTTACTGTATCCAATGAAAAAGTAGGAAATTGTGATTAAATGAGGAATTCTAGTTAAGACAGAAAGATAGAGACGAAATGACTAGACACTTTGGACGGTATGAAGGGGAGTAGAGCGTGTGATACCGAGGAAGGAAAGAATAACGTGGAACAAAAGGCAGGGATACACATAGGGAGTTCATGAAGCAAACCAAAACGTTAACATTTTTGGAAGTGCAAAGAATTGATATTGACGAAAGCATTTTAAGAGAAAGGAAAATTTGATGGAAAGAATAACCGTATTGGTTAATGTGAAGTGGCATAATGATATTTATCATTTATCGCATTTTACATCAGTAAAGCAGAAACAATTCATATTTTTAGCATAGCTTCGAATTCGATTATACTGATAATTGCGTTTGATAATGATTTTAACGTACATTCTAGAATTAATTGAAAATATAACGACATAGAATAATAAAAAGAATATACTTGCATTATGATTACATTCGATTAGGAGGGGTGGAGGATTGGTTTGACGGGGAGATCGCAAAAAGAGTGCGTGAAGATATATTTTTGAAGTCCATCAGGTTGTGCCCTAGTTTTCTGGGATCTTCCTAAAACAACCTCTTATTGTATAGGTTATAAACAACGTACAGTGACTATTGGCCTCTGTTCAACGTCATGCCCTACTTAGAATCGTAAAGTAATGAAATATTCCTAATGAAAGATTCAGTTTAAACATAAAACTGGCTGCCAAGCTAAAATTATTGATAATACAACATTATTTTTCCTGCAAAAAACTCCTTTAAGATGGACAGTTCTATTTTCCATATTCTTAATAAAATTATTACTCATAGTAACAATAAATTATTACTCATATAGCCAACACCATTAAAAGAAAAATAATCTAGATAGCGAACCAAAATCCTGACTTGAAAATGATAACTAATATATTTTCCATATCTGATCAATCATCAACTACTTTAACACAATTAATAAATTAAACATACACATCTCTAAATAATGATACCAGCTATATTCTGATTGATCCCAACAAAATACAGCATTATTAAGTATTATTAGGAAGGAATGGTATAAATAGAATATCATCCTAATGAAACCGCTTCAACCGTTAGTTCATAGAACTGTGCCGTCCTACGGACAAAATAAAACCCAGCAATTCCACAATTTATGTACATTCTCTAATCCTCCGCCATTGTTCGGCCTTCCGAAAATCCACAAAAGCAAAATTTCCATCAGGCCCACTGTCTATAGTGTCTTCTCCGAATAATTTATTGTCTCATAAATTGAATCCAGTATTCAGGAAAGTTTGCAATTTCACCGCTAAATATGGGATCACAAGACCTCGTGTGGACTTACCAAAGTACTAACTAATCTAGTGTTACCCCCGAAGGGCGTCATTCGATGTCACCAATCTTTTTAAACGAGCATCTACAGGAGATGCTCTTCCTCTAGCTGAAATCACCCTCATGAAAGCAGGAGCCACTGCACCTATCATCAGTGAATTATGCCCCCTTTTCTACGCCTGCGCGCAACACAATCGTTTTTTTTGTTTAATGACAAGTGCCACCATCAACCAGACGGGCTCACGATGGATTCCCCTCAGACCCCATTCCTGGCAGACATTTATGCGGACGATTTCGAATATAAATTGCTCTCATTAAAACGCTCCTTCACTCGATACACATTGGTGCCAAAATGTGAACCATGTGTTATGTGTGTGTGCAGAGACATTAAGACAAGTTAAAAATTTTATTTAAAAAAAAATTACCAAAATCCAGTTCCCAAGTGAGTTGGAAAGTGGAGAGACTCTTAATTTCCTATGAACGCCTAATGAAATCATCTCGAGAAAATTCAACTTATCTACCTTCAGGAAACAATTTAACGCAGACCAAGTGACACACAGTCATTCAAGGCATCACATCTCAACAAAATAGCTGCATTTCACATCATGATGTACAGATTGTACAATACCCTCATGTCCGGGGTAAACCTAAACTCCGGGTAATAAAATATGCATCGATAATACCACAGCATCAATGGAGACATCTTATGGTTAGAAACAGATCCAAGTGACCTTGAAGGAGCTACACAACTCAAAGCAATAAGGAAACGATGGACCAAAGTTGCGGAGACTCCCTTTACTTGGTAAAATATCGCTTAAAACCCAAAGCTTACTCACCAAGGAGAAATTCGGAGTGGCATTCCACAGACACATTCAAATATGACATGAGATCCAATAAAGACAAAATAGACATCATGGAACGAAGCGGAGTTTTGTTTGCAATGACTGCTATATACTGTGTAGATCGGTAAAACATTCAGCATTAGAACCATAGGACACCATCTGCTTCACAAACAACAAATACTTCTTAATTCGCAAAACTGCATTGGCACACAAGCATCACAGTGAACTCCAACCAAGGACTCTACATATAGGGGAACAAGTTCAAGAAAAGGAAACTTTGGACTTCCACATAAAGATCTTAGTGTAGATGTTCAAAGTTTCTTTTTTTACCGTCATCATTAAATAATTCCACAAAGTTAAACCTGAAGCTATTATGTTTGAACAAGTTCAAGGTTAAAGTAATCAAATCACGAGGAGACCCCTCTAATTAATAAGCTACATTGAAGGGTATCAACGTAATTCGACCTGGTTCTAACCTTGAACCTTAAGTTCAAGTTAACTGTGAAGTTCCCGACATTTTCACGGGAGGAAGACATGTAGTAATTACTATTTAACACTATCACTACCTCTTTGAATGCTATTAATAATCTATGGGTGTACAAATCACACCCAACCCATATTTGTACATTCTTTATATCTTGGAAGGTGCCCCACGATACTCCACCAGTCTTTAAACCATTCATAGTACTTATTGGAACAAACAGAAATAAAACCCAGCCAGGAAAACTAGCTATACAATATGCAGCAGATATAACTACAGGAATTTCTCAAATTTGCAATCATAAGAGGCATACAAGGATACCATCCGATGACTGATGTCACAGAGAGCTTCAACTGTCTGAATAACAACTCCCGTGAAGAGCCTCATGATGAAACCAAGGATGGGATCCCACACACGACCTGCACATCAATTGCAGATGGGCACCATTGTTAATTACTGCTTACTGGTAGTGAAAGGTGAAATTTTTAAAATTAATATTCAACATTCCGCTATAGGAAAACAAAGATTCTCCAAACATTGTCACAAAATGGACTCCGAAGAGTTGAAAGTACATTCGAAATTATCCTGCGAAAATTCATCGAGACACTAAAACTACAATATATCCAAGAAATTCCACTGTGGAGAACGACTACCTATTTCAAAATATTTGTGGACGATTATTTTGGCCAAAATTGGAGCCACAAATTATATATATATATATATATATATATATACTACCTTGATCAAAAATTTCCAGGAATTTATTCAGAAAATTAAAAATACAAGCTTATTCATCTAAATCTATATTGTCCCCTTCAAAGTAATCCCCATCGACTGCAACACACTTATGCCAGCGCTTGATCCAATCCTCGAAACATTTTTTATATTCGGTTTTCGGTATGTCCATCAGTGCTTCCTGCGATTTTTCCATTACTTCCTCTCGGCTGCTAAAACGCGTTCCCCGTAATGGTTTTTTAACTCGATTGAACAGAAAGAAGTCACAGGGAGCCAAATCAGGTGAATTCGGTGGCTGTTGGATGGTATTTGTTGCATTTTTCGTCAAAAAATTACGAATAATGATAGCACTGTGCGACGGTGCGTTATCATGGTGCAAAATCCACGAGTTTTCTGCCCACATTTCTGGTCTCTTTCGGCCAATTGCTTCACGCAAACGTCTCATAACGCCCAAATAATACTCTTTGTTTACTGTCTGGCCTTCTGGCAAAAATTCATGATGCACTACACCGTTGTAATCCATGAAAACCGTCAGCATTGCCTTCTTTTTTGACTGAAAACGACGTGGTTTTTTTGGTCTCGGCTCATTTGGTGAACGCCATTCACTTGCCTGATGTCTGGATTGCGTGTCGTACTCATAAACCCACGTCTCGTCTCCAGTAATGATCCTTTTGATGAATGTGGGATCGGATTCAGCCTCGCAAATCATGTCTTTTGCGACGTCAACACGGTCTCTTTTTTGCATGAAATTGAGGTCTTTTGGCACCAACTTTGCTGCTACACGACGGAAACCCAAATCATTAACCACAATGTCTTGGGCGGATCCATAGGCAATGTTCAAGTCCTCCGCTATTTCTCTGATGGTTAATTTGCGGTTATTGACCAACATTTCTTTTACTTTATCAATTTTTTCACCGACTTTCGATGTCGATGGTCTGCCACTGCGTTCATCATCTTCGATTGACTCACGACCACTTCTGAACCGCTCGTGCCACTGGTAAACGACCGTTTTTTTTAGAGAATCGTTGCCGAAACACTTTTCCAACATTTACAACGTCCGCACACGACACGACTTGCCTTGCCGTTTTTAGGCGGCTTTGTTTATCAGAGGTCGCCTAGTTGGGCTTATGCTCTGTGTCTCAGTATATAATTCCTTTTTCTTTATGGAGCACCACCAGCATCGTTGTTTTTGCCCTTTTTATATTTATTTAATTATTTTCCGTATTATTATTGGAGTGTGACATTATTAGGTCTCTTATATTTATCATAGGGGCCTATTTTATTTATTTTTGTGTATGTCATAGCCCTATTTGGATTTTCTTTTAACTTATCATAGTATGTTTTACACCTTGTTAGTAAGAGATCTGAGAGTTTTTCTATGCCTGTTTTTTGGTATACATTCTCATTTTCTTCCCATGGGGGGAGCCCAAAAGCCAGCCTCAGGGTCTTCCTTTCTGTGCTATTTAATTTGTCCATTAGGGATCTACTGAGTAGGGATCCACGCAGGGGCTGCGTAGGTCAATGTTGGTCTTATTATTGCCGAGTATATTAGAATTTTTATTTCCTTAGGGGTGGCGTTTTGTCGGATAATCGGTGCCAATTGCGACCTTATTGCGGCCGCTTTATCTCGTATCTGTTTGATATGTATTTTAAAGGTCAGTCTGTCATCTAAGTCCACTCCTAAATATTTGATGCTTTGACTCCATTCAATCGGTTGTTGTCCAATCCTGATACATTCACAAGATGCTTTACGTGATCCTGGGTGGACGAAAAGTATTGCTTTGGTTTTTTGGGTATTTATCTGCAATTTCCATTTTTTATACCACGATATTATCTCGTCCAATGCATCTTGTGCTCTTTCTTTTACTGAGGTCATGTTTTTCCCTTTTACCAGGATTGCGGCATCGTCAGCATAGAGGGCAGTTATACTTCGCCAGTCATTTCTGTGCTTTGGAAAGTCGGCTGTATAAATGTTGAATAGAAGAGGGCCTAGTATGGATCCTTGTGGGACACCAGCTTTGGCAGTTTTATTGTCCGTGCGCCACTAAATCCGTTTTTTACGCAAAATTTAATACAAGTTCGTTGTTGCAAATTTAAATCCATTTCTGCAATTGTAAAAAATCGCCAACACACACAGAGATAGATGTACTCTTGGCTACGTAACTTTTGCAAATGTCAAGTTATGACACTAAGATTTAAAGGGAATATCAACAACAGATGTACCAATTTAACAAAAAAAACAGAACTCAAATCGGAACGATGGGAGCGCCACACGGTGGTTATTCCGGGAACTTTTTGATCAAGGTAGTATATATATATATATATATATAGTATTTATTTATTTATTTATTTAAAATCTTTTGCATGTATTTATTTATTTATAATCTTTCAACAGGCAAACGTGTAATGTTACCTAGTTTACGTTTAACCCCGATGCTAAAATTTTATGCTTTGAAATTTCGATACCATATTCAAGCAAGATCCCTTCATGTTACAGAATAATTGTTATGGAAAAGTTTTTCAAGTCAATACACTAACTGCATTATTATTATTAGCGTCGAAGAGATAGAGTTGTAAAACTTTATAATGTAAAACTTAGTAGCGTATCCCAAAAAATATTAGAGCAACCAGAATGGGAAATACCCACAGAGCGAAGGTTAGATTACAGACTCATAAATAAATTGGAAGGACGTCTCTTTAGCAGTGATGCTGAAAATGTTTTATTACCCCCATCGCATCAAGGTAGGAGAGATCATGTCAATAAAATTAGAGAGATTAAGTGGGGAACAGAATATTTTAAGATGTGATTTTTTCCACGAACGATAAGGGATCAGAAAAACATTGTCCGAATGCGATAGGATCATATTCGGGTCAAAATTAGTCTAATGTGTATTCACCCTCAGCCACACACCCTAGCGGTGGCTTGCACGGTACTAAAATATCTAAAATATTTATGTACCGAACGCCTAGCATACAAGTTTCCTTAAATTGTTTAGACTTTCGTCTAACACCAATTATTGATGCTCAGAGAAAGTATATGGTAACAGAGGAAATTCAGGGGCATTTCTAAAATAGGATGAATACTATCTGATCTCAGGACTGTATTCTCTTAGCTTATACATTTTTAGTTCACACTTAGTTATACTTTTTATAAATTTCAGTCAAGGAGTGCAATATTTCAAAATTTTCTGTCCATTGAGAGCCGATTATATGGAATTTGAAGTAAGGTCATTGATTTCAGAATGACACTAAATGAAAAATGCGAATTTAATATTTCTCACTTTATTTTGGCTATACATGACGTTAATATTGGTTGATGAATCTTTTAACAATCACCGCGATCAAGAACCTTCCACCACTCCCTTTCACTGATCGCATACACGCACCAGTCAAAAACATCTGAGTTCAGGTGTGCTGTTTGGGTCGGGTTTTTGAAATTGTGAAAGTGAGGACAGGTGGGTCAATTATTGCCGGTATAAGATGCGCAGCATCCGGTATCCGACATTGATTGCTACTTTGATATTAATCAGCCAATGGAATTCTATATATACTGAGAACTTTTACACTATCCCAGCGGCAAAAGT